>NC_043000.1:127424781-127672281 GCF_006345805.1 Octopus sinensis | reverse complement strand
AACAAGGTCAAGGTGAGCTCTGATTGGCTGAGTTCATTACTGGGATCCGAAACTCTCGTAGGAAAAAAATTTCGCGACCGGAGTGCTTGCTTCAGAGCGGACTCCGTTAAAGTCAACCAAGGATCACAAGATGGTGGTGGTAAAATATGGGACGAATTAGACTTAAGGCTATCACCCCAAAACAAGAACAATCTTTTCCGAAGGATTTTACAGTTTCCGTTGGTATTCTTTCGATTTATGATAACAAAATGAAAGTGGAAAATTATTGTAAGCATCATTCTGAATAAAAAAAAAAATATTCGGAATCGTAATCTTTGAATTTTTAAACATGGAATCAAAATGAATAAATAAATTTAAAAGCACAAGAAAATTCGAGACAGTTAAAAGAAAACAATAGGGGTACAGGATGGCAGAACTGAAAATTTGAAAGGCTGTTTGTTTTCTTGGGGGAAGGGGGGGGGCAAAATCGCAATTACCGTTCTTGAAAACGAAAACAGGAATTCAAAGGTATCGTATTCAAGGAAGACCGCCATGTGTCCCGATACTCTACACAATTTTTGTTTGCAATTATGAAGTTGCGATGTGACAGCCCACGCACCATTTTTCACTCTCACTATTGATTGGTGGCAGGAAAGACAACAGGTGGAGATTTGAACGTAAACAGACGTGTGTTTGGCATAACACAAAGGACAGTGAATTCAAGCAAGTCTGTGTGAGAGTTGAGGACATGCAATAATCTACTGACAACGGGTTCTGCTCGAAAAGTTAGTCTTCTTTCCAGGCGTTACAATAATTCTATTCATTTTGTGAACTTCTTGTAGTTGCATTTGTAAACTTCTGCAATCATCAATCGCTGATGGCGTTGCAAGGTTCCAGTCGAAACAATATACGACAGAATTTTATAAATTTCTCGCATTACTTTCCTGTATTGTAATGGAGATCACATGCTACAGCACCTCCTCTCCCCTTCGCATTTTGCTTTTATTATGATCTTGTAGCAATCGACACCTACAGGGAAAATATGGACAGGAACAGAGTCCCAGAGCTCTGCAGATTTAAGGAATTTGGAATCTTGGAGGTAAAGAACCATAAAGGTAATGAGAGTTGTGACAAGTGTGGGACAGAAGGGGTAATCAGCTAGCTATGTTTAAAGGGTCAGGAACAGCTGTAATAGGCAAACTAAAGGAACAGCGTGGTTGTTATACAATGATTATAGGATATTGGTGATTGACTTTTTGCTTTCGAGACTGTTGTTTGTGAATCTAGCAGCAACACCGTTCTATAATGCGAGCAGTATTCAATATGGGTGGCACTTGAGCTTTGCAGAGTGTTAAAAACTGTTCAGGTCTGAATTATTTTATAGCTCCAAAGTGGAGTATTTGCCTTCGAGACGCAGCATTATGAACAATCGTCAGAAAATAAAGCGTCGATCATTTGAAGCGATTTTAAGACTTCAATTGTGTCTTGTTTATTCATGCATATAGAAGCTGTGGTGAAAGACTATTTGATACATGTAGGGATTGCATCGTTATCCTGCTCAAGGGGTCTTAAATGCTCGATTATCCACTGAGGGATGTTTTTATCTCTTTTATGGAAGCAGTTCAGGTCTGGTGTAAAACATTAAGGCTGTTTATTAAATATCTGACGGGTCTGTCTTTAGAGAAAATGGCATGGTGGTCACTGAGACGGGAAAGAGACTTAAAGTGATGAATGAAATGGTTGTTTGCGACTTGTCCCATAGATGTGGTGACAGGCTGGTAGATGGCAGCATCAGAGAGCCTAACATGTCTAATTTCTTTTGGCCAATGATATTTGTTGATGGTATCATCTGAGAAGGATAGTATGCATTCATAATGTACATCTTTAATGAGGAAAAGGAAAAAAATGTGTGGAATGAACGAATTTTAAAGTTGACCATAGTTAACACTGCGTGGGTTAAAGAAAAATTCATTGGAAAACGTTACGATGAAACAGTCGGATAGGAAACTTCTGATCCAAAACATAAGAAGCAAATGAAGTTTACAAGCAGGCAGCTTAGCAGGTGCAAGGTTTTACTAATGTTCAACACAACAACATTGTTTTTGTTGAAGTGCTTCAGAGTGAAGAACTACTGGTAAGTAACGAACTAGAACAATACTAAGACAGATCTGTTTTTACAAGGAGTGCAATGGGGGTCAATAAGAAAGGGAAGAAACACAAGGTGATGAATAAGATGACTGTTAGCGATTTGTTTGAAATGGTAGTTGGCAGGAGCAGAGAGGTTGTTTAACTTATTTTCTCCTAATCAATGAGAACCATCGATGGATAATAATTCCCATTGATTTATTGATGAGAACAATAAGAGCTAGTACCTCATCTGCTTACAATCACAAGGAATCGAAGCTAGTATTGCATATCAACATAACAACCACTGTTAACACAGATAAACCATTGGTTGGCCATGGACACAGCTCAATACCAAATACCAGAGTTAGATTACGAACTGCCAATCTCTTGTGGGTATCCGTCGGCCACTATGGCTTTCTTATAATAATGAGACCGTAAAATTTCATTTTTTTCAAACTGTTTTAATTTATGGTAATAGTCGGTTTAGATTAAATATCTAGCTTCAAATGATGCTTTTTCTTTTTGTTGATGGACATTGTCTCATAGACATCCAATTGAAACTAATATCATTTGGCAGAGATGGAAACATATCACAGGAATAAGAAAAAAAAACAACACTTTAACGTGTTAACTTTTTGATTGGTTTACCAAAAGTCATTCCACATTGCTTCTCCCAATAACTATTGATCGTCGTTTTCGTCAATAGCTCTTTCATCTAGCTTTGAGACGAATCTAATAAAAATTATATAACCAGCCTACATCTCTTTTCAATTCTCGATAGTTGTTATATTTAAAGAACCCGGTTCTTTTACCACATTTATTATTTATATAAGCAATAAAAATATGTGTAGGAGTATGCTTCTTTACCCGCCACTACTACTCTCCTACCCATTCATGCACACGTGTGTGTGCATATGCACGTGTGTGTTCAGTTCTAAATTTACTTCATTTAACAAATGCTCATATATGAATCATATGTGGTTTGGCTTGTATGGTGTTACATCAGCAACCAGACATACCCCTGCAGAGTATGAAATGCGCCTGTAATATTGGCTTAACTAAGCAAACCTAATTTCTCTGCTTTGAAATCAATGCGCAACAAAATTCTCTTCAGGGATCCATAAGCCAGACATGTCTGATATCTAGTTTATCCACAGTTTAAACCCGTCGGGTAATATTCTCAACAAAAGAATATCTTCCAATACACACATTTTTTCCTTTTTCATTTTTTTTGTCCTAATTTTTTAATATGCAATATCAAAAGTTTTAACAGCAGTTTCAACTCCTGTATTCTTTCCAAGTTTATTGACTTACTTTTCTTTTTCAAATTAAATTAAACACCAAATTTCTTTAATGCAGCAAACTCGCGCTCCCCCTCCTCTCTCTTCCTATTCTTTTTTTTTCCCAAGCCCCCGTACTCATAAGGCCGGTTACCCGGTTTCTGTGGCGTATAAATAACCGAGATCACAATATTCATCCTTAACGGAACGCCAGTCCATTGCAGGGCCCCAGGTTAACAATTTTGAGGGGAGGGGGAAAATCTATTACGTTAAGCTCAGCACTTGATCGGTACTTTATTCTATCGACACCGAAGGAATAAAAAGCGAAGTTAAAACTTCGGCAGGATTTGAACTCAGAACACAAAGAAACGGAAGAAATGCCGCTCAGCATTTTGTCCGGCTTGCTAACTATTCTGCTGGCACACTGCTTTATATATTCTTTCTAATTTTGACACAAGGCCAGCAATTTTTAGGGAAGGGAATAGTCAACGACATCGACCCCAGTGCTCAACTGGTTCTTAACTCTATTTTTTTAAACTCTTTTTACTTGTCTCAGTCATCTGACTGCGGCCATGCTGGAGCACCGCCTCTTAGTCGAGCAAATCGACCCCCAGTACTTATTCTTTTGTAAGCCTAGTACTTATTCTATCGGTCTCTTTTGCCGAACCGCTAAGTTACGGAGACGTAAACACACCAGCATCGGTTGTCAAACGATGTTGGGGGGACAAACACACACACATATATATTTACATATACATATATACGACGGGCTTCTTTTCAGTTTCCGTCTACCAAATCCACTCGCAATGCTTTGGTGGGCCCGAGGCTATAGTAGAAGACAGTTGGCCAAGGTGCCACGCAGTGGGACTGAACCCTGAACCATGTGGTTGGTAAGCAAGCTACTTATCACACAGCCACTCCTGCGCTTCTTACTTTATTGATCCTGAATACATGAAAAGCAAAGTCGACAGAATTTGAACTTAGACCGTAAAGGTCCAGAAGAAATGCCGCTAAGCATTTTCCCGACGTGCCACCGCTTCTGCCAGCTTCACCGCTTTTAATACAACTGTGCAAACATTAACCTTTGGCTTTTCTCAAACAGGCCATTTCGCCACTTAACTTCAGTAACTTAATCTGAACTTTCAATAAGTCAGTAATATAACCCTTGAGCCAGCGACACAATACGAACTCACCTCCTTTTAATCAAGTTACTGACACCCTATCCACTTGGTCTCTTGGGTACTCAGTAAAGATTTGTTAAACGCTATGGGAAATCTACAGCACTATCGCAGACTTCTTGTTCTATACCGGGTTGTCAGATAAATTCGTTCGTTTTACCCCTCATTTATTTTAATCCTTTTCAATGTTATTTGAATTATCACGAAAAATATTTTTACCCTTTTCTTTTCTTTTTCTTCCTGTACAACGTTTGTTTATTGCTTCTGAAGTTCGAATAAATTTTATCCTTTTTTTTGTTACACATACAATAATGGTGTGTCAACTAGGAAAAAATACAACAAAAAAGCAAACAACAACAAAAACAAAGCAAAAAAGGAAAAGAAACCCCCAGAAAACGAATATATCTGAAAACTTAATTATTGCCAAATTGAAACATGAGACTGTTTGTGTATATCAATGTGTCTGTGTTTGTTCACCCCTTTGACAACCGGTGTTAGTTTGTTTACTCCCACAATTTAGCGGTTCAACAAAATACTCCGATAGAATAAGTACCAAACTTAAAAATAGATACCTGGGACAATTTGATCGACTAAAACAGTTCAAGGCAGTGTCACGGCATAGCCGCAGTCCAACGACTTAAACACACACACACACACACACACACACACACATATTTGTCGTGCAATAAATGGATACACGGAATCTCGTGACAGTTATAGAAAAGCTCCTCTTGTGGACCGGCTACCAGTTCACATAGACATCCAGTATGGAGGAGTATAATGCTGAGTTCTATGCAGCTGAAATTATTTCATGTGTAGTGTATATACCATAAAAAGTCAGGAGATACGAAAGTGAATATATTTATTTAACCACTTAATTTCCGTGTATAATAGATTATTTCTGCATCAATATGCATGCTATATATTGTACACTTGCAAATCAATGCAGATATAGAAGCTAGCTTTTCAGATCACCAGAACATCATGGTTACACCAATGCTCCAACTCTGGTATAACCATGATGTCCTGCCGATCTGAAGAGCTAGCCTTCTTTATTTGCATTCATTTATAATTGTACAACTGTACTGTGGAATGTATAGCAATGTATAGCATATTGTTGCAGGCTGTGTGGTAAGAAACTTTCATCCCAATCATATGGTTCCAGGTTCAGTCCCACTGCATGGGACCTTGGACAAGTGTCCTCTACTATAGCCTCGGGCCGACCAAAGCCTTGGGAGTAGATTTGGTAGCCGGAAACTGAAAGAAGCCTGTCGTATATATATATATATATATATAATATATATATATATATAATATATATATATATATATATATATATTATATATATATATTTGTGTGTGTGTGTTTGTCCCCCACCAATGCTGGTGTGTTTACGTCCCCGTTACTTAGCGGTTCGGCGAAAGAGACCGATAGAATAAGTACTAGGCTTACAAAGAATAAGTCCTGGGAACGATTTGTTCGACTAAAGGCGGTACTCCAGCATGGTCGCAGTCAAATGACTGAAACAAATAAAAGAATACACTGAAATTATTATTACATGTTGAAGTGCTGAGAAACAGCCGTAATCTTACGGCCTTGCGGTATTTCTAACCATCTCTGTATACATCTTTTACGATAAAGCAAAATAACCGAAATGCCAGACCAAGTACTGAAGTTAATACTATCGACTAAAACACCTAAAAGCGGTATCCCTGCATGACCGTAATCCATCGACTGAAACTACTGAAAAAGGCTAAAAAGAAGAAACTAATAAAAAATGCTCCAGAAATGTCCTTTAATTCAAATTCATCTCAAATGTAGACTAAATAGTTCTTGTCGAGCGATGAAACTGCAAGAGAGGAAGTAAACTATCTTTTGAATGATATTGTAAAGTGCATTGATTAAAGCGAGTAAATTATTCATAAATGGAATGAAGTATATAAAGTATTACTGACAAAGAAAGATATTCGGGGTTCCCTACCGAAAAACACGGCGCGTATTATTTGTAATAATAATTCTGTAGTGTTGTGCTTCATTGAAATCTTATCAACATGTGTTTACAACTGAAATGCAAAATTTCAACAACTTTGCGTGACTGTGAGTGTTATAGTTTACACATTAGTAATTTATTGCAGAAATATGAATCTGTTTACAAAACTGATACGTCAAAACACCTAAGTTCTGCAATGTCGAACCATTTTGACAGTAGTTAATAGTGTGACTGTAAGATTTTAGTTAACTTTGTTTCTAGTCAGATTATCAATCTCATCACTAATCACATCACTTAACTTATTTGAAGTATGCTTTTGGAAAGATGAGTCGAGCTCTCATTTCTAGTTCTTCAGAGATGTTGGGCTTCGTGTTTCCTGGAAAAATCACACGCTGGTATGATGGTGAGGTTCGAATGAAATTTGAAGATTTAGCTGCTGATTCTAGAAGGTCAAACAACTATGCAAAATGCTTTCTTTCTCATTGCCCTAATAGTCAATGTGATGTTGTTGTTATTTAGCCCTAGGTCGGCCCTATCTAAGCAGGACTAAAAGACATTCCAGCTTTGACCATCATAGCTGTTAGTACATCAAGGACTGCTTTGTCTAATTCACATTTATTTATGATGGTATCATGTGATTTGAAGGAGATTTGGCTGTTATTTGTAGTAGGTCTAGTAATCATAAAACAAACATTGTTTTTGAACTATAGATAAATCACATCCTCTTCTTGCTTGTATATAGATGTACCACCGGAAAATAATGCAGCACTCCTGTTCCATCGTTACTTCATAAGCGATATCCGAAATCAAATATATCTGTTAAGAATGACTGATTTAATTTATTGTGGCGGGAGAGTTTCGATCTCTGCTCTGTAAAATACTAAAAATCACTTGTGACTTACACGCCAGATTTAATTTAGTAAAAGAACGAAAGAAGCCGGGTAAGTTTATTGTTTTTGTTTATCCACAGTTAAGCTATGATTTAGCTAACCTATAATTAAAGGAGTTCCAACCATGCCAATGCAATATTTTTTTATTCTGAAGGCGGCCAGCTGGCAGATACGTTAGCGCGCCGGGCGAAATGCTTAGCAGTATTTCGTCTTTCGCTACGTTCTGAGTTCAAATTTTGCCGAGGTCGACTTTGCCTTTCACCCTTTCGGGGTCGATTAAATAAGTACCAGTTATGCACTGGAGTCGATATGACCGACTTAATCCCTTTGTCTGTCCTTGTTTGTCCCCCTCTGTGTTTAGCCCCTTGTGGGTAGTAAAGAAATAGGTATTTCGTCTGTTTTTATGTTCTGAGTTCAAATTCCGTCGAGGTCGACTTTGCTTTTCATTCTTTCGGCGTCGATAAATTAAGTACCAGTTGCGTAATGAGGTAGATCTAATCGAGTGGCCCCTTCCCCCAAAATTTCGGGCCTTGTGCCTAGAGTAGAAAAGAATATTTTTTATTCTGACATAGCGCATCCAGGACCACATTACTTAATGACTCCTTCTTTTAACACGGTAGGATATGATTCCATTTGGTTGCTATTTCTAACAGGTCGAGTGACTGCGTACATGCACCTCGTTGTCTTAGCACACAGCAAGTACAGTAATAATTTTTCCCCCCACTTCCGGCACAAATTTTGAAATTTTGTGGGAATGAGCAAGTCAGTTACATCGACCTCAGTGCGTAAGTGGCACATACTTTATCGACCCCGAAAAGCAAAGTCGACCTCGACAGAATTTGAACCCAGGACGTAAAGGCAGACGGAATGTCGCTAAACATTTTGCTCGGCGGGGTGACGGTTTTAAGCACAGTAATAATAGTAGAGCTGGCAGAATCGTTAGCACGCCGGGCGAAATGCTTAGCGTTCTGAGTTCAAATTCCGCCGAGGTCGACTTTGACTTTCATACTTTCAGGATCGATTAAATAAGTACCAGTTACGCACTGGAGTCGTTATAATCGACTTAATCCCTTTGTCTATCCTTGTTTGTCCCCTATATGTTTAGCCCCCTGTGGGCAATAAAGAAATAAATTATAGTAAAATATGAGTTCGCAGTTTGTGAAACCTATAGGGTATAGATATATTGTTGACCTGGTTAAGGCAACGTCTCTCAGCTATTAACAAGAACGAAATGGTTGGTGAAATGAGAACGCATAGGTCGGTAATTTTAATGTCGGAGACGAAATCTCTGCAACGTAATGTTGCAACGAGCTCTTGGAATGTGTCGTTATGCCAATGACCCTGTGATGCAACGAGCCTTTCACTGCTTATTATAAGCTCTAACGGCTTCGGTGCAGTTATAATGTGTTGCAACTGTTATTTGCAACTGCTGCTGATGTGATAGTCACAGCGATAAGGAAACGTTATAGGAAGATCAAACAGGGAAGGAAGAAGAGGTGTGAACATTTTGAAGTTAATTTGTTAAGCAGACATCCAATAGCTACAAAATGCTATTTCTACTTCACGCCTACTGACGGATTAAAGTGATAGATTAAATAAAATGCAGAAAGAGAGAGAGTGGGGGAGGGATGGATAGAAAGCTAGATAGATTCGGTGAGCTCAGAATTGCCATTAAACGCAGTTGATACAATCAGGAATAGCTTTTAGGTTAGATTCTTAGCTCATTAATTTATAGATCAGTGTAAGAATGTTGCGTTTGAGTCCCTGCACGAAATGATTAACTATTCGTTGTCTCCCAGCTATCCTGCTACAAAGTCTGCGTACATCAGCACTGCATTGTGATGATCGACAGTGTTAAAGCGTCTGATTAAAGTAAGATCTTCGTTCATTAACCCAGAAAGCTTGCAGTTACCCCGAGCTCTCACTCCTATATCTGTCTGTCTGTCTGTCGTTGTCTCTGCCTTATTTTCTGTTTCATATACAGAAAGAAAGAAAGGGGAGAGAGAGAGAGAGAGAGAGAGAGGGAGTAGAGAAAGAGAAACAGGATAGAAATACCATGTTTCCCTCGAACTGGTTTCCATTATGTGACTGCGATCACGCTGGAGCAACTAAATTCAAGATGATACTCAAGTTTTATATCGATTCCAGTACTTATTTTTGTCTGGTTCTTATTTTATTGACCGTTGAATGCCATCTATGGAAATACATACGCATATATGTAAGTATACACACACACACACACACACACACACACACACCACACACACAAACACACACACACACAGACACACACACACACACAAACACACACACACACAAACACACACACACACACACCTAGATACCCCAGAAGATTACAGTAAAGTAAATGCTCGCATATGTTCCTCTCATGGGTATATTCGACATTCCTTATTTCCGTTTGTTCCACAGAGACATTGGGCATAGCCCCAACTAATTTTTAAGTAATAGTTGATCAGCCGAACGGAAAACGAATGTTTATTTTAAATGAATTGAATGACTTTGTGAAGTTTATATGTGGTTCGTTACCATGTATGTATGTATGTATGTATGTATTTATGTACGTATGTGTGTGTGCGCGTGTCTGTATGCATCTATGTATGTATGTAGGTATGTATATATGTATGTATGCATGTATGTATATATGTATACTCTTTTGCTTGTTTCAGTCATTTGACTGATGTATGTATGTATGCATGTATGTATGTATGTATGTATGTATGTATGTATGTATGTATGTATGTATGTATGTATGTATGTATGTATGTATGTATGTATGTATGTATGTATGTATGTATGCATGCATGTATGTATGTATGTATGTATGTATGTATGTATGTATGTATCTCCCTAGCTCTCCTGTGTGACCCTTCTGTCCGGCATTCGCCATGATAGATCGATAGCCACTACACGTTCTTTATTTTCTCTCCTTATTTCTTTCTGTATTCCTTTCTGTGGAAGAGCGTAGGCTCGAAACGTTAAAGACTTTTTCACTTCCTGAGCGTTATACTAATACATCTGTTTGTTGTCTTTTGTTTCTTTTTTTATGAATTCTCCCCTATGTATGTATGTATGTATGTATGTATGTATGTATGTATGTATGTATGTATGTATGTATGTATGTATGTATGTATGTATGTATGTATGCGCAGATATACGTGGGAAAGAGTATATTCATAATTACTGCGCGCACACGAGCCCACTTTTTCCATTCAGCCGTTTTTGATTCAGTACCGGGAGCTGATTGTAGATCTACCTGTCACAAATGCCAGTGGCTGTGTGGTAAGAAGCTTGCCGAGTTCAATCTCACATTGTTCCGGGTTCAAACTCACAGCGTGGCACCTTGGGGAAGTTTCTTCTCAGCCTCGGGCTGACCAAAGCCTTGTGAGTGGATTTGGAACTGAAAGAAGCTTGTCGTCTCTGACTGTCTGTCTGTCTGTCTGTCTGTCTCTCTCTCTCTCTCTCTCTCCTCTCTCTCTCTCTCTCTCTATATATATATATATATATATATTATATATATATATACATATATGCATTTATTTTTGTATTTGTGTTTGTCTCCCCACCATCACTTGACAACCGATGTTAGTGTGTTTACGTCCCCGTAACTTAGCGGCTCGGCATAAAGGCCGATAAAATAAGTACTAGGCTTACTAAGAATAAGTCCTGGGTTCGATTTTTTAAGAATAATATTTTTGTTGTTTTTGTAAAATCTCAGAAAATAATTAAAAATTCACATTTTTTGTCAAATTATTTTGTTATATTTGTCTATCTATCCAACTGTAAACATTTTAAATACTTCACTAACTTTCTGTTATAACTTGGCAAAAGGGTATATATTTTGCCCAAACTCTTAAGGGTGCTCCAGCACGGCCGCAGTCAAATAAGTGAAACAAGTAAAAGAATATATATATATATATATATATATATAATGGGAGAATGTAAGCCCTCGACGGAAAAAGTAGGCTTTCTCATCCGCGTGTGTCACGAACCCACATCCCTTTGTTAACGCGACAAAGTGTGTTACCATTACACTATTATATGTCCCAGTATTAGACTATTTTCTTTTGTCATTACACGGTGATTGCTATAAGCTTTAAGCTTGTATAAATGCTATTATTATTATTTACAGGATTGTAGGATTGTACAACTCGGCACCGTATAACAAAACCATTCGCAGCGAATATATATATATATGATACGCTCTCCCGTTGATTTCGACGTATGAGGCTCTGACAACATACTCTTTTTTTGTCAGTCATAATGCTTATGTAGAACGACCGTGCGGAGAAGTGACGATGAATGGCTCCTTTAGTACACCACACGGTCGATTACAATAAATACGAAAAGGATAAATGAGTACAAGTGCCAGAAGGAAGAGAAGATTTTATTGATAGGTTAACGTGTGTCTGTGTATGCGTCATATATGCATAATAATAGACAGGCCGTCATGCATACAAAGTGTATATGTACAAACAAGGATGTATGCGTGTGCGTTAAGTACAGATCATTGAGAGAGTCTATAATAGGACGCTAGAAGAATGTTCAGACACAAGGATGAATAAATACCAGTTCGTAGTCAAAGTACACGATAGTTGAAGTGCTGTAACAAAAAGTTGTGGCGAAGAAGCTGAACCGATTGAGGCACATGTCGTTCGGGAAGCTGTGACTACTATGCTGCTGCCGGTCACTTGATACAGGAAGTTCTCGCAGGTTGTGCTTGCTGTTAACCATGGTGAAGTAATTCACGAACAGTGAGGAGATCGACCCTGTGCGAGTTTTGCTGGTTGCTGTGTATGTAGAGAGATGTAGACGACGTTAAGATTATGGAGGCGACGAAGGAGATTGCCGTATGCAGTTGGTGTTGTCGCTGGAACTGGTTGTGTGCTATGTGATCAGTGGTTAGGCCGCAGAAGGTCTAGAACCGAAATACCTAAAACGGTGCTGAAGCTAGCATTTTATAGCAAGTTATCGGCTCACCGGAGGATTGGAAGAGACTGTCTCTCATGACCTTATCAGAAGGCTGCGATTGGTTGCACATTGACGTGCAGTAGAGCAAGAGACAAACTGCGCCAATACCAACCAATCAGAGTAGTGGACACAACAAGGTGCAAAAGAGCGGCCGAAGGTTAGCTGTTATCTACTACGTCCGTATTCATGTATATATAACAGAGAGAGAGAGAGAAGAGAGAGAGAGAGAGAGAGAGAGAAAGAGAGAGAGAGAGAATTTCTCTAAGCGTAAGCTACACTTATGTTGAATGTGACATTTAAGTCCCGCCAACGATTTGCAAAGAAGGCCCCAGATGCTGCAAGTATGAGGATTACAGGTCAGTGCAGGTGGTATATTAGCAGTCGCTGTTCTCCTTTGCCTTGCACCCCGAAGTCTGTTAATGGTAGTTGCAACAAAGTTTCTAATACCATTTTGACACAACGATCTCCAGTTTGTTTGTTTCAATGCTGTTCGCTCAAAGATGTTGTGAGCTATCTTCATTTCTAAGAGGCTACTATTCAGCTTGTCTTTATATCTGAGCCATGGTCGACCAACATTCCTGTGCCCATTTTCAGCCTGGCTGTACATGAGGATTTTGGGTATTCTTTCGTCACTAAATTTGACGACATGGCCAGCCTAGAGCAATTGTAATTGCATCAGGAAGCTCTTGATTCCACCAATCTTACACTTGCTAAACAGGTCGGCGTTAGAAACTCTTTTTGTGAATAACTGCAGATTGTATACTTGTTTCAGGCATTTGACTGCGATCATGCTGGGGCACCACCTTTAGTCGAACAAATCGACCTCAGGACTTATTATTTGTAAGCTTAGTACTTATTCTATCGGTCTCTTTTGCCGAACCGCTAAGTTACGGGGACGTAAACACACCAACATCGGTTGTCAAGGATGGTGGGGGGGAGACATATACACACACATATATATGTGGTCGGCCCGCGGCTATAATACAAGGCACTTGCCCAAGACGCTACGAGCGGGGCTGAACCCGGAACCATGTGGTTGGGAAGCAATCTTCTTACCATACAGTTACTCCTACACCTATATAAAATCTAGGCGATCACTTCAGCAGCCCTTAACGAACAATCCTAGCTAGCGAAGTACTCGAATAGCAGTATAAAGGTTACATTTTTTTGACCGACCATAGAATGACTGGTTATATTTCGCTCAATTATTATAGGAGCAATCCGCCAATCCAAAGCATGTATATCAAAAAGGTTTATTAGAATCATCACAGAGTGAATAACAATTTTAATTGAGGAAAAACTTATGTGGGATTAACGCTACGTACGTTTCGGTGAACAAATGCCATTTACTTCATATTACACACAACAGTTATGCAACTTATAAGTTGATTGTCAAGCAAATTATACATGAAGATGTGAATGAACTCTAAATATATAAATATATATATACTGTGTGTGTGTATGTATATAAATATATATATATATTGTGTGTGTGTGTGTGTGTATGTGTGTGTGTGTGTGTGTGTGTGTGTGTACAATATATAGAGGGTATTCTGGCTAAATTTGACAGTTTGCGTAAAGAAAACAGAATGTCCCACCGAAAACTAAGAGTATTTTCAAAAGTGAAGAAATGTCAACTAATTTATGGCTAGGAGATTACAGTTTAGTGAAATTGGCCCCCTTCAGCTTCTACCAAGACAGCTCCGAAACCTGGCGCATGCATTCTTCACTATGTCCGTGGGAAGATCTTCAAACACCTCCTTGATCTTGGCCACCAGTTCAGGCTTGATGTCTTTCTCAACTGCGCTGCACACATTGTAGTCCAATGAAGGAAGTAAGAGGCCAGAGATTGGGGCTGGTGAAGTAGAAATTCTTCGACAACCACTTCTGACTCTTTTCGAAGGTATGAGGAACCGAATTCTAGTTCATCATATATGGTTTTCCAGCAGCAACCCTCTCCAGCCAGTGTTTGACCACAGTTTCCAACAGTTTCACATATCCATCTGAATTCAGCAAAAAGCCATATTCAAAGTTATGGAGCGGTATTACGTCACCCTCACGGGAGACACACCATGGCTTCGTAGTCTCCGTGGTTGACCCTGGCTTCGTAGTCACCGTTGTAGCTGCCCATGTCACTTCTTATGTTCGCTCCTAACCTGTGAAACTGGATAGGCGGAAACTGCAACTGAACCCGATTGTTCACAATGCATTGAGCAGCAGTCATGATTCCGGCATTTTGTTACCCAGCACGAATCATCATGATACAGGTAACTCTTTCCCAATATTCAGATGGCTTCTAGTCCTCCATCGCAGCTAACGTTTTCATAAATATATCCTTGCTAGTATTGCATCATTTAGTATTGCTGCATCATCTCTAGGAGTTAAAATTGGTCAGCATAGTTGTTGTTGTTATTGTTGAGAGAGTTTGGGAGATAATCAGGTGACAGGTACATTTTTTTCAAGAAATTTTTTCCTTTGCTCTGACCCGATTGTAATTGAGGTTACTAATAAAATATGTGGATAATTTTTGGTGTTTAACAATCAATATTATTTTCTCTGTTGGATTCCAAGTCAATTTTTCCCACACTAATTTCTAATGTGATAATTTTCAAGCTACAAAAAAAAGTCTAAAATGGGGCAAAATGAGTAATGTCTAATTTCAATAATTTCTTTTCTTTAGCTGCAGGATATGTAAATATATCACGAACAGAGAAACTCCAATAGGTCGCGAAGAGGCTACAGAGAATGGTTTATGTTGAAGATTTTTTTTTTTTATTTAGCCGAGTTTCGTTAATTTCATATCATCTCTTTTACTCTTTTACTTGTTTCAGTCATTTGACTGTGGCCATGCTAGAGCACCACCTTTGGTCTAGCAAATCAACCCCAGGACTTATTCTTTGGAAGCCTAGTACTTATTCTATCGGTCTCTTTTGCCGAACCGCTAAGTTACGGGGACGTAAACACACCACCATCGGTTGTCAAGCAGACGCACAAACATATATACACACACACATACACACACACACATATATATATATACATATATATACAAGACCCATATAATACAGTAAATAAATTGATTGCATCGCAATCATTAACATTTATGTATTAACTTTGTTGGGTACTTCACTAGCAGTATATTGGATATATGTTATCCCATGGAGGGTTGCATTTACAACCCCTATCTCAATTTGTATATATATATATATAATATATATATATATATATATATATATATATATATATATATATATATATATATATATATATAATATATATATATATATATATGAGTAGTTGAATGAATTATCTTATTAAGGATAATTCGAAAGATAACCGATACCTGGGTAGCAAATTCACATCAGAAAGAACACGGTTGAAGCTACGTCCCTAGGGCATAGACTACGTGTCTTCGTGCGGAAATTCGTACGTTTATTTTAAAATTATAAGTATATGAAAGAATGGAGTTGAACGACTAGTTAACAAATATCCTTTATTCTCGACATATGTTTCGAAGGCTGCATATTCCTAATTCCGAAGGAATAAGGAGTACATTATGCAGATTTCTCATCAGGAAAATCAAGGAACTTATGTCGACATCAAAATGCACAAAAAACTTTTAGCTGACCGCTCTCAAGGAGCCCATGGGCTCCTTGAGAGCGGTCACGACATCAAAATGCACAAAAAACTTTTAGCTGACCGCTCTCAAGGAGCTCATCGGCTCCTTGAGAGCGGTCAGCTTTTTTGTGCATTTTGATTTTCCTGATGAGAAATCTGCATAATGTACTCCTTATTCCTTCGGAATTAGGAATATGCAGCCTTCGAAACATATGTCGAGAATAAAGGATATTTGTTAACTAGTCGTTCAACTCCATTCTTTCATATACTTATAATTTTAAAATATATATATATATATGTACGACGGGCTTCTTTCAGTTTCCGTCTACCAAATCCACTCACAAGGGTTTGGTCGGCCCGAGGCTATAGCAGAAGACACTTGCCCAAGGTACCACGCAGTGGGACTGAACCCGGAACCATGTGGTTGGTAAGCAAGCTACTTACCACACAGCCACTCCTACGCCTGTACCATTTTCTCCTGAGCATCTTTCATTTGACCTAGATATTTAAATTTGTTATTGCATTTCTGATCTTTCTGATGTTTAGGGATGGACACTGATGTGTATAAGTCTGTTTTCTGGAGAACTGACGCGGAATATTTACTTATCTTGGCTTACTCATTTTGCCCCACACAAATTTGTCTTTTAAATGCTCAAAGACAACAGCGATTATTTTCTGAAATTGAGATCAGACAGGGCCAGCCCTAGGGTTGCTGGCGCCCCGGGCAAACTGGACTTCAGCGTGGACAAGCTGATGGTCATGGAAATTTCCTTGTCTTTGGCACGGCCTCCTTGGCGCCCCCTAGCACATGGCTCTCTGAGCGACTCCCCGAGTTGCCGGTACCTTGAGCCGGCCCTGGATCAGATCATGTTATAATGTTGTTAATGCATTTAGAGGTCATTTGCTTAGATGATATAATTTTTGTAAGGTAGTGAACATTTAAAAAACATATTTAGTCTCAAAGTCAAAAATACAGTAAAACCTCCTCATTGTGGCCACAGGCGCAGGAGAGGTTGTGTGGTAGGTAGCTTGCTTACCAGCAACATGGCTCCGGGTTCAGTGCCACTGCGTGGCACCTTGGGCAAGTGTCTTCTACTCAGCTTGTGAGTGGATTTGGTAGACGGAAACTGAAAGAAGCCCGTCGTATATATATATATATATATATATATATATATATATATATATATATATATATATATATATATATATATATGTGTGTGTGTGTGTGTGTGTGTGTGTGTGTATATGTTTGTGTGTCTGTGTTTGTCCCCCCAACATTGCTTGACAACCGATGCTGGTGTGTTTACGTCCCCGGAACATAGCGGTTCGGCAAAAGAGACTGATAGAATAAGTACTAGGCTTACAAAGAATAAGTCCTGGGGTCGATTTGTTCGACTAAAGGCAGTGCTCCAGCATGGCCGCAGTCAAATGACTGAAACAAGTAAAAGAGTAAAGAGTAAAAGAGTATACACACACACACACATGCACTATGTGTATGTGTGTGTGTATATATATTCTAAAAAGTACGGAGGGATCCTTCAGTTTAATGGTTTAATGTTAAATCATTTTCATATATAACATTACATAAAAAAATAAACAATATATATATATATATATATATATATATATAATGTATGTATGTCGACATATACGTGTGCGAGCGAATAAGGTGTAAATAAAACAATTAAACGCGTTAAATGAAAAGAACTGACTTCGTGGGTGAGGTCTAGAGGCAAAGAGGGTGGAGGTAATGGTGGAGTATATATAATATTTCCCATGCCTCGGTGAGAATTAGTGGGAGGTCGTCCAACAATAAAGTTTTGGGATGAAGCAAATGTCAAACCTATGGAGAAAGAGGACGGCGGGAATAGAAAGGACGAAAGATGGAGTGAGGGAGAAGGCGGGAAAATGTTACGTAAACGAGAATAGAATGAGGAGGTAGTATAGATTAATGAGTGTAGTGAGAGAGAGAGAGAGCGAGAGAGAGACAGAAAGAGAGAGAGAGTGAGTGAATGAGTGAAAAAAGTAAGTGAAAGAGTGTGAAAAGTTTATAGTGACACAAACAGAACAATACAATGGTAGGGTTGGTGTATGTATGTGTGTGAGAGAGAGAGAGTGAATGAGAGGGGAGGAAGAGGGTGAAAAAGAACAAGGGGATGGAAGAGAGAGAAAGAGAGAGAGAGATTGACAGACAGATACTGAGAGAGAGACAGATAGATAGATAGTGAGAGAGAGAGTGAGACAAATCGTTACCGACACGTGGAAAAAACAATAGAGAAATGAAGGCGCAAAAAATAGAAAAGAGTCGAAAGAAAAGAGAGAGCATGAAGGTATAAAAATGAGGTTGGGGAGGAAGAAGTAAGGAAAATAGCAAAAACAGAATGGGTAGCGACAGCGAGACGAAAGATATGCATACGTGTGTATGTATGTTTATATATAATTTTGCTTTCCTCATCTGATCTTTACTCTCATCTTTCCAGGACACACACACAGACGTAGAGAGAGAGAGAGAGAGATAGCGAGAACTCAATACATGGTTTAGAGTTTTTGGTTAATTGGGAATCAGTCGATGATTCAGTCCATTGTCTTTCGGAGTTTCACGCACGTAAGGTACACACACATGATCGATCGGGCAACATTTGGTCAATATGCGAGCACATTCAATAGAGGCGCGCGTCACTCCCACGCACCAACACCCACACACATACATTCAATAGATTGCCCCGTGGAATATAAATCAAGGTAAATACAATAAAAACAAACAATAGGAAAAAATATAGTATATATTTACATCCCGCCTTCATCAGCAGGCGATAGCATAAATAGTATTTGTACGCAGCTGGCTAAAATAATATATGCATATTATTTGAATGTAGGTGACTTGATTTATTGTCCATATCTCATGCTCACTTACCTATTTTTATTACTTTTCTAAGATCACTTCTTTCTTTTTTCTGGTCCAGGTCAATATATACAAGATATACTCTTTTACTTGTTTCAGTCGTTTGACTGTGGCTTTGCTGGAGCACCGCCTTTAGTCGAGCAAATAGACCCCAGGACTTATTCTATTGGTCTCTTTTGCCGAACTGCTAAGTTATGGGGACGTAAACACACCAGCATCGGTTGTCAAGCGATGTTGGGGTGGGGGGACAAACACAGACACACAAACAAACACACATATGTATATATATATATATATATATATATATATATATATATATATATACGACGGGCTTCTTTCAATTTCCGTCTACAAAATCCACTCACAAGGCTTTGGTCGGCCTGAGGATATAGTAGAAGACACTCGCCCAAGGTGCCACACAGTGGGACTGAACCCGAAACCATGTGGTTGGTAAGCAAGCTACTTACCACACAGCCACTCCTACGCCTATATCGTATATACTGTATATAAACTTAGAATAAACCAAGGTATGTTTCAGCAAAATTGGTCCGGGCCATATCTAACTTAATAGTACCACCTGATAGAATCTGTTAGGTCATTTTAAAGTAAGGTATTGTGATACATGGCCCATTCAAGTAGGTAATTGTTGACTGAGATGTGTAGCGGTACAGATGGTTTGTTTGGTATTCCTTGAAGAGATTCGGGCAAATAACGTTAGGAGATAATGGGATCTTTTTTTTTTATTTGTTTTGGGATAATATCTAATCGAAGAAAATGTGTTGCAGTATTGTGAAACGGAATTGTATTGGTAGCCTATGGCACGGGGTCCCTAAATTTGATGTTAATGTCGTTCGGGCAATGTTGATGGTGTATTCTCCATACAAGTCACTTGTGATATGAACGGCTGTTCTATATTGTGTAGTTAAACGAGTATGTCTTTAGTTCAACAGCGGCTGACAAAGTTCCTAATACATTTAGAGACCTGCGAGGTAACTTGTGATAAATATTCTATAATTTCTTCATGTGGTATAGTTAGAGTTCATTCTCCTCGTGTGTTTAATTCACAATTATGAAATCATAGTACCAACCACTCTTTGAATCGTGATGCACTCTCAATCATAGATTCGGGAACAGGGGATGCAGGGATGTACAAGCGCACCCCGTGAAATTTGGATGAGGGACAATAAAAACGCTTTGAATGTTCTGCTGAAAATTTCATCGTTAAAACGAACTAATTGGAAACATTATTTTCTCCATTATTTGATTTATCTGATTTGATATACAAATGTAATATTAATAATAATGATTACTGTACCTGTGTTTATTTCGTCGAGGTCGACTTTCGGGGTCGATAAAATAAGTTCCAGTTGAGTTGTGGGGTCGATGGAATCACTTACCCCTACCCCGAAATTGCTGGCCTTGCGCCAAAATTTGAAAGCATTATTATACCTATGTTTGTTTTGATAACAAGACTGAAATAATAGAACTGGGTAGCACCCTCTAAACATATTTCGTTCCTGCACTTATGCTCAATGTGATTAAAAATCTCGCTTAGATGAACTAAGATTGTACTATTTAGGCCCATGTACGTCTTAACTAATTCACACTCACCATATACAGGTGTATGTGCGTGTGTGTATTTGCGTGCCATGGGAATGAAAATTGCTCGGTGGACACGCACACAGATGCACGTATGTATGCGTATGTGTGATTAGAACAAAAATATCTTGTATTTCTTATGTGCGAGTTACGTCTCTTTATGCTAAGACGGACTTAGCTACTCTAGAAACAGTGATCAATAAAATTGATATCAAACTAAGTACTGACTGTCTGTATTATCAATTAAAACCACATGAAGGCAGTCAAAACGCCAACAATAAAAAAAGAAAAGAAAAGAAGCTAAAAGTACAAAAATAATAGTGCCGGCTCCACCTGATAATAATATACGGAGAAATATGTTATCATGTATCGCAGGCATTCAACGAATGCGGAAGGCTGCTTTTTCATTGATATCTCTCTTTCTCTCATACTGTTAGATGTTTACACATACGCAACAAAATCAGTTATAATACAGACAGTTGTGTGCGGGTCCATCTTTTAAGCGTGAGCACATTGGACAGCTGCCTGGGGGTCTTAGGTACCCAATTGTAATATATATATATATATATATATATATATATATATATATATATATATAGCGGTACTTATCTTTACAAAATGTATTTCATGACAAAACTATTTTAGCGTTTTCTACCTTGTCTGATCTTTATCTATCTATCTATCTATATATATATATATTATATATATATATATATATATATATATATATATATAATATATATATATATATATATAAATCAGACAAGGTAGAAAACGCTAATATATATATATATATTGTGACTTGCTATTAGCTAATAAATATTGTAGGGCCCAGAGCATAGATTTGCTCAGGAGCCTAAATACTATGAAGATGGCTCTGATTGTGTGTTCTCGAATTCGGTATGTATTTATAAATAGTGGTACGACCCCAGTAAATGTTAGTGTGGTTACATGTATGCATGTATGTATATATGTATGTTTCTGCCTGTCTGTCTGTCTCTCTGCCTAAATATGTAAAATAGATCTCGGTCGGTATTTCCGATCCATGAATGTTCGACCATCCGAACAACCTATTTTCTGAATTAGCATGTAGGTGCGGGAGTGGCTGTGTGGTAAGTAGCTTGCTTACCAACCATATGGTTCCGGGTTCATTCCCACTGCGTGGCACCTTGAGCAAGTGTCTTCTACTATAGCCTCGGGCCGAACAAAGCCTTGTGAGTGGATTTAGTAGACGGAAACTGAAAGAAACCCGTCGTATATATGTATGTGTGTGTGTTCGTCCCCCAACATCGCTTGATAACCGATGCTGGTGTATTTACGTCCCCGAAAATTAGCGGTTCGGGAAAAGAGACCGATAGAATAAATACTAGGCTTCCAAAGAATAAGTCCTGGGGTCGATTTGCTCGACTAAAGGCGGTGCTCCAGCATGGCCGCAGTCAAATGACTGAAACAAGTAAAAGAGTAAAGAGTAGCTGAGTATTCCAGATATGCTTGGTTGTGTTTGGGAGACAAAGCAGGCTCTTTGAATTTACGGGTACAATTCATCAGACGAACTTCCCATGTAGTTTCCATTAAATTAATTTTATCTCAAGGTTTGGGTCGACTCGGAGCTATAAAAAAACAGACACTTCTTCAAAATGCCACGCGATAGGATCGATACTTTGTAACTGAGGGACGAACTTTCTTAGCTATTCGGCCATACTGCAGTATAGCTGAATGGCTAAGTTTGCTTAAATACATATATAACACACACACACACGAATGTAATGCATGTATCCTTTAAGTCCTCAACTGCTGGAGTAGTGGAATACAGCGTGTCGTCTTGACTATTTTTCATTTTGACCAGAGACAAGGAGAAAGCAAAGTTGCCCGACGCTAGATTTGAACTCACAGATCACTAAGAGCTTCGAGTCGAGTCTGTCTGTCTCTCTGGGAGTGAAACTAGGTAGACAATAATTTACACGAGACCTCAGAATAAATATTGTGTAGGATGTATATGTAAGTAAAAATTCAGCCGTTTTCACGTGTCTGATTGATATCAACTAAATCCATGAAACAAACGAACTCTTCATCAGGCATTTCGCTACAAATGTGTGTGTGTGTGTCTGCAAGGTAGCGAGCGGACAAGAATCGTTAACACGCCGGATAGAAATATTTAGCGGCATTTTCTTCCGGATTCACGTTCAGTGTTCAGATTCCGTCGAAGTCGACTTTGTGTTTCACTCTTTTGGAGTCGACGAAATAAGTTCCAGTTAAACACAGGTCGATGTAATCGACTAACTCCTTCCCCTAAAATTTCAGGCCTTTTGCCTATAGTAGAAAGAAAAAAAGTGTGTGCGCATCTGAAAACTGAAGTAATTAAAGAAACGTATAATTAAAACAAGACATAACGGAAAAAAACCCACAGTATTACATAGTGTATATGTTTATTTGTAAGCAAAAGACCGCAATCTGTTTTCACGGGTCCACTTGATAACAACCGAAGCCGTGAAACGGATGAGCACTCCGTAGGTTCTTTTCTTTTTTACCACTATTGTGTATTAGTGTGTGCCTCCAAAAATTGAAATAATTAAAGCATTACAAGATATCGCATTTAAGAACTATGGCATTCTTAGCCGTGATATATGAAACTAAGTGGAAGGACCACAGACCAGTAGCGGTTCTTGACCCGTTAGTTTCGACCCCACCCCCTTTATTTTGTTTGACTGCAGTCTCCGTAGCGACATCAGCAGCTATAGCGACGCACCGACAGCAATAGCAGCAGCAAGTGTCGGGCCGTAGTAAGAGTTAGTGTAAAAAGCGCTTATACTAAAACTATATACGAAAGTAGCAACAGCTGAATTAAGAGTATTATTAGTAGCACCATGCTTATTCTATACTTTACTACTACTTACAACTTTCTCTGACGAAGGAGGAATACTTACCGATCACTTCGTTTTAGAAAGAACTTTAACAATTTATTATCATAGATATATATAATCGTTTATTTTTAAAACTTTTATTTTCTTTATTATTGTTGTTGACGTCGGTGTGTGTATAAAGTCTGTCTTTCCCACGTTTTACACACACACGTATAAACAATCACATCAATATTCACGAAACATCAACTGGAGTAAACAGTCATAATAAACAACACTAACTTCACCAGGATTTCTTTATTTTCTGTAAAATTTTCAACGATGATTGTTACGTTTTGTTTAATACGTTCGTCTTTCATATCGTGATTCATGGCAAATGAATGGAATAGACCAAGCTGTGATTTTATACAATTCCTGTAAGTACCTAAAAGAAATTTGCAACAAACAAACAATATAGACAGTATTCATGTTCTTTCTCATTACTTAAATCTATTGTCACTTTTTTCTATTTATATCTTTACTATCCTGAACGTCAATCTTCTACTAATTCACTCATTACTTTTTAAAAACAAATTTATATATAAGAACTTTACCCCAACTTTTATCTAATGAGAAAGGAAGAAAGTTATGCGACTTTGGGACAAAAGTCCATGATTCGGTTTCGATTCCCGCTTGTAATTATTTCAGTTCATTTAAAAATAGCATCAACGTCTAATTTCTGATGTCTTCCTACCTGAATAATAAAAATAAAGCACCTGTAAATAGAAACCGATATTGTACTTTACATTTGTCTAGTTTGCTTTCGTCTGCTGTCATTTTGTTGATCAAAAATAGACACTGTATGGTTGAGTGAACAATGCAAAGACATACAAAGTGCCATCCATCACATGTGATCTAGAATATTAGGTAACGTTTTCTGAAAGCTGTTGGTGAATTATTGCTCAGGTGAACTTCAGATTTAAGATAACGTTTTTAGTTCTTCACTTTTCTATTATCTACCTGGATGATAAGACCGTCTTCAAATACTGATTCTTCATGCTTTTAGCATGCAGTTAAGCTACCCATTATTCATTTCACCTACCCTGTTAAATAATGTCTGGTCGTCTCCCGCTTTATTACAACGATCGCAACGTCGACCTGTTGGTTCTTTAACAAAGAGTTGACATTCCACCCGGTTTCTTTCTTTTTCTCTCTCACTCTCTCGAAAAATAACCCGTTTTGCAATGCGACGTATTTCTAGTTGAACTAATACTACTTGTGTTGTTATCTGTTATGGAATGATTATTCACACATAGATATATACGTATACATACACACAATGATTGGCATTTTTTTTTAGCCATTCCATGTATTTACGATGCAACTTCTTTCGGGTAATCTGCGATCTTTGCCTCGCCGTGACAAAGATTATTTTTGCGTCAAGTATTTGAAGGAATATGAAGCTACTATAATATTGTATCAATAACCGATTCTTGATATCAATAACGATGTGTTCGATCAGCAGCCACCAATATGAGGGTGTAAATCTGAAAATTATCTCTAAATACACCCTTAGGCATATTTTTTAAATATGGTTAATATCACATACAATGATATGTGTGTGTGTGTGTGTGAGATTTAAAATTTTTTAAATCAATCAGAAATTTTAGTATATATAATCAATATGAATTACCTCGCATATCCCCAACCACGCTGATAGTTCAGCTGTTAAAAAAAAATAGTGGCTGCAGTTTAAGAAAGCAGCGATCCGTGGCCAAGTGAACAGAAATTGCTGTATGGTTATAGTCATTCATCTCCCTAAGTGTTTCTCTTACTAAATAAACCTCTTAGACAAATTTACACTATACGATATATTCAACCGCTTATACCGAAGATAAAACCAATAATTATTAGTCTATTTACAAAGTGTAAAATCGATTTTATCAGTGTCGGAATCGCCCAAAGCTGCACGAGTTTAATTCATGTTTTCAGTAGAAGACAAGAACTGATGAAACACTACTTATACCAAAAGAAAGAGAGAAAAATTGAGGCTTAAAATATTTGTTTCCTTTAATGTACACACACTGGTGTCCGTAGTTTGGTGAGGGATATACACCCGCACAACACGGCAACCTTCACCTTTATGTATATAAAACCCCAGTCTCCCGTCCTCTTTCACAATGTATTTATTGCATCCCGTCCTTCACCCTTGTGGAAATTTCGGTGAAGTCCTAGAGGGAATTCACAGACATTTTCAGGAATCGTGATGATACAACATTAGCCAGCGATAATTTCGAACGTAAGCACAAGGCCACAGAGGACTGTATATATATATATATATATATATATATAATTGTGTGTATGCATACATATGCCTACGTATCAACACGGATGAAATAAACTGGAATGTGATTAAGTTTCGCGCCGTTCTTCTTGTTCCTCATTAGAAACATACCTACGTGCATGAATGGGCTGTATGTAACCTATTTGGCTATTTCTGCACATTTGTTTATGTACCTCCTCATTACATATGTGCCACTAGTTTGCTCTATTTGTTCATAATCTCATCTCCATCCCTCCCTCACATTATTTTTCACGTGCATATAGACAGTTAATCACTACCAAATAAATAATGAATCTTTGTTGTTTTAGCCCCAAATTGGTTCCAGTTCTGATATTCCAGCCTGTCCCTTTTAACAGTGTATCAATGTATATATGTGTTCTCTTAAAATTGTAATGTGATTTGAGGAAGATTTTAACTGCTTTTTCTAGCAATCAAGCGACCGCATAGTGTCAACCAAAGACGGTATCGTCCTTGGCATTTATCAGAAGCTGTCTATTTAAAAATAAATACCGAGTTAAAGAAGATTTTAAAAATCTTTATATTATAAACGGTAGATATATATATTTTGTGTGTGTAACATTGAGTTGTCGACACACATCAATGAAAACATTCAAACCATTCTTCAGCATTCGGTGAATATTGTGATACTTACTTATATACTATATGATAGGTTACGTATATTACCAGAGGGCCCCTGCCGTGGGCTGTCCAAGCTATTGTTTGTCGGCTTAACCAGACACATAGTTTTTCAGTCTCAAGTCAGCCCTGATCAAGCTGACAGATATCAAACACATTTCTACCTGTTTCGTTTCTTTTCTGGAATAGCGTGTCTAGGACATTACTCAATGCATCCTCGAATGACTATAAAGAGGCTTTCTTAGCAGAAAAGTGATTTATTTAATAATGTAGATGGTGGTGGTGGTTTTGGGGTTGTTTAATTTCTGGCTTTCAGTGTCTTGACGCCTGAGAGAGAGAGTGAGAGAGAGAGAATCTTACCCTGGAATCTTACTGTCTTGCTTTGCCACATTCGTTTTCTTTTTAGATATATCACTAAGATATCTTTATTTACTTTTGTATTTATAGCTACAGGTAGTTAGCTGCGACTCCTTATTACCACGATCACGGCAACTGTTACAACAATAATACTATTAGAGCCTTAACTATAACACGCTATTTTAACCACTGTTACAACCGACGAAAGTACGGAAACAACAGCAATAACTTACTTTTGCTGTTACTACTATAACTTATTACTTCAATTACTTCACTGTAGCAACGACAGACTGGCAGCGAAGATTCTACCCCTACGCAATTCCGTACAGAGGGACTTAAAAGTGTACCATCACTAACAGCATTACTTTCGCTACCAACACTATCATCTTTACCAGTGTACACAAACGCTCTATATTTACGAACCAATGAGGGGTCCCCCTTCTACCTGATCGTTCTATCTGCTATTATTAGAGACTCCTTAAATCGGATGCATTGGATACTGGAGCCATTGATAGACGAAAAGACGAAGGATCACGGCTAGAATAGCTGATCCGAACTGATCAAATACATGAGGAACACACTAGGTGATAGACTCCTAGATAAACCATGTCTGAACTGGAATTTTATGGTTGAAATGCTTTTGATCATAAGTCTACTTTGTGAAGATTAATTTTGGGAATAAGCAAACAGCACCACTATCTACTAATTAACAGTGTATGTCCACCTCTCTGTCCGTCCCCTTGTTACGATACTTTTTGTTAATGAAATACCGACAAAATCGTTTAGTAAAATGAGCTGTGATACTTTCACTATCTCTTTATTTTGTGAAAACACTAACAAGTCGTTGAGTTATTTTGTAAATGCAGTAAGCTATCTGTGTATAATTGTGTGCATCATCATCATCATTTAACGGCTGTTTTCCATGCTGGCATGGCTCGGACAGTTTGACAGGAGCTGGTAAGGCTAAACTGTCCAACTTTGTGTGTTTATGTGTGTGTGTGTGTATGTCTGTGAAAGCAGTGCCATGTTGTTTGGAATTCAGTCCCACTGTGTGATATCTTGGGCAAGTGTCTTCTACTATATCACTGGACCAGCCTTGTGAGTAGATTTAATAGATGGAAACAGAAATACATTCATTGTGTGTGTGTGTGAAAGAGAGAGAGAGTGTGTGTGTTCATATTTCTCATCTTCACGTGTTTGCTGATCATAAACAAAGCCTCTCTGGTCATACAGACAATGTCCTTTGCTTGCAATCCACCATGAAAACATGTCTGGGCTTCTTGACATGTCTTGAAAGTTGCACAATCTTGTTTGTTTTCATTTCCCTGTGTAACCATAAATGAGTTGTTTGTTCTTTGACAGAATCAGATATTATTATTTCACATGGAAACAGGTGAGAGTTAGCAGTAAGAAGCACATCCAGCCATAGAAACTTTGCTTCAATATACCCTTGTCTAACAAAAGGAAGCATAGAAAAATGACATTGAAATGATGATGGTGTGTTTGCATTGCCAGTGTCGCCTGACTGGCTCTCTTGCCAGTGGCACGTAAAAAGCACCATTTGAGTGTGGTCGATGCCAGTGCCACCTGACTGGCTACTGTGCTGGTGGCACATAAAAAGCACCATTTGAGTGTGGTCGATGCCAGTGCCACCTGACCGGCTCCTTTGCCAGTGGCACATAAAAAGCACCCACTACACTTTCAGTGACTGGCATTAGGAAGGGCATCCAGCTGTAGAAGCCTTGCCAGATCAGATAAGAGCCTGGTAGCCTCCTGGCTTGTCAGTCCTCAGTCAAACAAACCATCCAATCCATGGCAGTATGGAAAGCGGACATTAAATGATGATGATGCTCCTGCTATGGAAAGAATATCCTTCTCGAAAAATATTATTGTAAAATGAAAAATGAAATGTGGGAATATTAAGATTCGAATGGTGATAAGTCCGACACCATCTGCCTTAGCAGTTTCCGTAGGAGATGTCACAAATCACGAAAAGTGACAAGGCCCTCACTCTATTGTTTTTTTCTGAACAATACAATTTTCTCATTGCATTTAAGGAGTTCAGCTTCCTGTACTCGAGAATCACTTTTGTATGTGTGCAATTGCATTTTATGAGATATAAGGGCATGGCCTAGAGAAATTAGCCAATAAGGTAGATAGGTGCTGATTGGAAAATAGTGTTTAGGGAGGTTAAAATGATCATGAGGTACCTCACAGGTAGCAGTTGAAAGCAGAGACCAAATTGAGTGAATTATTTCAAACAGAACAGCTTCTCATTGGGATTCTGCAAAGTTTGTTTGGTTATAGGGAGATGTTTCTAATTTCAATATTGTCTGATTTATTCTCTAGTATTACCCATTTCCTCAAGAGATGTAGTGGGTAGTTCTACTTTACACAATTCCTTATTTTATATCCTTAGAAGAATTAGTCAATGTGAAAGAGTGAACCAAAGACTATGGAAGTTAGTGATAGCCCTGAAATCATGGAATTTCAATCCTTTTGGGAAGACTTTCTTCAGTTTGTAACATATGCAATCATCAATGAAGAATTTGAATGGTTTGTGTATCCGTGCTAGTGGAGCGCTAAGAGCATCATCTGAGTGTGATTGTTGCCAGAGCAGCTAACAAGCTTCCATGTCGGTGGCACGTAAAAAGCACCATTCAAACGTGATCGTTACCAGCTTTGCCAGTCCTTAGTCAAATCGTCCATCCCATGCTAGCATGGAAAGCGGACGTTAATTGATGATGATGATGAGCATGATTGTTACCAGTGTCGCCTTACTGGCACTTGTGCCGGTGGCACGTGAAAAAACATTTGAGCGAGGTCATTGCCAGTGCCAATGGACTGGCACCTGTGCAGGTGGGATGTAAAAAAACGCCATTTGAGTGTGGCCGTTGCCAGTACCACCTGACTGGCCCTTGTGCCGGTGGCACATAAAAGCACCCACCACACTCTCGGAGTGGTTGGTGTTAGGAAGGGCATCCAGCTGTAGAAACTCTGCCAGTTCAGATTGAAGCCTGGTGCAGCCATCTGGTTCGCCAGTCCTCAGTCAAATCGTCCAACCCATGCTAGCATGGAAAGCGGACGTTAAACGATGATGTGATGATGATGATGATGTGAGAGATGAAGTTTATGAGAGCATACAGAATATAGGAACAAAAAATCCTATATGAGGAATATAGGAATGAAAAGTCGGTGTTTGCATTCCAAAGTAGGCTGATGGTGATTTGAAATTGTATTGGGTTAAGTATTTAGGGGTACAGAATTCTGTCTATATTGGAGTTATTTAATAAACTGTAGCAAGAAGTTACAATAAACGGAGCAACATTAAATGAAGTGTTTTGCTCAAGAACACAGTGCATTGTCCAGTCCAAGAACTGAAACTGCAATCTTATGATCATGAGTGCACCACCCTAACCACTTATCCACCTGCCTCCATTAATTCAGGAGCCTATGATTAAATGAGGCACTCTAGCCTCAGCCATTTGTCCTTTTGTATTTTTTGGGCTATATTATCCAACGTGATCCCTTTTTGAGAGGGCAAGGAGTGATTTGAGGGAGATTTGGTTGCTATTTTTGATATGTCAAGTGATTATAAAAAGTGTCCTTTTGAGGTAATGGTGGTTATGAGGGAGAGGAGAATGATCATGTCCAGTTCCAGGAGGCAGACCAGACATGTATTGTCACATATTATCCTCTCATAATCTTGTAATGCCTGTCTACTTGACATGGGCAGGGTTGGTTGTCTTTACAGAATTGATTTGCCCAGGATAAAATACAGTGTATTGGGCCCTATAGTATTTATTAATTACAAGCTACAACATGCATAGAGTAGAATTTGACCTTAGCCCTATGAGGCCCCAAGAAAATCCATGCTCTGGGCCCTGCAGTAGTTGTTTATAGACAGCAAGCCATAAAATACATAAATTAAGATTGGGCTCCTAGACCCATGAGGCTCCCAACAAAATGCATTGAGCCCTATAGTATTTATTGATTGCAAGCTACAACATGCATAGATTAGAATTGGACCGTAGCCCCATGAGACCCTTGGAAAATTAGGGCACTGGGCCCTAGAGTAGTTGTTTATAGACAGCAAGCCATAAAATACATAGATTAGGATTGGTCTCCTAGACCCATGAGGCTCCCAAGAAAATCAATGCATTGGGCCCTATAGTATTTATTGATTGCAAGCTAAAACATACATATATTAGAATTGGGCCCCTAGACCCATGAGACTCTTGGAAAATCAATGCACTTGGTCCTATAGAATTTGTTTATTGACAGTGGCCACAACAGGCATAAATCTTAACTGGGCTCTTAGATCCGTGTGGCTCCTAGGCAACTGCCCAGTGTGCCAATGTCTTAAGATGGCACTTGGCATAGGTTTCACAACTTGATAGGTTGAGTACAGCATTGTGATTAATGTTTCTCATAAAACAAAAATCGGTTTCAAGGAAACTAGAGGTGGTCTGTGAAGACAGAAATCATTAATTAAATTAATGACCACGAATGCATTTTACATTGCGCAGTGGTGACAAAAATATTCGTTTTCTTTAATTCCTGCTAAGAAGAGTCCTAAGTGAAACTTAAAAATTTATATCTCCGCTACTACATACAAATTTATTTGTATCAACCTATAATGGGAACCTCTATATGGCTTCTCAACATGCTAAACATAGTGGACAAATCTTCCTCAAACCATATCCTAGCACCTTGGAGAAGGTATATATTGACTGATGTAGTCCTGGTTACATCATGCCTGAACAGAGAAAACAAAAAAAAAACTGATGTGGTCAAAGCTGGACTATTCTCTGGGTCTGCCTGATCAAGATAAAGTTAAACAATATCAACAACAAACTTATATCTGCTTATATTTTGCATTGTTTGTCCAAACAACGCTCACAATTGATTACTGTTTGCTGAATAAGATTATTATCTGATCATAAGTTTAAATTCAATAATGTAAAATAGAAATTGTATGCAATTTGATTCAAAAGTTTCCTGTCCTAGCCTGTCCTTCCATTTTATTTCTTTCTTATCTTGTCAATCTTTGTGAAATAAGTTTCAATATCCTTTCACAACTCTGATGTAAATACATTTGTTTCATTGGCCGAATATATATTCTAGGATGTGAAAAATAATTGGTCTAGCAGTCTAAGCATGATTCTATGAAAATGTAATTATAAACGTCCTAATTCTACTTACAGACATGTCAAAATCAAAATTAGAACTTAGTCTTTGTACTCTAACTTGTTCTTCAACCTTAGATCCAGGCCATAAGACATTTTGGCACATCCTATTTTCAGCATTATTTACATTTGATGGCTATTTGTCCTCATCTTATTTGTTGTTAACACAACCTTTTTGGCTGATATACCCTCCAGCCTTCATCAGGTGTCTTGGGGAAATTTCGAACCTGGGTTCTCATTCCTAAGGTATTTTTCGACGACGACTGCTACTGCTATTATCATTATTCAGGTCACTGCCTGGAATTGAACTCAGAATCTTAGGGTTAGTAGCCCACACTCTTAACCACTATGCCATATGCCCATGGGCAATTATGGAGTGAATTTTAGGGCTTATAAATCCAATCCTTCCTTAATACTGGTTCCCATATGCTATTCATATCTGCACTCGGTCTGCTTAGGAGGTTGTTGTGTTGTAGCATATGTGTTGCTGCTTTTAGTTTTTGTATTTTCCAGTGGTGTTCTCTGTCTATTATTTTTAACTTCATCCCACAGGGGGAGGTAGTCTCCATTTTCCAATACATGATCATCTATACCCAATTTATCAATATCTCCTTGTGTCACAGCTTTGCGATGTTCCTCTATCCTTATTTTGAGGGGGCAGCATGTTTCACCTTTGTATGACCTACCACAGCTGCATGGGATGGAGTATACGCAGTTTTCGGCCATATTCTCTTCTATTGGTGGTTTTACTCGAAGGAGTTATTTGCGAAGTATCGTATTACTCTTGAATACTGTCCCGATGTCATATGGGCCACATATCTTTTGTATCTTTTCGGAGAGGCCTTTTACATTGGTTAGACAGACTGTGAACAGTTTATTGGTTTCATCCATGAAAAAATGATCAAGCTCAGTAACAATCTATTAAGCAACAACTACCCCCAAAACATACAATCCACTGCAATTATGAAGAAAAGAGAGGATGAAGCCAATAAACTGTCCGCAGTCCGTCTACCCTATGTAAAAGGCCTCTCCATAAAGATACAAAAGATATGCGGTCCATATGACATCAGGACAGAGTGAATCAATGCCTTGTGGGTGAAATTAGTATGAAGAAACTATATGGAAGCCTCTGTGTGTGTGTTTGTGCGCATGAATGCTTACTTACCATATCTTTGCATGACTTTGTCAGAGCAAAAAAGTGATGCCATGTTTATATTCCCAGTAAACAACACAGGACATTGTGTATGGTGTGGGAGCAAACTTCACACCACTTAATTCCAAATTGAACTTCTTAACTACATATCTATTTCTTTATATGTATATAAATATAAATATATATATATGTATATATATATAGGAAAAATAAGGATAAACACTAGTTTGTATTAAATTTCCTACATGTGTTTCGTCATTATGGTTGTTTGAAGCCCTGTGATAGACATTTCAAATGCATATAGATGTTCAACCCCTACAGATCTCCAGGGACCACTTTATTGCATCAAATTACAGATGACTGTGTCCAAAGTTGGATGGATGGGAGAGAAATAGAGAGAAAGCAAAAGAATAAAAAGGAAATACCCAAGATACAAGAGAGAAGGGGAGAAGGACAGAGAGATGAAGAAAACTAAATAAGAAGGATAAAAAAGGAAAAGAAGAGAAAGAAAGAAGTTCGTAAATAAAATTATGAATAACAAGTTTTTTTTTCCAAGGTGTGAAGCCATAAATATAGATTGTGTGGTAAGTAGCTTGCTTACCAACCACATGGTTCCGAGTTCAGTCTCACTGCGTGGCACCTTGGGTAAGTGACTTCTACTATAGCTTCAGGCCGAACAAAGCCTTGTAAGTGGATTTGGAAGACGGAAACTGAAAGAAGCCTGTCATATATATATGTGTGTGTGTGTGTGTGTGTGTGTGTGTGTATGCTTGGGTGTCTGTGTTTGTCCCCCCAAAATCGCTTGACAACCGATGCTGGTGTGTTTATGTCCCCATCACTTCGCAGTTCAGCAAGACAGACTGATAGAATAAGTACTGGGCTTACAAAGAATAAGTCCTGGGGTCGATTTGCTCGACTAAAGGCGGTGCTCCAGTGTGGCCACAGTCAAATGACTGAAGCAAATAAAAGAATAAAAAAATAAAGCCTTAAATTATACTTTTAAAAGTCTGCAGCAAAACTAGTTAATAAGCTATGCTTTATCCTTCTTACAGTGCACCATTTAAGAACTAATGCTTTGCTGTGCAGATATTGATGGCATCTTTTTCTATATTATGAAATTTTAGTAAAATTGCTTTGTCATTGTTAAGTTAGTATATGGAACATAAATCAACATAAAATTTTGATGGACGGCTTTAATTTAGAACACTTTAACCCTTTAGCATTTAACCTGGCCATATCTGGTCCAAATATTCTATCTGTTTTATGTTCAAACTGGCCAGATTTGGCCTCTCAACCTACCTTACAATGTCATTTATCATCATCATCATCATCATCATCATCATTTAACCCTTTCGTTACTGTATTTATTTTGAGATGCTCTGTGTTTTTCTCAATTATTTTAGATATAACAAAGAATTTAGTAAAATAACTTAGTTACCATTCAGCTAGTGTCAGAGACCATTAATTGTGATTATGGTTTCGTGGAAGATTTTAATTCAAAATTTATGAAATCAAGACATTTGTACCGCAGAGCCAGAGCCGGTTTCAGCCGAGTTGGTATCAAAAGGGTTAACGTAATGGCAGAGGTTGGATGGTTTGACAAGAGCTGTCAAGCTGGGAAGCTGCACCAGACTCCAGTCTAATTTGACATGGTTTCTACGGCCCTTCCTAATGCCAACCACTGTATGCTGGGTGCCTTTATGTGGCACTGCATTGATGCTTTTATGTGGCACCACACAGGTGCTTTTATATAGTGCCACATGGGCACTTTTATGCGGCACCACATAGGTGTTTTTATGTGGAACCACATGATTGCTTTTATGTGGTACCACATGGATACTTTTATATGACACTTCCACAAGTGTTTTTCACCACCAGAGTGACTACTGTGGAGTATGGGTCTTCTTGAGTACAGCAAAATGCCAGGTATCTTGGTCCTTTGTTATCTTGCCTGAAAGGTTCAGCACCCTGAGGTTGTTCTTCAGTACTTCATCCCATGTCTTCCTGGGTCTCCCACTTCCATGTCTTCCATCTACTTTGAGAGATCAGCACTTCTTTATGGTGATGTCAGCACCCATCTGCATCACATGACCAAACCAGCACAGTCTTCTCTCTTGCAATCAGCATCTAATTCTTATGCCTAACTTCTCTCTCAAAAACACTAGCACTCTGTCAAACATGTACACTTACATTATTTATATTCGACGGATATTTGTCCTCATCTTGTTTGTTGTTAACACAATGTTTCAGCTGATATACCCTCCAGCCTTCTTCAGGTGTCTTGGGGAAATTTCAAATCTGGGTTCACACTTACATGACACATCCAGCAGAGCATACCAGCCTCATCCCTTTCTAAAAATAAATAATCACATCATCATAATTTTGAAACTACGAGATAATAATAATGACGAAATTATTGTATACAGTGCTCAGGTGCACCACAACTTGTCAAAAGTGTGTATAAAGCATATGCAGTAATGTACAAATGTCTGGAAAGTGAACAGTGTATGATTCAGATACATGCTTGCATGTGTATGGAGGGGAGAAAATCAGGTGTAGTGTTGGTGAATCTCAGGAAGCATGGAAGTTTTGAAGGATGCAGTGCTCCGACAACTAACAACTGATGCTGGCAGTTTGTTCCATACTTCAGTAACTCTTAGCATGAAAAAATGTTTCCGAAAGTCATGGGAGCTATGCTGTTTTCTGACTTCTTAAACATGTCCACGGGTATTAGACAGGTGGAGTTTGAAAAGGTGCTCAGAGTTACTGTTAGTAAGATGGTTAATAATTTTATGGGTGTCTGTCAAGTTAGCTGCCAGACGTTGTAGTTTCAATGTATCCAGGCCCAGGGAAGTAAGGCATGATTAATTAAGAAAAATATAAATAAATAAGTATAACATTTGAATGAGTCATCTGAATGCCAGAGGGTTAAAACAGGAAATATATAACATAGAACCAAGAGTGGTTTCAGTTGGGTTGTTGTCAAATGGGTTAAATTGATGTGAAATGAATTAAAATAGAAGACTGAGTGTATCCTAGTTTAAGGTAGGTATACAGCTTCCCTGCATATCATGAGATGACTAAAAGCACCGGTAACAAGAAGGGCATCTGGCTGAGAAACACTGTCTCTGAAAAACCACCCAGCCCATACTAGCATGGTGATCTCATTCTTGCTCACAACATCATAAACGGAAAGTGTAACCTCTCGAAAGAGCTGTTCTTCACTCCTGCTCCAGAGCGTTGGCTGCGGGGGTCACTCTGAAAAGCTCTATCTGCGACGATTTCATCTCAATCGAAGGAGAGTGGGTTTCTCCGTCTGGGTTGCGGATCCGTTGAATAAGCTGCCAGACGAGATAGTGAAGATGCTGACGACCGCTCGGTTCAAAGTCTCCCTTGACCACAAATGGCCTGAACTCTTTGCATGAACACCACCCTATACATAACTCCATGTCCCCCTACATGGCCTTGCTTTTTGAGCCAAAAAATTAACTTAACTTAACTTAATTAGTCCCGAATATTTGTTAGAGAAGATGGCATAGTTGCAGTTGAAATGCTGATCTAGAAGTTCATTTACAGAACCATAAAGGAACTTTAGTTAGTTGCTATCCATCCATGGTGACTGGTATAACTGCTACATGAGTGAAAAGAATGGGTTAAAGTTGAGGTTTTAAAGGGGCCTTATAGTCAGAGATGCAATCACGAAAGCTGTAGTATAAATAATTAACTAGTTCAGAATAAAGTTTGGACCGGCAAACAATACAGTTTTGATTAAATTATTTAATGTTCAGAGTCAGGGCATTGTTTAGTAAGCAGATACACTTTGTTAGACATTTAACTTAGTCTTTAGTTTGTATATATTACGGTAATTACATTTACATTACTTTTTGATGAGCTCAATCTCTGACCGCTGCCGCCGTCACCACCACCGTCATCATCATCAGCAACAGCAGCAGCAAGAGCTCATGGTTTTGTCATCTTTACTCTGTAAATTTACATTACATTTTGTCTAGCATTTTGTTATCATCATTTCTGAACGTTGTCATCATGTGTTTTTAATAATAATAATAATAAGCCTTTCTACTATAGGCACAAGGCCTGAAATTTGGGGGAAAGGGATGAGTCGATTACATCGACCCCAGTACTCAACTGGTAGTTACTGTATCAATCCCGAAAGGATGAAAGGCAAAGTCGACCCTGGCAGCATTTGAACTCAGAACGTGGAGACAGACAAAATACTGCTAAGCATTTTGCCCTGCGTGCTAATGATTCTGCTAGCTTGCCACCTTAATAACAATGATGATGATAATGATAATGATAATAATAATAATAATAGTAAGCCTTTCCTCTAAGGGCACAAGGCCTGATATTTTGGGGGAGGTGGGGCTAGTTGATTGTATCAAGTCTAGTACTTATTTCAATGACCCTGAAAAGATGAAAAGCAAAGTTGACCTCAGTGGTATTTGAACTCAGAATGTAAAGTTGGAATAAATGTCGCTAAGCAATTTGTTTGCCTTTACTAATGGCTCTACCAGCTTATTTTTATTTCGTTAAGAGTAATTTACTTTGTACTATAGGTTCAAGGTCAAAATTTTGGGTGAGGGGGGGTGTAAATCAATTACCTCAACCCCAGTGCTTAACTGTTACTTATTGACCCTGAAAGGATGAAAAGGAAAGTCAACCTCGGTGGAATTTGAACTCAGAACATAATGACGGATGAAATGCCACTAAGTATTTTGTCTGGTGTGCTAATGATTCTGCCAGCTTGCCACCCTTCATCATCATCATCGTTTAATGTCTGCTTTCCATGCTAGCATGGGTTGGACGATTTGACTGAGGACTGGCGAACCAGATCTGGCAGAGTTTCTACAGCTGGATGTCCTTCCTAACGCCAACCATTCCAAGAGTGTAGTGGGTGCTTTTATGTGCCACCGGCACGAGAGCCAGTCAGGCGGTACTGGCAACGGCCATGCTCAAATGGTGTTTTTTATGTGCACCTGCACAGAAGCCAGTCCAGCGGCACTGGCAATGACCTCGCTCGAATGTTTTTTCATGTGCCACCAGCACAAGTGCCACTAAGGTGACACAGGTAGCGATCACACCCGAATGGTGCTTTTTACGTGCCACCGGCACAGAGGCCATTTTGTTGCTCTTGCAATGATCACGCTTGTATGGTACTCTTAGCGCTCATACTACCATAAAGTAAAGGCCTTAGTTTATCTCACTTTTAAACTTTACCTGGTTACTCCCACCTTTGCTTCTATAATGTGAGTAGCTATGCAGCTCCTCTATAGCATGAAACTTATTCTATTCTGGCCCCTTCTCTCATCCTTTAAGCCTTCATATCCTGACATGAAACGACCTCCCTTTCTCCTGTAACTCCATTCTGTTTAGAGAGATCTTAGTCTTGCAAGCTACATGGTGACCTCATTACTGTTGGTGCCATGACAAAAAAAAAAGCACCCAATACTTGCTTTGAAGTAGTTGGCATTAGGAAGGGCATTTGGCTGTAGAAACCATACCAAAGCAGACATTGGAAAATGATGCAGTCCTCAGACTCATCGGATCCTGTCAAACTGTTGATCCATGTCAGTGTGGAACAAGGATGACGATGTGTATATGGTAACAATGTGAGGTTGTATATATGAGAGACTTGTGTTGCAAATGCAGAAAATTTGTGATTGACAAGGGAAAAGTTGAATATAATCTGATGAATGAGTGAGTTTAACTTTCAAGGAAAAATTTGAATGCAAATAAGTTGAAAAACTTGACTTACTGCCAAAGACTTTGACAAATGTATGCAAAAAGGAACCACTACATTCATATGGAAATTAATGTGAGGGCTGGGTGAAAATGGACTACTAATTAATGATGGAAGTTAATTCTAGATAATTTAGTAGTTTGGTCAAACTCATAAATATTAAACACTTATAGATGAACTCATGATATTTGGAAGGGTTGCTGATATTTTCAACTCAAATTATAATACGAAATACATATTAAATATGATGATGATGACAAGGATAATGGTCCAAATATTTTGTAGTACCATTGTCAGAGAACTACCATCACTATCATTTTAATGTCCAATTTTCCAGGTTTGCATGAGTCAGCTGGAATTTGTTGGGGCAAATTTTGTATGGTCAGACACCTTTTTTGTGACCAATCCTCACTTGTTTCCAAGCAGTATATTGAGTACCAAACTGCCCAGATATAGTTACACAACAAACTGGAAACCGATGACACTGTCTGAATGAACGTTTTGTTTACAAAGGCTGTGCAACATGTCAAAAAGGCTGAGCATGCTTTTGCAGTTGAGTGCAAGCAAAGGTCATGGCCTGTCTTGCCTTTTATAGTCAACTAACACATTCAAAGATGAGGGAAAATACTCACATGAACACCCAGAAGCACCTCTGTCACACATGTATACAGGCTTAACTTGGGGGTGTGGCATCCCTCCCTACAGTCTCCATCTTCTCTCTCTGTCTCCCTCTCTCCTCTGTCTGTCTGTCCCTGTCTCTCTCTCTCTGTGTCTGTCTGTCTGTCCATCTCTCTCTCTCTCTCTCTCTACCTGAGGCAGCCCTGTTTCTTCTCTGCTGCAAGACACCTTTTCCTGTTCCATAATACTACTCCCTCATTCAGTTGGGGAGTCTTGTCCTGCAAGTTACTGGTGACTGTACTGCTGCTGGGGCCACACACACAAAAAAAAAAAGAAATGCCCAGTACACTCTGTAAAGTGGTTGATGTTTGGAAGGGCATCTAGTTGTAGAAACCATGCCAAAGTAGACAGCAGAACTTGATGTAGTCTTCTGATATGCCAGTTCCAACATGGAAAAATGGACATTAAATGATGCTGATGATGATGATGCTTCAGTTCCTGTCTACCAATTTCATTCACAAGATATTGGTTGACACGTGCCTATAATATAGAACACCAGCCAACAATGTTCACACAGTGACACTGAACCATTAACCTTATATTTTCAAAATGAACTTCTTGACTCCACAGTCATGTCTGTACTTATCTTAAGCAAAACCATATTAAGTAAAAATAAAAATTTGCTATTGATTTATTCTCTAAGATTTATAAAATAAAATAAATTCCTTTATTGTGATGAAAATGAGTTCTGATGTATGTGGCAAGACACTTCTTTGAAGATAAATTTGATTTTTCAGAGTAGGACCATAAGAATTTTATTAAATGCTTTTTGCCAGTACACATTTCCATAATTTTTCTTTGTGGATTCTAATTTTTGTCTTCATAATCAAGTTTGGTTTTAACAGCTTAACTTTGGAAATCTCATTCTGTTTAAGTATCCGAGTACTGAACACTCAGTGTTATAAAGTTGATTGCTTTTATGTAGACTATGTTTCAATCAATATATTCTTTAGTATGTCTTCACCTTTTACTTTTTTCAGTCATTAGACTACATCCATGCTGGGATACCGCCTTGAAGAAATTTAGTACCATAAATCCTCGAGTATAATCCGCATTTTTTCCCCAAAATTTAAAGGTCAAAATCCCTATATACGAGGTTAAAAATGAAAATTATTTTCTAAGCAATGTCCAAGACTCTATTAGCTGTCCGGCAATGTTTATTCAGATGCATTTTGTGATGTCGGGAGCGAAAATACCTTAAGCTAAACCTGAAAGCAATGAAGTCATAAAAGAATCATCCATAACTTGCAGTAAGCAACATTTATTAAATGTTATTACTGTTATTTCTTTATTTTCTGCAAACAAAATGAACAAAAAAGCTACACGTTTGCATTATGTTATATATACAATAATAATAAAGGACGTTACCATATACATTTTTACAAACCAAGGACGTTATATAGACCTAACTTGACTCAAGTTAGCGAAGGGTTGCGTATTATACACAAGGGAGGACTATACTCGAGGATTTATGGTACTTGTTTTTTTAAAGTCTGGTACTTATTCTGTTGGTCTCTTTTGCTGAACTGCTAAGGTATGGGGACGTAATTACACCAACACTGGTTGTGAAGTGATGGTGGGACCCCCCCCCCACACACATATAACACACAATGTGTTTCTTTCAATTTGCACCTACCAAATCAAATCACAAGGCTTTTGTTGGCCTGAGGCGATAGTAGAAGACACTTGCTCAAGGTGCCATGCTGTGGGACTGAACCTGGAACAATGAGGTTGGGAAGCAAGCTTCTTACTGCACAGCTACACCTGTGCCTGTACCATATTTTTAACTTTTAGCATTGCCATGTGGTTAAGTTTGCATCTCAATTATGTGGTTTCGGGTTCACTGTGGCAAGTGTCTTCTATTGTAAGTCTCAGATTAAATAATGATTTGGAAGCGGAAATTGGTAGATAGAAACGGTGTAAAACTTCTGTGTGGTGTGCATGCACACATGCACATGTATGTGTGCATGTGTGTATATATATGTGTGTATATGCATGTGTGTATATGTGTGTGAGTGTATGTATGTATGTATGTATGTTTTTGTGCTTAGCAAATTGGCTTCTGTGCTGGTGGCATGTAATAAGCACCATTCGAGCGTGATCGTTACCAGCGTTGCCTTACTGGCACTTGTGCCGGTGGCACATGAAAAGCATTCAAGCAAGGTTGTTGCCAGTGCCACTGGACTGGCTCCTGTGCAGGTGACATATAAAAAGCACCATTTGAGCATGGCCATTGCCAGTACTGCCTGACTGGCCCTCGTGCCGGTGGCACGTAAAAGCACCCACTACACTCTCAGAGTAGTTGGCATTAGGAAGGGCAACCAGCTGTAGAAACTCTGCCAGATCAGATTGGAGCCTGGTGCAGCCATCTGGTCTGCCTGACCTCAGTCAAATCGTCCAACCCATTCTAGCATGGAAAGCGGACGTTAAATGATGATGATAATGATGATGTATCTGTTTATACTGGTTTGAAATGGCATGTTGAATAGTGCTGTTTAAAGTCAATACATAGACTTCAGTAAATATGTAGATGACAATAAAATAAGGATCAGGTTGAAACAAATCTTAGGGTCAACACGATTGACTAAAACACTTTAAGGTAGCCTAACACTTAAAACTGAAACCAGTAAAAGAATAAAAGTTCATTTACATTTTACATTGAGCTAAGATTGATTTAATGTATCTTAATTGTGAACACCACTTGTTATAGAAAACTTTACAATGCTGCTAGGTCATGAAAAACTCTATAAAGTACTACTTCATGGGAAACTCTACAACACCGATCATGGAAATATCTATAATTCTGCTAGTTTACAGAAAATTATACAAACCGCTAGTTCATGGAAAACTTTACAAGATTACTCAAACGTGGAAAACTACTAAATAGCTCTAAAACACTGTTAGTTTCTTTTTATGATTTTGTTTCAAACAAAGCTTGAAGACACTGTAGCATAAGGGATTACAAGAAAGGAAAAAAAGGGGCCTCCAAATTCAAAAGATATCAATTGACAGGAAGCTTAAAGGACTGAATTGCATAGTCCAGAGGAAAACGAGATGATGGCAGTGAGTTTCAGAGAGCTACAGTTCAAGGAAAGAAGCTATTGGAATAAGGCGGTGAGCTGGCAGAAACGTTAGCACGCCAGGCAAAATGCTTAGTGGTATTTCGTCTGCTGTTAGATTCTCAGTTCAAATTCCACCAAGGTCAACTTTGCCTTTCATCCTTTCGGGGTCGATTAAATAAGTACCAGTTACGCACTGGGGTCGATATAATTGACTTAATCCGTTTGTCTGTCCTTGTTTGTCCCCTCTGTGTGTAGCCCCTTGTGGGCAATAAAGAAATAAGAAGTTATTAGAATAAACAGATGTATGATTAAAAAAGAAGCTCAACAGGAAAATGATGCACCTGGAAAGAGAAGCGGTTGACACGTTTAATGGTCTTGACTGAGGGTACTAGACCAGAAAGTTCACCAGACCATGGAAATACTTAAAGAACAGACATAATCATCATCATCATAATTGTCGTCATCATCATCATCATCATCATCTTCATTGTTTAACATCTGGTGTCCATGCTGGCATGGGTTGAAAAGTTTGACCAGAGCTGGCAAGCTGGGGAGCAGCACCAGACTCCAGTCAGATTTGACATGGTTTCTATGGCTGGATGCCCTTCCTAATGCCAACCACATTACAGATGAAGATATATTTCTATGATGAACCAAAGACTCCATCCTAGTAGAAAGAAGAGGATAAGCAAGTCAAGACACTCAGAAAAAACTCTTCATGAAAAGCTCTACAACATCGCTAGTGCTCGGAAAACACAGTCATATTACTAATCCATGAAGACTAATAAAGATTTAAACTGTGATTGAATCATTGGAAAATTTCTCTTCTCTCTTCTTTTAATTTTTGCAGACCATTGATATTATATCCCTGTATTGTACTTGATTGGCAAGCGATGTATTTTGAGACGGTGCTAAAACAATTGCATTGTTGTAGAATCATTGTAGCTTTTCAAAACGAAACAAAACAAACACACACACACACACACTGTTATAAATACTTGCACTTTTATTTTGTAATAGTAAAATATAATATTGAGTATAAATATCGTTTATAGATTTACAAGCCAGTCACTGATACTTTTACTTTTCTGTTACGGTTGTATATATAAAAACAAAATCAATAAATAGTGTAATTGGTATTATACTATTTATTAGTTATTTTTACATAGAGAAATACCTTTTCATTATTAACCAGTCAGCTATGAAGTAGAAGTGAAACATTAATTTCAGTTGTGTTTGCTTGGACAAATTGTTGTTATTGTTGTTTTTGTATTAGCGGAATCACCACTTCTGGCACTTAACATTCTGTGTTCAAATCATTCCAGAGTCAATATTGTCTTTCATCCTTATGGGCCTTGTGCCTAGAGTAGAAAAGGATATTGTCTTTCGTCCTATTTGGATTTAATAAAATAAAATACTGGATTTAATTTGATATTTCTTTAAACCTTTTGGAGTGACTGTGTGGTAAGTAGCTTGCTTATGAACCACATGGTTCCGTGTTCAGTCCCACTGCGTGGCACCTTGGGCAAGTGTCTTCTTCTATAGCCTTGAGCAGACCAAAGTCTTGTGAGTGGATTTGGTAGACAGAAACTGAAAGAAGCCCATCGTATATATGTAAATATATATATATATAATCCGCATGTATGTGTGTATATGTTTGTGTGTCTGAGTTTGTCCCCCCAACATCGCTTGACAACCAATGCTGGTATGTTTACATCCCCGTAACTTAGCGGTTCAGCAAAAGAGACCAATGGAATAAGTACTAGGCTTACAAAGAATAAGTTTGCTCGACTAAAGGCGGTGCTCCAGCATGGCCACAGTCGAATAACTGAAACAAGTAAAAAGTAAAGAGTAAAGAGTTACCATATTTCTGCTGAAATACACTTCTTTTGTTCAATTTGATTTTGAAAATAGTGAAGATTTTTTTAATAAAATAACTTTGTCATTGTTAAGACAGCCGCAAGGTGGCAAGCTGGCAGAATGGTTAGCACTCTGGGCAAAATGCTGAGTGGTATTTTGCCTGCTGCTACATTCTAAGTTCCAATTCCGCCAAGGTCAACTTTGCCTTTCATCCTTTTGGAGTCGATAAATTAATCACCAGTGAAACACTGGGGCTGATAAAATCGACTTACCAACTCCTTATAAATTTCAGGCCTTGTGCCTATAGTAGGAAGGATTATTAAGAATAATAAGATTGTACTGTAACCCTTCAGATTAATGTAAAATCGTTTTATTACAACTGAACATAAAAACCAATATAATATATATATATAATTTTTTTTTCGTAATGGGATAAAAAAACCAAGGCTGTGTAGATTTTAGAACATTTTGTTCTAAAATCTACACAGCCTTGGTTACGAAAAAAAATTTTTATATACACACGCTGACATATGATCAACGTTGAACCACTTATTTGCATAATCACCGAACCTGGAACTTAACTATGGCCTATCTATAGCACTTATTCAGCATTACCTGACACCTTTGGGTCTCAATGACAACATTACCGCTTATAACCTATATATATATATATATATGTCTTTTTTTTCTCTTTTTCATTTGTCTCAGTCATTTGACTGTGGCCATGCCGGAGCACTGCCTTTAGTTGAGCAATTCGACCCTAGGACTTATTCTTTGTAAGCTTAGTACTTATTCTATCGGTCTCTTGCCGAACTGCTAAGTTACAGTGACATAAACACACCAGTATTGGTTGTCAAGCGATATTGGGGGACAAACACAAGCGCACAAACATATACACACAATTACATATATATATACATATATACGAGGGGCTTCTTTCAGTTTCCGTCTGCCAAATCCACTCACAAGGCTTTGGTCGACCCGAGGCTATAGTAGAAGGTGCCACGCAGTGGGAATGAACCCGGAACCATGTGGTTGGTAAGCAAGCTTCTTACCACATAGCCAGTCATATATATATCATGTGATCACATGATTGACCAGACTATTGGATGCTGTCATACATTGCTGATCACAATCCACTTTGCATCATTTTAGCTTTCAACTGATCTCACCTCACTTCACTGGCTAGGCGAGCATCCAATATATATTTTTGTGTGTCTGTGTGTGTGTGCGTGTGAAGTATTACAGACTGAATAAGGTTAAGCCTGATAAATTCTTTACATATATATTGCTTACTGAATAAGCATTTAGCTTTTGTTCCCCACTTTCTCACATATAATGATATAAAATGAATAAGTTTTAAACAACTAGCTGTGGATTGGCAACATGGACACTATACATACCTGTTATATCTGCTTGAAGTATCATTGTTATTTCTTTAAATTAAGGTATGCAATTTACTCTTTTTATTCTTTTAATTGTTTCAGTCGTTTGACTGTGGCCATGCTGGGGCACTACCTTGAAAGGTTTTAGTTGAACAACTTAACCCTAGGAGTTATTTGTTTTTTTAAGCCTAGTACTTATTCTACCAGTCAAATTACTAAACTACTAAGTTACGGGGATGTAAGCATACCAACACTCGTTGTCAAGCAGTGATGTGGGGACAAACACAGACACAAAGATACACACACACACATATACACATATAATCATTGTCATCATCATCGTTTAATGTCTGTTTTCCATGCTGGCATGGGTTGGATGGTTTGACTGTGGTCTGGAGAGCCAGCAGCTGCACCAGGCTCCAATCTGATCTGGCAATGTTTCTACAGCTGGATGCCCTTCCTAATGCCAACCACTCTGAGAGTCTAGTGGGTGCTTTTTATGTGCCACTGACATGAGAGCCAGTCAGACAATCCTGGCATAGATCATGTTCAGATAGTGCTTTTTACATGCCACCAGCACAGGAGTCAGTCAAGGGGTACTGGCATCAGCCACGTTCAGATGGTGCTTTTTACGTGTCACTGGCACAGGAGCCACTAACATTGACCACATTCAGATGATGCATTTTACATGCCACCGAAACAGGAGCCAGTCAGGAAGCACTGGCCACAGCTATGATTTTGGTTTTACTTGACTCAACAGTCTTTTCAAGCATGTCATATCACCTGACACATCAGGTCCAGACCTGCACTACTGGCATCGGCCATGACTGCGATCTCTCTTTAGTTGCCGGCCCATCTCAATCACAGCATATCTCCAAAGGTCTCAGTCTCTTGCCATTGCCTCTGTGAGGCTCAATGTTTGAAGGTCATGTTTCACCACCTCATCCCATGTCTTCCTGAGTCTACCTCTTCCACAGGTTCCTTTCACAGTTAGGGAGTGGCACTTCGTCACACAGCTGTCCTCATCCATACATAACACATGACCATACCAGCACAGTCATCTCTCTTGCACACCACATCTGATGCTTCTTATGCCCAACTTTTCTCTCAGGGCTCTTACACTCTGTCATGCACACTGACATTACACATCCAGCAGAGCATACTAGCATCATTTCTTTCAAGCCTATGCATGTCCTCAGCAGTCATGGCCCATGTTTCACTGCTGTGTAGCATGGTAGTTTGCACGCATGCATCATACAGTCTATCTTTCACCCTGAGCGAGAGGCCCTTAGTTGCCAGCAGAGGTAGGAGCTCTCTGAACTTTGCCCAGACTATTTTTATTCTAGCCACTACACTCTCAGAGTCACCACCTCCACTACAGACTTGGTTGCCTAGGTAGCAGAAGCTATCAACTACTTATAGTCTCTCTCCCTGGCATGTGATGGGATCTGTTTTCTGTACATCTTCAGTGTTTATTTTCCCTGTATATCTGCCACACACAAAACTATTTTCTGTGTTAGCCTTCCTTTGATATTGCTGCACTTCTTATGTGTCCATAGGTTACACCAGGTACATCTTAAGGGTGTTTTATTGAATGACAAGTCACAGCCTGTAAATCATTAACTGGCTTCTGCTGGCAGAAACTGTATTTCCTGGCGGCAGTCTTTTGCTTCTTTCAGTCATTAGACTGTGGCCATGGTGGAGCACTGTCTTGAAGTCAAACAGACCAATCTCAGTACTTATCTTAAAGTTCGGTACTTTTTCTAACAGTCTTGTTTTTGCTGAGCTGCTAAGTTATGGGGATATAAACAAACCAATACTGGTTGTCAAGTGGTAGTGGGGACGAACACACACACACACACATGCTTCTGCACAGTAATCCATCTACCAAATTCACTCACAAGGTATTGATTGGTCTGGGGCTACAGTAGAAGACACTTGCCTAAGGTACTGCACAATGGGACTGAACCCCAAACCACATAGTTGCAAAGTGGGCTTCTTGACCACACATTCATGTCTTTGCATTGAGGACACTGAATATTTTCCCTCACAATGTGTTGAAAATTGATAGTGCCTGCTCTAGATTTTGAAGATGACATTTTTCATTATCCACTTTTAATCCCAGAAACGGGTTATCTGTACTAAGGTTACCTTGTCTAACTACTGTAAAAGTGAAAGACACAGTACAGACAATACATAATCAACAGGATCTATTATGTTGCTAAGCCACTAACAAAATATCTCGGTAAAGTATTTGAAAGTGCTTAGACCTTATTTTTATGTTTATTTTTTATTTTTTTTTTCCCCAAAAGTTTCAAGTCAAAATTAGGGTGTCTTGCAGTGTACTCAGTTCTAGGAAATAAATTTAGTACAAATAGCAACCGAATCTCATGGAAATTACAGCTGCTGTCTTAAATAACAAAAAGACACATTAGATGATGTAGTTCTTTTTACAGCCCTGAAAAGATTGGTTGATTATCATTAGAATACTTTTTATTGTAGGCCTGCTTAATCAGGGTTGATCTAGAGCTAAAGATTAATACCAACAGATAAGTAGAACAGGCCAGAATGTGAGCCTTTATCATCATCATCATCATTTAATGTCCGCTTTCCGTGCTAGCATGGGTTGGATGATTTTGACTGAGGGCTGGCGAACCAGATGGCTGCACCAGGCTCCAATCTTGATCTGGCAGAGTTTCTACAGCTGGATGCCCTTCCCAACGCCAACCACTCCGAGAGTGTAGTGGGTGCTTTTACGTGCCACTGGCATGGAGGCCAGTCAGGCGACGACCTTGCTTGGATCTTTTTACACATGCCACCGGCACAGGTGCCAGTAGGGCGATGCTGGTAACAATCACGCTCGAATGGTGCCTTTTACGTGCCACCGGCACGGAAGCCAGTTAGCCGCTCTGGCAATGATTACACTCGGATGGTGCTCTTAGCATCCTACTAGCACGGACACAAGTGCCAGTAAGGTGACACTGGCAATGATCACACTCGAATGGTGCCTTTTATGTGCCACTGGCATAGAAGCTAGTTAGCCGCTCTGTCAACGATCACACTCGTATGGTGCTCTTTATCATCTCTACAAACAAGGGACAATATATTAGGTAATTCTTTCTACTATGAGTACAAGGCCTGAAATTTTGGGCTGGGTGGCTAGCTGATAACATTGACCTCAGTACTCAACTGGTAGTACTTACTTCACTGACCATGAGAGGATGAAAAGTAAAGTCAATCACAATGGAATTTGAACTAGAGTATAAAGCTGGAATAAATTCTGCCATATATTTTCTATGGCATGCTAATGATTCTGCCGGCTTGCTGTCTAAAGGACATGTCAGGTAATGGATATTGCAACTGAAGATACACTGTGTCTTAAGAATAAAAAAAAAATCATATCTGGAACATTTTTCGGTCAGATGTCGGCTTGATCAAAGCCAACCTAGGCTACACAACAGTCACAACAACTGGCTGATAAAAAGAGGAATAAATTTTATTGCTTTCTTCATCAAATTTTGTTGTCTATGTATTTCCGCTACATACTACATGTTCCATAAAATCTTGAATGGTAAAGTACTTAAGTTTGATTATGAACCTAACTCAAATACAAAAAAACATCAAGACTCAAGTTTATTATTTCAACTGTGAATCTCTTGCTGCTCTTTCAGATATTGAATTAAATATAATATGATAAGTTTCTGCTTTACTGATATACAAGTGATCTTTTAAACATTCTTTCCATAAATAGAAAAGCAAAATAGAGTAGGGAGGTATTTCTGCCAAGTCTGAGAACCTGCTTTGATTTCCTGTTTTAGATAATTCAGTTCATTTATGTACTTGTTGTTGTTGTCATTTAATTCCAGGTCAGTTCTGATCAAGAAGACTTAAGATAGAGACATTCAAACCATGATCAACCTGTTTTATTTTTGTGAATAGTATACCTCAGACGATGTGTTTATTTTTAAGACAGTAAAGTATGGTTTAATGTAGATTTGATTGCTACTTCTAGCAGGCTGAATGACCACACAGTGATTCTCCAAATTTGTTTTAGAACAAATGATGATGTTTTTGTACACTTTGTACACGAAATAGAGAAACAATCCTAACCAAACATGAAACGTTATTAAAAAGAAGTATATTTTAGCTTGTGGAGGCACATGGCCTAGTTGTTAGAGCAGCAGACTCGTGGTCGAGGGATCGCGGGTTTGAATCTCAGACTGGATGATGTGTGTGTTTATGAGCAAAACACATAAGTTCCATGTGGCTCTGGCAGAAGGTAATGGCGAACTTCTGCTGACTCTTTCGCCACAACTTTCTCTCACTTTTTCCTCCTGCATCTTGCAGCTCACCTGCGACGGACTGGTGTCCTGTCCAGGTGGGGAACCTATACTCCAAGGAAACCGGGAAACCGGCCCTTATGAGCCAGGCATGGCTCAAGAAGGAACAAACATATTTTAGCTTATAAATAATTTGACCTGCTGAAATTATTAAGTAATTAATTAATCAAATTAATGAAGCACAATTATCAGTTTGTATTTTCTACTTGTTTCATTATTCTCCATCATTTTCATGAATAATATTAATCAGTAATATTAATAATAATCCTTTCTGCTATAGGCTCAACGCCTGAAATTTTTCAAAGAGGAGACTAGTAAATTACATTGACCCAAGTTTTCAACTGGTACTTATTTCATTGACCCCCCAAAAATATGGAGGGCAAAGTCAATCTTGGCAGAATTTGAACTCAGAATGTAAAGATGGATGAAAGGTCACTAAGCATTTCGTCTAGCATGCTAACAGTTCTGCACCTTACCATCTTAATAATAATAATAAAAATCATAATAATAATAATAATAATCATAGTAGTAGTAGTAGTAGTAGTAGTAGTCATCATCGTAATTTTTTTGTCTACTAAAAGCACTTAGTCTGAAACTAGAGAAGAGTCTAGTCAATTTAATCAACCCCAGTGTTCAACTGATACTTATTTTATTGACCTCAAAGGGATGAAAGGCACAGTAGACCTTAGTGGCATTTGAACTCAGAGTGTAAGGACAGATGAAATGCTGCTAAGCATTTTGTCCTGCATGCTAACAATCCTGCCAACTTGTTGCCTTAATGATGATGATGATGTGTTCTTCCAGCATTTCACCATTTATTGTGGCCCCCTGTCATTTCCTTCATGAGATCAGCCATCACTTTTTTTTGCCCATGCTTTCTTCAGTGTTACTCTTCTACAGATTCCTTCTATTAGGTGGCTTGGCACCTAATAGTTTATTAAGCAGAAAAGCTTATCTTTTATCATTTACTTGTTTCAGTCAATGAACTGCGACCATACTGAAACACTGCCTTGAAGGGTTTATCAAACAAATTGAACCCCAGTATTTATTTTTAAGTCTAGTACTTATTCTATTGGTCTCGTTTGTTGAACTGCTAAGTTATGGGAACATAAAAAAAAAAGCCAACACTGGTTTGTCAAGTGATGGTGGAGATATACATGCACACATGTATGCACGCACGTGCATGCACAAACACACACACAAAGGGCTTTCACAGAGTTTACATCTACCAAATTAACTCACAAAACATTGATTGACCCTGGGCTGTAGCAGAAGGCATTCACCCAAAGTGCTGTGCAGTGGGATTGAACTTGAAACTATGTAGTTGTAAAGCAAGCTTCTTAATCACACAGCCATACCTGTACTTGTAAGTTTAATTTTATTATTTTCATGTTGCACTTAGCTACAGCTTGTAGAAATCACTGATGTGATTGCGACACACTGTTTGGGAGCCAGTGATGTAGAAAACTTCCTTACTTGGTCATCAGTTATTCAGGTGAAGTTCTTGGAGACATGCATGAACATCACATCTCAATATCTTGCCTTTATGTGATATGTAAAGAGCTCATTGTTCACCCACTCATAGCCTAAATCAGCCCTGGTTGAGCAGATATATGATAAAACATATTTCAGCCATGACCACCCTGTCGCATTTTGATAACAGTGTATCCAAAACCATGCTACCCAATGTTTATGTCCTTTCTCTTTACCTTAGGGCAGTGGTTGGGTGGGCAGGTGTTGAGAGTATTTTGCAGCTATTTTTAGCAAGCCAGGTGTCTATGTAGAGGCTCTGCAGTTGACTCATGGATATTATTAATAGTGAATTGTCAAGCAGAAAATACTGACATCTTGCATTTCATTTTGTATGAAATAATTCCACTGTAGACATTTATTTGTTAAATATCTGAGGATGAAAATGAAATGTCAAATTCTTCAGGTTTTGTTTTTAATGACTATAGTTTTGAAATTTGGTAAATTATTCAGCAAGTGTTTTACATTTGTTTATCATTACTGTTTGAAAACTGTCTTATATCAGTTTAAAGGATCTGATGACAGCCAGCATTTCAAAGTGACTGAGCACTGGTAAATATGATACCAAAAACTACATTGGCTACTTTTTTGACTAAGTAACATATAAATGGTTTCTGGTGGTGCTTTTCATTTAATCTAGCCCTTCACTTCAGAACAACTCAAATAGGTTACATGTACTAGTATAGCCTTTGAGGCTGTAGGAATAAGCAAGCTCCACTTCCTTACCATCAGAAGTTTTGAACAGCAGATTTGCAAATGTGAAATTTAAACAGAGGAATCAATTAAACAATGATTAATGGTAAAACTCACAAGATATGGGAAGACGGAATTATATCAATGACACTGAAAAGGGTCACCAAGTACCAAACGTGAACCTTTGCTAACACACACACACTCTGCTTGCAAAGACCTGTTGAGGCAAGTGAAATCGAAATCAAATTTGATGACTGGCATCTGTGCTAGAGCACCATCCAAGCATGATTGTTGCCAGAGCAGCAAAGTGGCTTCCATGCCGGTGGCACGTAAAAGGCACCATTTGAGTGTGATCGTTACCAGAGTTCTTTAGAGAACAGCATTTTAGTTATTACAGTTTATCAAGTTGGGGATTAAGTTATCATCATCATCATCAACAGTGGCATGCAAAAAGCACCAATTACACTCTTGGTGTGGTTAGAGTTAGGAAGGGCATCCAGCTGTAGAGACCATGCCAAATCAGACTGGCTTACCATTTCTCAGTCAAACTGTCCAGCCCATACCAGTATGGAAAATGGGTGTTAAATGATGATGATGATGATGGTGACGATGATGACGACCATCATCATCATCATCATTTAATGACCACCTTTATGCTGGCATGGGTTGGATGGTTTAAAAAGAAATAATGGGCCCAAGGGCTGTATTATGCTTCAGTGTCTTTGGCATGTTTTCCACAGCTGGATGCTCTTCCTAATGCTAACAGTTCATTTATTGTTCTATCCAGTAGTTGCATCTCTCATCAACATTCTACTCAGGAATCAACAATGGTTTGTGTATAGGATCACACAACATGCTAGAAATAGCAGCCAAAATCTGTCAACTTACATGCCATGTCTTCAGAAATTGCAGAACAGTGTAGATAATGTTGTCCAAGATACTCCCAAAAGATAGAAATTTTATAGGTGTATTTGTGTTTGATTGTATGTCTGCTGGATCAAGGTTGATCTGGGAAAAACCAACAACATAATGCTGTAGATATCAGTAACTAAAGCTTAAGAAAAATATTTGAGTAGAGCAGTATAGTTTATTTACTTATTAGGTTCATCATCATCAAGCTGAGCTTGCGTGGATTTCCTAAACCTTTTGATGTCTGAAGGACATCTATTGCCATTAGCTCTACAGATGTTAGCAAAGGTTCACTTTTGGTACTTGGTGACCCTTTTCAGTGTCATTGATATAATTCTGTCTTCCCATATCTTGTGAATTTTACCATTAATCATTGTTTAATTGATTCCTCTGTTTAAATTTCACATTTACCATGCTGCTGTCCGGAACTTCTAAGGAAGTGGAGCTTGCTTATTCCTACAGCCCCAAAGGCTATACCAGTAAATGTAACCTATTTGAGTCATTCTGAAGTGAAGGGCTTGATTAAATGAAAAGCACCACTAGAAACCATTTATATGTTACTTAATCAAAAAATGAGGGTGTAATACCTGTCATATTGAAAAAGCTCCTAGACTGATAAATTAATACAATATATGTTTGGTTTGAATATCCGAGGTTCAATTTTTTAAAGAAACATAAGAAAGATTGTGAAAATACTATAATGTTGCAATTCTGTAGAGGTAGAAAGTAATGAGGTGATGTTGTGTGTGGGGTTTTGGAGATGAGGCAACATGAAGTAAGTGAAAAGAGATATTTTTGTTGGATAGGCCTGAGGGGGAGAAAAAGAGGGAGAAAAAGGGAGAGACATATGAGGTTGGAGTCTGTCATAGATCTACATCCCCCTTTTTTTGTTTTATTAATCTATCATATTTCATATTTTTTGGAAACTTTCCGTGTATTAGAATGCTTTTTTTAAAGAGCTTGGTTGGTGTTTTTTCAACACCTGTTGAGTCTGAGTTCACTTTTTTCTATTTTGTTTATATTGTACTGTAGTTTTGGAAAACTTTTCTGCCTCATTTAACGTACATGCACACATATATACACGCATACACACATGCATGCACTCAGGCATACACACACACACACACATACTCTGCTTGCGAAGACCTGTTGAGGCAAATGAAATCGAAACCGAAATCAAATTCGATGACTGGCATCCATGCTAGTGGAGCACTAAGAGCACCAGCTGAGCGTGATTGTTATCAGAGCAGCTAACTGGTTTCTGTGCCGGTGGCGCATAAAAAGCACCATTTGAGCGTGATCGTTACCAGCGTTGCCTTACTGGCATGTGAAAAAAATTCAAGTGAGGTCGTTGCCAGTGCTGCTGGACTGACTCCTGTGCAGGTGGCATGTAAAAGACACCATTTGAACATGGCCGTTGCCAGTACCGCCTGACTGGCCCTCATGCCGGTGGCACATAAAAGCACCCACACACTCTTGGAGTGGTTGGCATTAGAAAGGGCATCCAGCTGTAGAAACTCTGCCAGATCAGATTGGAGCCTGGTGCAGCCATCTGGTTTGCCAGTCCTCAATCAAATTGTCCGACCTATGCTAGCATGGAAAGCGGACGTTAAATGATGATAATGATACACATACACATACATACATTCATACATACATACATTCATACATACATTCATACATACATACATACATACATACATACACACACACATGCACACATATACATGCAAACATGCAACACATAGATACATATGGACATACATAAAATGGTACAAACACATACCCAGATACATTCAGAAACATTCTTATTTGCAAATATACAAGCATACAAACATGCATTATATTTCGGAAAAACAATGAGTTGGACAAAATACATGTCTTGCCTGATGGCATGTCAGGGACTAAAATAGTAATACAGGTTGTTGGCATCCTTTTGTCTCAGGAGACAATGGAGTTGCGCATAAACTAATCCAGTCTGGTTTTTACATTTCATGTCCTCTCCGGTTTCGTGCAGGCCTGGGCTAGATGTAGGAAAATCCTGGGTAGCCCAATCGTCAGGATTCCTCTCTCAACCTTGCTGATGTAGTCCAAAGGAGTGCAGAGCATTGCGTTTGCCACCAGCTTGGTTGCAGGAGCTGCCGGAAGAGTGTCGAGTTGAACACTAAACCGCCTACATGGCTCCACTCCAGATTTCTTTGAAGGTTGTCTCCATTCCGTAACCCTGGATAGGGGCCTATACAAGGTACTGTCAGCCGGAGCCAGGTGAGCCCGGGACTCGTGTCAGTCAGGGTCGTTACTCCCTGAAGTAGTGAAGAAAATCGCTACCCACTACAGGTAAAGCTCCTTATTTTCAGGTATTTTGATAGAAACATATACACAAAGGGGTGGAAAGATAGATATACCACTAGGGGTATGGTAGGAGTCAGAGAGTTGGTGGGTATATGGCAGTATGGATGGTAGTTTTGGTGGTGATGGTAATGGTGATGATAGCAACCATATTGATGAGGATGATATGAAATCTGGTGGTTGTGGCATCAGTATTAGTGGTTAGTGGGTAGCAGTGAAGATGGAGGTGGAGCTGTTGGTGATGATGATGGTTTTGACAGAGCGATGATGTTGATGGTTATAATGGCACTAATGTGGCAGTAGTGGTGGAGGTTGTAGGTGATGAAAAGAGTGGTGGTAGCAGGTAATAAAGAGGGTGGTGGTTGGCGCAGTTGTAATACTAGTTAATATGGGGAAGAAGAAGATGATTATGATGATGGTGGTGGTAATGGTGGTGGCTGTGATGATGATGATATGATGATTGCACTATGGAAGTGGTTGGCATAGTTGGGATGATGATGATGATGATGGTGATGATGGCAATGATTAAGATGTTGATGTTGGTCATCACAGAGATGATGGCGATGGTAGTTTTTTTTTTTATCTTTTGTTTGGTGTTGTTAATTGCAAAGAAATAGAGATGATGATAGAAGGTGATGGTAAAGAAGGGAAAGAAGATAATAAATATTCTCTTAAATGTCTCTCAACAGCCCCAGGCTGATAGTGGATGCTGGAAGCCAGTTTATCAAAGGAGCATCACATGTGCTCGCGCGCATGTATGTGGTTGCATGCATGTATGTACATGGGATGAACAAAAACCTGTGCATCAAACAAAATGCATTGTGGCATTTAGTTAGACATGAGTTATCTTTCTTGTCCAAAAATTCATAATGATATTTTTCAACATGTATAAAGTAAAAAAAATGATTTGAGCTTAGTATTTAGTGAATATAATTAATTAACCCTTTAGCATTTAAACTGACCATATTTGGCCCAGATATTTTACCTGTTTTATCTTCTAACCAGCCTAATTCAACCTGTCACACCTACCCTACAATGTCATTCTAAAATTAAACCATTATATCATTGAAATTTCAAAGCTATGAGATAATGTATGGTTAATTCAAAACAATGTAAATGAATAAGCATTATATTTGACCAAGTAATTTGAATGCTAAACTCTTTTAATCTTTTACTTGTTTCAGTCATTTGACTGTGGCCATGCTAGAGCATCACCTTTAGTCGAATGAAACGACCCCAGGACTTATTCTTTGTAAGCCTAGTACTTATTCTATCGGTCTCTTTTGCCGAACCACTAAGTTACGGGGATGTAAACAGACCAGCATCAGTTGTCAAGCGATGTTGGGAGGACAAACAGACACACAAACATATACAAACACACACACACATATATATATAGATACATATGATGGACTTCTTTCAGTTTCTGTCTACCAAATCCACTCACAAGGCTTTGGTCAGCCCGAGGCTATAGTAGAAGACACTTGCCCAAGGTGCCACACAGTGGGACTGAACCCAGAACCATGTGGTTGGTAAGCAAGCTACTTACCACACAGCCACTCCTATGGTTAAAGCTCTTGATGACGATGCTCCAGCATGGCTGTAGTCTAATGACTGAAACCAGGAAAGGAATACAAGAATACAAATATGGCATATTTGACCCATGCCAAGGCAAACGGAGCACTGGCTGGGGGCAAAAGGACAAGTCAACTGTTTGTAAAATAACTTCAGAGTATGTCTGTTGTCCTTTGTCTTTTACTTGTTTCAGTTTTTAGACTGTGGCCATACTGGAGCACCGCCTGGAAGGTTTTTATTTGAATGAATCGACACCGGTAATTATTTTAAGCCCAGTACTTATTCTGCCAGTCTCTTTTGCTGAACAACTAAGTTGTGAGGATGTAAACACACCAGGGGTGATGGAGGACAAACACAGACATACACACACACACACACAAACAAACATGTATATGATGGGCTTCTTTCAGTTTCCGATGGATACGTTGTCCCAATTTATGATGGTTCTGTCATGAATGGCAGTAACTTAAAGATAGTATAGAACACACTTTAACATGGAGAGTACAAATTTTATTCAATTAATCCAGAGTTTATTCATATCATAGAATGGTAAACATTGTTGAACAATGTTTAAATCAGCCAAACAAAGGCAAGGGAGACATTTTTTCTTTTTTTGAAATGGTTTGATGTAGCAGAATCTTTAATTAATTAAAACTGGAAATAGAAAATGGTAATGGTGGAAACTAGTCTGATGCAAAAATAGTGGTGAGAGCTTAAGAATTTGTTTTGTTCTGTCACCAAATAAACAAACTATCATAGGTGACATCATTCCTGTTTGGCACCAACAGAAAATGGTGCAGAAATTGGAATCTCTTGATTAACTGCAAAATTAGGAAAAGACTTTCATTTTAATCTGTTTATATGGAGGATTTTGTTTATCTAGATTGTGAATCCAGTTTCTCAATCTATCTGAGTATGTGTGTGTTATATGTATGTATATAAATGTGTAGATACACACATACACACACACACGAATGCTCGCATGCATACACACTCACACATTATCTTCACTGAAATTGATTCAATTGAAGTGAACTAGTTTCAGATACTCTCTTTTACTTGTTTCAGTCATTTGACTGTGACCATGCTGGAGCACCACCTTTAGTTGAGCAAATCGACCCCAGGACTTATTCTTTGTAAGCTTAGTACTTATTCTATCGGTCTCTTTTGCTGAACTGCTAAGTTACGGTGACGTAAACACACCGGCATTGGTTGTCAAGCGATGTTGGGGGGACAAACACAGACACAAACACACACACATACACACACACACACACACATATATACGACGGGCTTCTTTCAGTTTCTGTCTACCAAAGGTGGTGAGCTGGCAGGTGGAATACTTAGTTTCATCCGTCTTTAGATTTTGAATTCAAATTCCATCAAGGTTGCCTTTATCTTTCATTCTTTCAGGGTTAATAAAATAAGTACCACTTGAACATAGGGGTCGATGTAATCATCTTACCCTCTTCCCCCAGAATTGCTGGCCTTGTGCCAAAATCTAAAACCAATATTAATAAGGTTAGTCAGAAGAAATGAAGGCATCTTTAATGTTTATTTAAGAATTCTTAAATATAATTGCATAAATATTTTATTTTATTTTTCCATTTCCATGGAAAATTTCAATACCTTCTGTACATGCATGTAAATAAAATAAGGAACAATGCTCTCATTTCTTCTGCTTAACATTTATTCCTGTCTGTCTGCCTGCTTGTCTGTCTGCCTGCCTGTCTGTCTGTCTGCATGTAAAACCAGCACAGTTACAGTGACAATGGTTCCAGTTGATTTGATCAACAGACCAACCTACTTCTGCAAGTGGCTGAACACTCCACAAACACACGTACCTTTAATGTAGTTCACAGAGAGATTTTGCATGACACAGAATGTGACAAGGCTGGCTCTTTGACTTACAATTTGACAACTCATTTTTGTCAATTGACCGAGTTGAATGGAGTAATGTGAAGTAAAGTGTCTTGCTCAAGGACACAACTTGCCACCAGGAATATATATATATATATATATATCATCATCATCATCATCATTGTTTAATGTTCGTTGTCCATGCTGGCATGGGTTGGACGGTTTGACCAGGGTTGGTAAGCTGGAAGGCTGCACCAGGCTCCAGTCTGATTTGGCCTGGTTTTCTATGGCTGGTGCTCTTCCTAATGCCAATCACTCTTACATCCCTGTAACTTAGCAGTTTTGTGTAAGAGACCAATAGAATAAGTACTAGGCTTACAAAGAATAAGTCCTGGGGTTGATTTGTTTGACTAAGGGCAGTGCTCCAGCAAGGCCTCAGTCAAATCACTGAAACATGTAAAAGAATAAAAGAATATATATATATGTACACATACACATGCATCCTTAAAAACCAAGAGAATCTGAAAATTGCTAATATTCTGCTAACATTAATTCCATCTACTACCATTCATTAGGTTACCTAGGTAACAGTTTTAACCTAATTTTTTCTGCTGAATCTGAATTATTAATATGTACTTTGTTACTTTTGGGATTAAGATTTTGTAATTCAGGCTGTTATGCTAGCACATTGCAAAATGGTTTCATCTTATTTGTCTGCTGAGAATAAATGATGGGATGATCATGGCTGGAATGGGTTTGATCACAAGTCTGTTTGATCAGGGAAAAGCTAGGACTGCACAACAACTAAAGCAACGCTGGCTCATATCTACAGATGTATGTGTGTACTCATTATGAGCCAATGAGGAAGTCTCTGTGGGGGTTATTTGTACTGCTAGAAATAAAAAGTAAATGTTACTCAAAAACACATCATGCCCTCTTAATAAATAACATATTGAATAATGCAGTCAGGAGTACAATGTATCTGCTAAAAGAATGGGTTGGCTCAATCAAGACGGTCCTTTGTATTGCATATACTTGTGTAAATTGAAGGCTCAACATGTGTGAGTGTGTGTATGTGTGCGTGTTTTGTCTTCTATTTTTAATTGTTTGAAATCTTCCTGTAAAGGAGGAGCTCATTTCTAACGAAGATACAAAACTCCATTGGTATGTAGATAACAAAAGCAATTTCATGTTTTGTAACCTGAGAGAAGTCTTGCATATTTGTGAGTGTATGTATATAACGTGTGTGTGTGTGTATAATATTATTATCATCATTGTTTTTATGTCTGCTTTTCCATGCAAGGAAAGTAATGACTTGATATACGAGTTAATTTGTTCCCAAAGACCGCTCATAAAGCGAAAACACGTAAAGCAGAGCACTAATTTCCATAGTAGCAAAGTTATAAATTGTAATTCGTTTCCAGAAAAATATTTTACTCTTATTTACTTGTTTCAGTCATTTGACTGTGGCCATGCTGGAGCACCACCTTTAGTCAAGCAAATTGACCCCAGGACTTATTTTTTGTAAGCCTAGTACTTATTCTATCGGTCTCTTGTGCCGAACCGCTTTACCTATAAAATTTATATTTCTTGGAAATAAATGTCAAGAAAACAACAGTAGTATGTAAAGAATATTTCATGTAAAGGAAAAAGAATGTCAAGATCATTTATAATAAAAAATATGGATCTTTACCTTTTGACCGGCAGATTTAGAAAATAATTTTTGTAACTAAACACTTTCTAACTTCGTATACTGGTATTATAATAATCATTTTATGAACCACTTTCACTTACACTAGACTCGCACACACCTTCACTTGTAGACGCGATCGCTAATTCACAAGCGCTCGTAGACGGACTTGTAGTTTCTTTTTAAAAGCAAGAAAAGATTTGTTTGCCTGGAAGAAACTTTTGCACTTTGTTCAAAATTTGGATCTTGTGCTTGAAAAATTTCAGCTCACCGTAGAGAAGTGAACTGAAAAATAAAATTCGTAAACCCGGGGTCTTGTAAAGCGAGTCCTCGTAAGGCGAGGTATTACTGTAGTTTCTTTATGGTCAGATAGATAAGTGGCACAATAGATAATATAGTCAGCAGTACACCATGTCTGTGAAAAAAAAGAAGAAAAAGATGGAATTTGTTATGACTGGCATGCCTTTGATAATTAATACTGACTTAGGGCTTTACAGCACACACACACACACTCATACATACACACTCACACATGCGCTCACGCACTCACACACACGCACACACTCACATTCACACACACACCACACACACGCATACACACACACACGCACGCACACACACACACACAAACACACACACATGCACACATTCATAGAAGAATTATACCACATTGTTCAATACTTCATACAGTCTGTTCATAGACATAACATTTATTGCGAACCAACCATGCTATAAATCTGAAACTTATCTACTTCTCTCTTCGTATAAACCTAGACTAGAAAATAAATTGCTGTCTTCTGAGAGCAAAAGTTATCATGAGTGGACTGAAAGAATATCGGCGACAGAGAATAATCTGAATCGGTGAGCTTAGAGGAATGTAATAGAGTCGAGCAATCAATGCTTCAAGTCATTATCAGCGACGTTAAGTGCTCTCCCAGGTAGTGTTGTGTTTCCTGTCTTCCTGTGTGAAGGGTTACTAGTTTCTAAAAGGGACTGTGTGTGTGATGTAGAGTAGAAGTTATTCTCTTAGTGAACTGTGGTCTCACTTTATTTACTTAACTAATGATTTTATGATAGGCACGAACACTTTGGGTATGTGTTGACTTTTGTAGTGTTTGGTTGATCAATGCTTTGTTGAGTAGAGTGGAATTTAGTTGATGGAATGTTTGTTTGTTTTTACGTCTGCATTTCTTTGCCAGTATGGGTCAGATGAAAATATTATTGGAGCATTGTTTTACAGTTGGATGCATTGGTTTAGCTGGGGGCGGGGTCCGCCCCAGGTGGCACTTTTGAGTCTTCTGTAGGCAATATGTGGTTTTTTGTGGTGTCCGGGGGGCAGCAAACGGAAGGGTCGCCCCGAGGCGGCACACACTCTAGCTACACTAGTGGCTGGATATCATTCCTATCATTAACACTGAAACAGTTTAATTGGAATATTAATTACCAAGGCATTGATGATGTAATTATCATAACCTGACCAATTTAAACACTAGACTAACTGGCATTCTGTTAATTACAATGACGAGAGTTCCATTTGATCTCATGGAACAGGACAGCCTACTTGTCAAATTAACTTGCAAGTGGCTGAGCTCTCCACAGACATCCATACCCTTAATGTAGTTCTCAGGGAGATTCAACATGACACAGCGTGTGACAAGGCTGGGCCTTTGAAATACAGGTACTACTCATTTTTGCCAGCTGAGTGGACTGGAACAACATAAAATAAAGTGTCTTGCTCAAGGACACAATTCACTGCTGGGTATTGAACTCACGACCTTATGATCTTGAGCTGAATACCCTAACCACTAAGCCGCACATCTTTACAAACACTGGAATAACAGCAGACAGTCAGGACTATATCCTTGTAGGTCCTCTTTAGATTGATACTGCATTATTAGCCAAAATTATGATTTGAAGTGGTCTGTAGAAATGAAAGTCATGATAAAATATACTGCATACAATATTAGTTTAACTCTTTTCATACCAACACACCTGAGATTGTTTTATAAAAGAATCTTCTATGCATAGGTATGGCTATGCGGTAAAAAGTTAGTTTGGGCAAGTGTCTGTTATAGCCTCAGGCCTACCAAAGGTTTGTGAATGGATCTGGTAGACAGGTACTGATAGAAGCCTGCTGTATATACATACACAAATATATACTCTTTTACTCTTTTACTTGTTTCAGTCATTTGACTGTGGCCATGCTGGAGCACTGCCTTTTAGTCAAGCAAATCGACACCAGGACTTATTCTTTGTAAGCCTAGTACTTATTCTATCGGTCTCTATTGCTGAATCGCTAAGTTACGGGGACGTAAACACACCAGCATCAGTTGTCAAGTGATGTTGGGGGGACAAATACAAACACAAATATATACACACACACATACATACATACATATATATATATATATATATATATATATATATATATATATACAAATCAAAATAGATGAACATCTTGTGAAGACCTGTTGAGGCAAGTGAAAATCAAAACAAATCAAAATAGATGAACATCAATGGAATTTGTATCTTTGTGGTACCAGTGCCGGTGGCATACAAGAAAACCATCCGAACGTGGCCGTAGCCAGTACCCCATCGACTGGCCTCCGTGCTGTGGGCACGTAACAAACACCATCCGATCGTGGCTGTTCGCCAGCCTCATCTGGCACCTGTGTCGGTGGCACATAAAAACACCATCCGAGCGTGGCCGTCTGCCAGCCTCGTCTGGCACCTGTGTCGGTGGCACATAAAAAAAAAAAAACACCATTCAAGCGTGGCCGTTCGCCAGCCTCGTCTGGCACCTGTGTCGGTGGCACATAAAATCACCCACTACACTCTCGGAGTTGGCATTAGGAAGGGCATCCAGCTGTAGAAACACTGCCAGATCTGACTGGCCTGGTGCAGCCTTCGGTTGAACCGTCCAACCCATGCTAGCATGGAAAGCGGACGTTAAATGATGGTGATGATGATGATGATATACATATATACGACAGGCTTCTTTCAGTTTCCATCTGCCAAATCCACTCACAAGGCTTTGGTCGGCCTGAGGCTATAGTAGAAGACACTTGCCCATGGTGCTGCACAGTGGGACTGAACCCAGAACCATATGGTTGGTAAGCAAGCTACTTACCACACAGCCACTCCTACGCCTATGTATATATATGTATATATATAATATATATATATATATATATATATATGTATATATGTGTGTGTATATAATATATATATGTATATATGTGTGTATATATATATATATGTATATATGTGTGTGTATATATTATATATATATGTATATATGTGTGTATATATATATATATGTATATATGTGTGTGTATATATATATATATATGTATATATATGTGTGTATATATATATATATATGTATATATGTGTATATATATATATATATATGTATATATATATATTATAATATGTTTATATATATAGATATATATACTATATATATATGAGGTTATAAGAGGTAATGGTGTCATTGAGACCCAAAGTTGTCAGGTAATGCTGAATAAGTGCTATAGACAGACCATAGTTAACTTCCAGATTCAGTAATTTTCTGAATAAGGGGTTCAACGTTGGTCATATGTCAGCGTGTGTATATAAGAATTTTTTGCATAATGAGATAAAAAAACGAAGGCTGTGTAGATATTAGAACATTTATAGATAGAAGGTCTAATATCTACACAGCCTTGGTTTTTTTTTTTATCTCATTATGCAAAAAATTCTTATATGTGTATATATCTATATATATAAAACTGTAGTTGTGTGAGTGTCTGTCCCCTTCGATTTAGATTCCTAACTACTCCCACATTTTGCGGTGCAGTTTAACCAAATTCGGGTATCTTATAGTCGTGATTCATATCGAGCCCGTCTGGGTATTAGCGCGCGTCTACGATGAGTCTACGATTTTAAAAATAATTTAACATCATTTTTTATTCCATTTTAATGCATATTTTTCGTGTGTCGATGGCGGCGGAGTTGGCGTCCATGGTTAACCTGCACCTGTGCTTCCTCCGCTTCTCCCCCTTCCCTCCCTCGTGAAGCTGTGGGGAAGGGAGTGTAAGAAAATCAACGTCGTAATGCGTTGTCAAGGAGACCAGCGTTCTTTAAGAACAACGACTTCATGGCTTGAAGTCGCCAAAACAGAAATCGCTAAAAAGCTGAAACAGATCCACAAAAATGGCAATTACCGCCACACAGGGCAGGTTTCCTGTGCAAACAATTTGCACAACCGAATGTTTTAGTTGTTGCACAAATCTTTATATATAAAAGTAAGGTTGTGTGTCTGTCTCCTACAATTTAGATTCCTAACTACTCCCACATTTTGCGGTGCAGTGTAACCAAAACCGGGTATCTTATAGTCGTGATTCATATCGAGCCCTTCTGGGTATTAGCGTGCATCTATGATGAGTCTACGATTTTAAAAATAATTTACCATCATTTTTTATTCCATTTTAATGCATTTTTCGCTATTATATAAGGGAAGTAACTCTCTAAAAATGTCTACGATGAGTCAACGATTAAAAAAAAAATTACCATCATTTTTTATTCCATTTTAATGCATTTTTCGCTATTATATAAGGGAAGTAACTCTCTAAAAATGTCTACGATGAGTCAACGATTTAAAAAAAAATTACCATCATTTTTTATTCCATTTTTAATGCATTTTTTGCTATGTTTTTGCTATGACTCACTAAAAATGCTTATATAAAAATGCTTACAAACCCGAGCAACGCCGGCGATACTGCTAGTATATATATATATATATATATATATATATATATATATATATATATATATATATAAAACAAAGTGAAGTTGTAAAGTACTGCACGAGTGGAAATATATATGAACGAAGGTTTGAAAATGCAATTTTAAAGATGTTTATCACTTGACCAGTTTCACTTTTCAGAAAAAGATTGTCAAAAGTAAAATGTAAAGCTTTATATAAGCTTTGTTGTGTTAAGTACTGGTTGTCACAAAAGTATTAAAATACATATTTACATTCTTTGATAATAATAAGAAAGTGTGTAAACTGATTTAAAAAAAATATTTTCTAAGCAATGTCCGAGTCTCTGTTTGCTGTCCGGCAATGTTTATTCAGACGCATTTTGTGATGTCGTGTATGAAAATACCTTTGGCTAAGCCTGAAAGCAATGAAGTCATAAAAGAATCATCCATAACTTGCAGTAAGCAACATTTATTAAAATAAAAGTATTCAGAACACAGAATAACATGTAACAAAAAACAATTTGCAAACATATTTACATTCCCATATAACAGTTAAGAACATCACCATTATTGTATTACGCATGCACGGAAGTGTTTGTTTGACTAGGTACTGCTGGCTTAATTACGCACGAATTGTGCATAACAGTTTAGCGTTAAATAGTTCATCCTGCTGTTTGTATTGGTATTCAGGATGATGTTGTATGGAAAGATGAAATAAATGAAAGTGAATCTTCTGATGTTAACTATGAATCTGACGATGATGGAGATTTACACTACAATGATGCTGACATGTTTATGGAGGAACAAACAGAACAGTTATTTGATGCTGGAAGTGACGTTGAATTTGAAGGATTTGAATAAATGTTTTTGCTTTTGCCTTTGTAACTGATAGTGATAAATATGTAAAGGCAATTTACTTAATATTTATTTTTCACTGATGTTATTACTGTTACTTCTTTATTTTCTGCAAACAAAATGCACAAAAAAGCTACATGTTTGCATTATGTTATATATACAATAATAATAAAGGACGTTACCATATACATTTTAACAATCCAAGGACGTTATATAGACCTCCTTGACTCAAGTTAGAGAGGGAGTGCGTATTATACACAAGGTTTAGGTTTTTCAGAGGTACAGCCCCCTAAAAATCCCCTGTGTATTATACTGAAGGGTGGGCTATACTCGAGGATTTACGGTATATGTTTGTGTGTGTGTGTGTGTATGTATGTGTGTGTCCTTGCGTCTGTATTTGTTCCCTGCCACCACTTGACAACTGATGACAAAAGAGACCAATAGAATAAGTACCAGGCTTGAAAAAAGAGGGAAAAGGAAGGTACTGGGGTTGATTGATTTGATTAAGAATTCTTCAAGAAAGTGCCCCAGTATGGCCACAGTCTAATGACTGAATGTTTGAGGAAAATAGTCAAATCAAATTGTGCCTGCTGAAGCTTACTCACAGATTCAATGGTTAAGTTATGTTCCAAACATTGGCTTAAAAATGAACAAGTTAGTTGTTTTGCTAAAGCCTTCCAAAGCTGGATTAATCTTTCAAAATTAATTGAAACCACAGGCATGATCATGTGGTTAACAAGTATGTTATGAAAACACATGGTTTAGGACTTATTTGCACTGCATGGTACTGCCAGTTGATGTCTTCCACTATGGCTATAGGCTAACTAATACTTTGTGAGTGATTGGTTGACAGAAACTGTAAGAAGCCCATCATATATATAAATGTGTGTGTGTGAGTCTTCCCCATGTCTTGACATTTATGTAGTGATTAAAGACAGTCACTATTTTTTTTTCTACTCTATGCACAAGGCCCAAAATTTTTGAGGGGAGGTGGCAGTCGATTAGATCAACCTCAGTATGCAACTGGTACTTAATTTATTGGCCCCCGAAAGGATGAAAGGCAACGTTGACCTCAGTGGAATTTGAACTCAGAGTGTAAAGACAGACGAAATACCACTAAGCATTTTGCCCAGTGTCCTAATGTTTCCTAATGTTTCTTTATTGCCCACAAGGGGCTAAACATAGAGGGGACAAACAAGGACAGACAAAGGGGTTAAGTTGATTACATTGACCCCAGTGCATAACTGGTACTTAATTTATCGACCCCGAAAGGATGAAAGGCAAAGTTGACCTTGGCGGAATTTGAACTCAGAACGTAACAGCAGATGAAATACCGGCATGCTAACGTTTCTGCCAGCTCACTGCCTTAAGACAGTCACTATTGATTGATACAAAACAATGTTACTATATATATATATATATATATATATATATATATATTAGCAACAGAAGCAGTATTAATACCTAGAGGTAAACATATAACTTCGCTCAAACATAGATCTTCTGTTTGATGTACTGCAGTAGATACCATATGAGAAACTCTTGTATTGGCTTTTGGTGCAAAATGGTGCAAAACCCTTATAAACAAGAGTGCATTTTGAAACAAAAGCCAATAGAGGTGTTTCTCCCATGGTATCTACTGCAATATAGTTTGCTGTAACAGAACATCCATGTTTGAGTCAGGATAAACATTCCTTTCAGTGTCATTGTTTGCAATCTTCTGCAAAAACAAGTCTGGCCATTTAGCTGTTTGTCATTGGAAGGGCTAATGGAAATACTACTTTAATTGGCTTGGAAATAGGTGAGAGCTGGTGACCGGTAGAGCATAGATAACCTTTCCTTAGAAAATCTACCTCAATGACTTTCCTCTGACCCATGCAAGCATGGAAAAGGAGATGTTAAAACACCGACATAGATACCGATACCATCACCAATGACGACGACAGCAATGATACTGCTGGTGCCATCATGAATGACAATGAGAGATTATGTTAAATCTCTCTTTTGTGCGCCAGTGTTTCGATAACTAAATAATCAGTTTTGGTGACAAAGTGTATTAAGTTGTTATGATCACGATTACATATTTAATTTACTTGTGTATTTATCATTTCTGCTGCTTGTTTCCTTCCTTCCTTCATGTTGTTATCTCCGGTCTCACCCCACTTAGAAATGTCTAGTTTAAAACTGACTTAATCCTTACCATAATTCTAGCTTGCAAACAATCCTCAAGAATAATGTGATAAAATTATCTGAGAAATTTATTATGATTAAAATCTACTTTGATAAATGACAGGTGGAGGCAAGTTGATGCATGTCTTACAAATTACTGTTACCTGTCTGTCAAAGTTGTTGGCAACCCATACCTGTAGTGTATAGGTATGTGTGAGCGTGTGCATGTAAGTTATCACTTGCTACAGTCAATACTGTTCTTGTTACAATGAACAATCTATTCCTATTTCAGCTTTCTTTTTGATTTTGTTAATTCATGAAGTGGTTGTAATTGGAGCAGCGTGACTGTTTTCATTGCTGTTGCCTGGTGTTGAAGACAAGTGTTGTAATTTGTTGTACTGTTTGGATAGTGTTGGTCAAGTGCCTATATTTCTTTGTTTAAAGAATAAATTTTCTTTTTACTGGAGAGAAGATAAACATTTATAATCTTTTACCTCACAACTGGAACAAAACATATACTAAATACATATATACACTCATATACATACAAAGCACATAAACCAAACTTGGCCATTATACCTCCACTACTGTAATTATTTCTGATTCACTAAACTTGTCAACTTTGAACCTTTTTCTAACACCTGTTTTCAATGAATTAGCAGTGGACTGTATCATATACTAACTTCCCTCTTGTTATCACCTCTCCTATATCACTCTCCATATCCTGTATCACACACTTTCTCTAGTTCTCCTACATAGTCCTATCTTCTTGTTACTGACAAATTGAATTACTCTGTCCTTTGTAAATCCATATTATACAGTTGAGTCTTATCTCTGCTGGTTTCATTTCAAATGTGATTGGTGTACAGTTACAAGAATTCTCAAGCTAGACTCTTAGGCCACAGAAACCATTGAAGAGGTACTTCTTAGTGGCCCCTTGACTTACAAGAAATAACCAAATCACATTAAAACTTATCTACCATTTTAAAACATAGAAGAGCATACTGGATAATGTAGTTCTGGATACATTATTATCTAAATAGATGGGGTGGTCATGTCTGGAATGTCTTTGATCATAGGTCTGCTTCACAACAACTTAGGTCATATGGTTAGAGACTTGGTCACTTTGGAATTACTCCTTGCATATTTTTGTAATGGGAATTTCAGTGCTTTGTATAAGACACATGGAGTAGTGGTTAGGGTGTTGGTTTCACTGTTGTATGATTGTAGGTTCAATTCCTGGACCAGGTGATGCATTGATTCCTTGAACAAAGCACTGTCATTTCGCACCACTTCAGACTACTCAGCTGAAATGAGTACCGACTGAGTGCTGTTGCAACTCTCTCTCTCTTTCCCTCTCTCTCTCTCTCTCTCTCTCTCTCTCTCTCTCTCTTCTCTTAGTTACATCCTAGAGTAAGGGTAGGTGGGCCAATTGGGTGTCTGTGGTTGCTTGCATCTATGAGGCACCTAAATTAATGTGAGAGGATTCTATTTGCTACCAGGTTATACTCATTTGCAAATGATGGCTACATTCTTTGCTTTTATTTTTACATATTTTTCATCTTCTTTTAACCTTTTAATACCTTATATGCGAAATACAGATATTCGCAAACATTCTAAATTTCAAACTATAAACTTTGAAATTATCCCTATTGTAGTATGCATAATTTTATAATTAAATATTGTTAAGTGTCGCTGGTCAATTATATTTTAGTAGGCTTAACCATTTTCATAAATATGGTGAATATGTAAATATCTGAGCTAATAACCAGGAGAATAAAAATAAGAAATCAGTGGAAATTCTACCGGTGACTGTGTTAAATCATAAGGCACAAAAAGAAAATGACTCTCCCCAGACACAACAGAATGAGCTAATAACCATTTTCAGAAAAAGGTGGCATTTATTGCTTTTATTCTTTTCAGTTAAAATGAATGATAGAAATATTCAAAAATACCATCAAACCAATGGAAAATGAAAATATATTGGTACGAGTGACACACACATTCATCATCATCACATCCATTTTTCCATGCTTGCATGGGTAAGATGAGATGACCTTAGAGCAACATTTTTTTAAGGCTGGATGCCCCTCCTGATACCAAACCTCACTTGTCTCCAAGTAAGGTAATAATTCTCTAGTCTATCAAGCAACAAACAGCCTAGACATAGTTATGCAGAGAACTGGAACCAAATGGTATTGTTTGAATATGCCTTTTGTTTACAAAGGTTGTGCAATATGTCAAGAAGCCCTAATATTGTCTGCATGAAGAGTAAGGCTTTTGTTCACAATCAGTGAACACATGATGATGAGGGGAAATACGTACTCATTCACACATACACACACTTGCACACACACACACACACACACACATGCATACAGACACATGTATACAGACACACATGCATATAGATACACACACATGTACAAACATGATGGATTTCTTTCATTTTCTTTCTACCAGTTTCATTCACAAGGTATTTTGTTAAGCCGGTGGCACGTAAAAAGCACCCACTACACTCACAGACTGGTTGACATTAGGAAGGGCATCCAGCTATAGAAACATTGCCAGATCAGACTGGAGCCTGGTGCAGCCTCCTGGCTTCTCAGACCCCAGTCGAACCGTCCAACCCATACTAGCATGGAAAACGGACGTTAAACGATGATGATGATGATGATGATGTTGATAACTGTAGGATAAGATACCAGCCAATAACGTCCACACAGTGGGACTGAACTCCTAACCACATGATTCTGAAGTGAACTTCTTAACCACAGCCACATTCACTATTGAAATTCTATTCTTATTTTGCTGAAATCTGAAAATCTGTAAATGAAGAAATGTTTCTCAGACATATTCTTACACTCACATCTTCTCTTCTTCCATTTCAGATTCTAAGGATATTACTCTGGTGACAGATCATGGACCGCTTCTATCGGTCATCAGTAAGTCCAAGTAATTCTTTACCCAGCACTCGCAGTAGTACACCAGTGTCAAGCACTGGCAGCCTGTCAGGTCGATTAACACCAGACAGGCATGGAATCCAGTCAACCATACAGCAGCTGGCAGGTAAGACTGTTTTGTATTATTTATTATACATTGATATATGCTATATAGAAATTTGTGTTTGATGTACATATAATTAATGATTTTTCACCTTAATGATGTATCAATGTTGTGTCCTTTTATAATTAATGCACTTTAAGGTTTCTTTTTCTGTTTTATTGAATCGGTCTGGAGGAAGGATATGATGCGTTTTGGCACAGCCATTTTCATGCTGTTTAATTGGGTTGCTGATTTAATGCTGACTTGTTTAGCATCAGATGTTTTAATGTTTTTCTCATCCTCTCCCTCCCTCCTCTCCCTCTCTCTGTTTATGTGTGTGATTATGCTTCTCTTTATGTGTCTGAGGAGAGGAAAAGTGTTTATGTCAATCATGTTCAATTAATAAATTATAATGTTTCACACACTCTCTCCCTCCCTATATCTCTCTTTCACTCTTTCTATCTGTATGTAAATATATTTCTGAACGCACATGTGCGTGTCTGTCTTTGTTTGCATCCAGTGCCAAAAGACACTGCTGCCAAAATAGGCTAAATGTTCCATCAGCTATGCTAAATTGTCTGTGTCCAAATGGCTGTCCCAAATCATCTCATTCCACTAGCGGAAATGGCTGTTTCCATAACCCTTCAAGACTGGCGTTCAAAGTGGTTAATGTCCCTCTTGAACTGTTACAAGTTGATACTTGCAGAAAAAAGCATGTTGGGATGGAAATCTTAGAGAACCAACATTTTAGAAAAGGAGGACTGGAAATACTGGTTAATGAAGACCTGTGGGTAGTGGACACTATATGTGCTAGCGCTGGGTTGGTCCTTTGTTTATCAACCTTGAAAGGATGAAAGTTAAAGCTGCCTTTGATGTAATTTGAACTCAGTGTTCAGAGGACTAGAACAAATATCACATGCATTTCATCCAATACTCTGATGACTTTGCCATTTGAGTGCCTTAATCTTCGATACAATACTCCTGAAAACAAGATGGTGCAGTCATGGTCCGAAAGCCTTTGATCTTAGGTCTCCTCAGTTGGGGTTGACACAGAAATGAGTAACAGTACAGGAAAGCTTATTTTATAATGTAGTCCTAGATATAAAATGGGGTGGTCATAGCTGGAATGCTTTCAATTGCAATTCCTCTGGATTAGAGCTGAAAATCTATTATGTCTATATTTTGTTCTGTGTTCAAATACCACTAGGTCATTGACTTTGACTTTCATCCTTCAGGGGTTGATGCTATAAATACCTGTCGAGTACTTAATGTATTCAACCATTTCCACCTCCCTTCTCCAGTTCTGTAGTTTCATGACAACATAAAAAAATTGTCTTTTTCTTATTTTTATCATTTCCTTAAGGGAAGAGATGTTATACTTTTGGCAGAGTGCCAGTCTAGTTCTCTTAGGGTACCCAAAATTTGATATCCTACTTGTTGATTCTACAAACTCTTCCAATTCACATTACAAAATTATCTTGGCAAATTGACAAAATAAGTCATTTCCCTTTATCATCCTTTTATACAACCAAGTGTGGTGGAGTGGCAACATTGTTAGAGCATCAGGAAAAATGCCTTGTGGTATTTCTTCCAGCTGCTTATGTTCTGAGTTCAAATTCTACCAAGGTTAACTTCAATTATTATCCCTCCAGGTTTGATAAAATAATCTAACAGTCATGTACTGGGGTTGAAGGTATCAACTTAATGGCGGCGAGCTGGCAGAAACGTTAGCACGCCAGGCGAAATGCTTAGCGGTATTTCGTCTGCCACTACGTTCTGAGTTCAAATTCTGCCGAGGTCGACTTTGCCTTTCATCCTTTTGGGGTTGATTAAATAAGTACCAGTTACGCACTGGCATCGATATAATCGACTTAATCCGTTTGTCTGTCCTTGTTTGTCTCTTCTGTGTTTAGCCCCTTGTGGGTAGTAAAGAAATAGGTATTTCTTCCAGCTGCTTATGTTCTGAGTTCAAATTCTGCCAAGGTTAACTTCAATTATTATCCTTCCAGGTTTGATAAAATAATCTAACAGTCATGTACTGGGGTTGAAGGTATCAACTTACTGCCTTCTCTCAATTTTGCTGGCCTTGTGTCTAAATTACAAATAATTGTTTATACAATGAAGCAGGATGTTGGTTCACCTGGCTCTCCTTCAGTTACAACAAGTGTTCTAGTTGATTTGGTCAATGGAACAACCAGCTGTTGAAATTGTGTAAGTGGCTGAGTACTCCACAGATACGCATACCTTTAATGTAATTTTCAGTGGGATTCAGCATAACACACCAAATGTGATACAGCTGGCCCTTTGAATTACAGATACTACTCATTTTTGCCAGCTGAGGGAACTAGGGCAACATGAAATAATGTGCCTTGTGATTGGTATTTGCAGCTAAATAAACTGAGGTAACATGAAATGAAGTGATTTGCTCAAGGACAAAATGTGTCACCTGGGCAAGGAGTTAAACCCACGACATTATGATTGTGAGCCAAACGCCTTAACCACTTTGCCATGTGCCTTCACATATGCTAATAATAGAAGATCAGAGGTTCATCTTGTTATTTCCAAAGCACAGAATTAATTATAGAGATCAAAAATTTTTTAGAAAAAAAAAAAAACTTTACGCTCATGTCTCTGAGAGGTAGAATGAATAAAGTGTTTCCTTTCTTTCTTAAATTGTAATCTTTATGCTATATTGAAGAAGATTAGCAGGAATATGGCCATACACCTTTTAAGAAACAAAATTTAGATTAGATTGTGTTGTTGGTAGAATGAGCCACTTGAATGCAGAACAGGAATGGAGTGAGAAGCCAATGGTGAATTTTGTTGCTTTAGGTTATTTTGTTTTTGTATTCATAACTTTATCACGAGGGAAGTGAGAGGGAAAATAGAACTTCTATACTTTGTGAAGTATAGAGTCAAAAGAGAGCAAAAGGGTGAGGCCAAGTATGTATGTGCGTGTGTGTGTGTGCATGTGTGAGTGTATGTGAATACGTGTCTGTATGTGAGTGTATGTTTATCTGTATGTTTATGTCAATGTGAGTGTGTGTGTGTATGTGTGTGTGTGATATGCATGTGTGTCTGAGTGTTTGTGTATGTGTGTGGGTGTGGATGTGCGAGCATGTGAGTACATATGTGTCTATGCGAGTGTGTGTTTATCTGTGTGCTTATGTCTATGTGAGTGTGTATGTGTGTGTGTGATGTGCATGCATGTGTATGTTTGTGTGTGATATATATGAATGTGTGTGTGTGTGAGTACGTATCTTTATGCAAATGTGTGTGTTTATCTGTATGCTTATGTCTTTGTGTGTGTGTGTGTGATGTGCATGCATGTGTGTTTATGAGTGTATGTTTGTGTCTGATATATGAATGTGTGAGTGTATGTGAGTGTGTGTTTGTGTGTGTGTGTGTGTGTGTGTGTATAAACTCCACAGTCACAGCTACTACACATTTGTGGAGAGGTGATGAATAGCTATGAATTTGGGTGCAGTTGGAATGGCGCCAAACAGCTACCATTCACACTGGCAGCAGACAGTTCTTTAGCTACAATGGAAAAAACTTTCCAGGTTCCTGTTTTAAAGAGCCTATAGCATTAGAATTACAGTGATTGGTCTTCAGAACAAGCGGCAACAACAACTACAATATAATCACTGTGTGTGTGTGTGTATTTTTAAGCACACACACACACACACATATCTACACACAAATATTTACATATTAACCACACATGTACACACCACACACAGAGCACACACACACACACACCACACACATACAAATCACATATGCACACACCATATACATACACACACACACCACACAAACTACACATACATACACACCACATACTCCAAACATACATGCACAACATACACACACACATGCACACACACACCACACACACACACACACACACACACACACACACACACACACACACACACCACATATGCACACACACACATCTTTATCTTTCTTTTCTTTAATTTATTTCACTCATTGGACTGGGGCTATACTGAGGCACCACCTTGAGGTATTGAGTTGAATAAATTGGCCCCCAATACTTTTTTTGTTTCTTTTTTAAATCTGATACTTATTTTATTGGTCTCTTTTGTTGAACTGCTAAGCTTGGCAAAATAGCCCAACGACTAAGTAGAGACGAAGTTAAGAAACCGACATCAGTTTTCAAGCAGTGAAGTGGGGACAAACACAAGAACACACAAACCACACACACACACACCATGCACACACCCACCATGCACACACACATCACACACACTCACTCACACTCACTGCACAATTATTAACCACACATGTACACACACAACACACCTCACTCACCACACACCCATACACACACACATACACACATGCAGCACATACACACACACACCACACACATGAACCACACATACATACACACCACACGCATACAAATCACACATATGCACACACCACATACACACACACACATACCACACGTTCATACATACCACACATACTCAAACCATACATACATACACACCATACACACACACACCACACATACAAACTACACACATAAACCACACATGCATACACACCAAACACATACACACACCACATACACACCACACACACATACTCACCACACACACACACACACACACACAATAATGGCATGAAATCGTGATGTTTTTTGGCTGATAATTGATGAGGGACAACTAAGTGTGTGATTTTTCTGTGTATTCTTTTGTCGTTCTTTTTGCGCAATTCTTTCTTCCTATCACCATCATCATCATCATTTAATCTCCATTTTCCATGCTGGCATGGGTTGGGTGGCTTGACAGAAACTGGTAAGGCCAGGCACCAAAACAGGTTCCATAGTCTGTTTTAACTTGGTTTCCACAGCTGGATGTTCTTCCTAATGCCAACCAATCCACAGAGTGTACTGGGTGCTTTTTAAGTGGCACCAGCACCAGTGCTTTTTATGCGACATGTATAATTATATATATATATTCTTTTATTTGTTTCAGTCATTTGACTGTGGACATGCAGGAGCACCGCCTGTAGTCGAACAAATCGACCCCAGGACTTATTCTTTATAAGCCTAGTACTTAGGGTATTGATCTCTTTTGCCAAACCGCTGAGTTACAGGGATGTAAACACACCAACACTGGTTGTCAGGCAATCGTTGGGGGACAAACACAGATACTCAAACATATACATACATACATACATACATACATACATATGATGGGCTTCTTTCAGTTTCCGTCTACCAAATCCACTCACAAGGCTTTGGTCGGTGTGAGGCTATAGTAGAACACACTGGCCCAAGGTGCCACGCAGTGGGACTGAACCTAGGACCATGTGGTTGGTAAGCAAGCTGCTTACCACACACATTCTTTCTTTTATTCTTTTATTCCTTCGTTTGTTTCAGTCATTTGACTGTGGCCATGCTGGAGCACATTCTTGTAGGGTTTTAATCGAACAAATCAACCCCTTGGACTTATTTTCTTAAGCCTAGTACTTAATTTATCAGTCTCTTTTGCTGAACCACTAAGTTACAGGGACGTTAAACATACCAGTACCAGTGTCAAGCAGTTATGGTGGGGCAAACAGACACAAAGACACACACACACACACCTAGATACACACACGCATGCATGCACACGCACACACACACAAACACACACACACACACACACACACCATGCACACACACACCATACACACACACCATGCACACACACATCACACACACACACACACACTCACTCACACTCACTGCACAATTATTAACCACACATGTACACACACAACACACCCACTCACCACACACCCATACACACACACATACACACATGCAGCACATACACACACACACCACACACATGAACCACACATACATACACACCACACGCATACAAATCACACATATGCACACACCACATACACACACACATACCACACGTTCATACATACCACACATACTCAAACCATACATACATACACACCATACACACACACACCACACATACAAACTACACACATAAACCACACATGCATACACACCAAACACATACACACACCACATACACACACACACACATACTCACCACACACACACACACACACACACAATAATGGCATGAAATCGTGATGTTTTTTGGCTGATAATTGATGAGGGACAACTAAGTGTGTGATTTTTCTGTGTATTCTTTTGTCGTTCTTTTTGCGCAATTCTTTCTTCCTATCACCATCATCATCATCATTTAATCTCCATTTTCCATGCTGGCATGGGTTGGGTGGCTTGACAGAAACTGGTAAGGCCAGGCACCAAACCAGGTTCCATAGTCTGTTTTAACTTGTTTCCACAGCTGGATGTTCTTCCTAATGCCAACCAATCCACAGAGTGTACTGGGTGCTTTTTAAGTGGCACCAGCACCAGTGCTTTTTATGCGACATGTATAATTATATATATATATTCTTTTATTTGTTTCAGTCATTTGACTGTGGACATGCAGGAGCACCGCCTGTAGTCGAACAAATCGACCCCAGGACTTATTCTTTATAAGCCTAGTACTTAGGGTATTGATCTCTTTTGCCAAACCGCTGAGTTACAGGGATGTAAACACACCAACACTGGTTGTCAGGCAATCGTTGGGGGACAAACACAGATACTCAAACATATACATACATACATACATACATACATACATACATACATACATACATATGATGGGCTTCTTTCAGTTTCCGTCTACCAAATCCACTCACAAGGCTTTGGTCGGTGTGAGGCTATAGTAGAACACACTGGCCCAGGTGCCACGCAGTGGGACTGAACCTAGGACCATGTGGTTGGTAAGCAAGCTGCTTACCACACACATTCTTTCTTTTATTCTTTTATTCCTTCGTTTGTTTCAGTCATTGACTGTGGCCATGCTGGAGCACATTCTTGTAGGGTTTTAATCGAACAAATCAACCCCTTGGACTTATTTTCTTAAGCCTAGTACTTAATTTATCAGTCTCTTTTGCTGAACCACTAAGTTACAGGGACGTTAAACATACCAGTACCAGTGTCAAGCAGTTATGGTGGGGCAAACAGACACAAAGACACACACACACACCTAGATACACACACGCATGCATGCACACGCACACACACACAAACACACACATACATCACTAAAGTGAACAAGAGTACTAATCAGCACCAGTGTTGCTAGAAATAAGAGTAAAAACAACTCAATTGCCAACAAAAGCACTATCATAATGAGCTTACAGAGGGGATAAATTGTAAAATTGCGAATTAGGCACCCATATTATTTATTATATATCTATATCTATCTATATATATATATGACAGGCTTCCTTCAGTTTCCATCTACCAAATCCACTCACAAGGCTTTGGTTGGCTCGAGGCTATAGCAGAAGACACTTGCCCAAGGTGTTACGCAGTGGGACTGAACCTGTAACCATTTTGTTGAGAAGCAAGCTTCTTACCACACAGCCATGCCATTGCAGAGATGTATTTGCATGGCAAATGTTTTGATCGGAGACCATGGGTTTAAATTAAAATGATGGCAGAGTGGTATTTTCTATAATATATTAAACCAGTGTATCTTGGATAAAAATGTCCGTATTGTGACTGTCTGTGTAATATATGCATATCTATCTATCTGTCTGTCTGTCTGTCTATCTCTCTCTCTCTCTCTACATATATAAAAGAACACACATGTATTTTTTCTTATACCTACGCCACACCTGAAACCAGCCCTGAGTTGGATGTATGGTTTAAATTGGATTTGGTACTAACATAGCTACAGTATCCTGTCAACACATGATACCTCCATGGTTGTTTTGTCTCACTGTGAACCTTATTTTATTGTACGTATCCATTTCTGGCATCCTATGTGTTGATGTGCCTAGATTCTAATGAATCCTTTAATTAATTAATCTATCTATCTGTCTGTCTATCTATCTATCTATCTATCTATCTATCTCTCTATCTATCTATCTATATCTATCTATCTATCTATCTATATATAATATATATATATATATATATATATATATATATATATATAATAAATATATATATATATAAATAAATATATATACATATAAATAAATATATAATATATATATATATATATTATATATATATATATATATCTATATATATATATATATATATTAATTAATATACTGGTTTAATATATTGGTGCCTTGTTGTACCATTTATCTACTTTCATATATATATATATATATTATATATATATATATATTATATAGAGGGCATTACTATACATAAATGTCACACGCTAGGAGGACTCTTAAAGTCAAAACTACCAAAACAGATAAACACATCGTACGATGAATTCTTATAAAGATTTTATCTTATTTTCAAATTATATATATATATATATATATATATACACCACACACACACACACACACTCTCACACACACACGCTCACACACACACTCTCACACACATACACACACACATACACACACATACATGTATATCATCAGTAGTTTTCATATATCCAAAATAAGAAGACACTTTAAAGCATTTCATGTGTGTGTGTGTGTGTGTGTGTGTGTGTGTGTGTGTGTGTGTGTGTGTGTGTGTGCGTGTCTGTGTGTGCGTGTGTGTGTGTGTGTTCTTTCTATATGGTAAACAGCTACTGCATCAACTGCCATATTTTTCTGCAGAAATATATGGATATAAATAGGGTGAGCGGTGGGTTGGTATTAATGATTCTTCTGATCTTATATCCCATGTACCTACTTCCTTGTTGATTACTTTGGCAGATGGAATTATTTCAAGTTTGCAGATACTTAATATAACAGTTATATATGGTGTGCGAGAGGAAGTTTAATAATGTGTGTGCGTGTGTGTCTTTATGTTTTTATACGTGTGTTTGTATATACAATAACATAAACATACATATATAAACACATAAACATGTATTAAATATATATATATAATTGCATCTTTTATTGAATTTTGTACTTAAGCACCCTAAACATGCATTACATAAAAGACTCTCACTTTCTCTCCCTCCTCTCCTCTCTCTCTCTCTCTCTCTCCCTCTTACACACACACTCACACAAACGTATACATTCACCCCTTTAAGTGTGTTTAGAAAAAAGTCCTCGCAAAATGTCAGAAGGGAGATAACTCTAACAATATTGGCTGATTCAAAGTTTGAGTTAAGACAATGCAATTTAGGAGTGGATCTTGTTTTTTTTTATTTGTGATCTCCCATGATCTACAAGTGCATAGTGTACCGTGTGTCAGATGTCGAAGTGATCACAGAGTAATGCAAGATGAAGTGTTTGGCTCAAGAACATAATGCACTGTATGGTCTGGTTGTTGAAACTGTGATTTCACGTCCTCAGGTGTAACAGCCTAAACACTAAGCCACATACACTCATCATACACACAGACACACCAACACACACACATGTATGTATCTATCTAGCTAATGTGTGTGTGTGTATATATATACATACATACATACATATATATATATATATATATATATATATATATATATATAAATAAATGAAAGAATGGAGTTGAACGACGATTTAACATATGTCGAGAATAAAGGAATTCCTTCTACTGAAGCTCTTTTAACTCATCTCTGATGATGGGATATCATTTATTTCCCTGAAACAGCTGTAAGACCACCTTCCTATTTATAAATGTCTTAGGAATATCAAATTGCTTTGCCCTTGTTATCTTATTTTATGTAACATATACACACTTACACACTACCTGCCTCAGACTGCTCACTCAAGCTATTATTGAGCCGGGAACTGAGCAGTGGTCCTTTCGCAGTATTTACATAGCCTTACCTGCCTTTTGGGTCTACTGGATACCAAAAACACCTCATATATGTGTGTGTGTGTGTGTGTGTATGTGTGTGTGTGTGTGTGTGTGTGTGTGTGAGAGTGTGTATGAAACCCAGAGTTTTATCTTTTTATCTAAGTTTTTTTTTCCATATTTCTGCATAAGTTCCTTATGCTTTGTCTGGAACACCAAAGTTCCTAAATTCCTTACCGATGTTTGTAGACTTTCATTGTTTCATCTTCAGGATTAAGTATTGTTGGTTTGTGTGTGCTGGTAGGGCCTGTATGATTGGTGCAGACATAACCAATAGCATTTACATCATCATTCAGGTGTTTATGTCCATTTTCTTTTTATGATTAGTGTATGCTGTGAGCATGTTAATAGACCAAGTCGTAGAACAATACAAGATGAAATATAATACAACAAACGTGAGACAGAACCTATTAAAAATACACAAATCACACATAAAGGGTATTATGTGAATCAAATCAAAACTAAAATGAGTATTTGATTTCAGTAACAATTAAGTAGACTTTTAATGCTTGTTAATAGCTAAGAACAGAAGACAAAATGTGTTATGTGATATCTTCTCTCATTCTTTCTGGTTCTTATATATGTTTAGAGTTATATATGTTATATATGTTAGAGTTCATAAAATAAATATTTTCCAATTCAGTTAAAACTACATAAAAGATTTATGAGAAGTTTCTGTAAAGCTGTTAGTGTTGTTGCTGTTGTTATTGTTGTTTAATCACATAATGGCTTTGGTACTGCCCACTTGTAACCAAAGATATACCAGTCTTGATCCTGTCATTTTACCATATTTCAAGACTTATTTAGTCTTAATATGACCATCCTTTTTAAGATTTTAGGGTATGATAAAATTATTAACCATCTTACAAACAATAACTCTGAGCACCTTTTCAAACTCCACCTGTCTAACACCCGTGGACATATTTACAAAGTCAGAAAACAGCACAGCTCCCATGACTTTCGGAAACATTTTCTCATGCTATGAGTTGCTGAAGTATGGAACAAACTGCCGGTATCAGTTGTTAATTGTCGGAGCACTGCATCCTTCAAAACTTCCATGCTTCCCAAGATTCGCCAACACTACACCTGATTTTCTCTCCTCCATATACACGCAAGCATGTAACTGACTCATACACTGTTCACTTTCCAGACATTTGTACATTACTGCATATGCTTTATACGCACTTTTGACAAGTTGTGGTGCACCTGAGCACTGTATACAATAATTTCATTATTATTATTATTATTATTATTATTATGATTTAGGGGAAGATTTGTCTGCTATATTTAGCAGGCCAAGCAATCATGTAAGGGCTTCTTTGTTGAGTTGCTTGTTTATGTGTAATGATTTGGTGGTCTTGGATGCTGATTTGTTAGTGAAGTGTCTCAAACAGCCATGTATGTTCATTGTTACTGGCATCCAATATTTGGTTCATTGGTAACATGTCTTCATAGAAGTGTGGTTAAAAAGGAGTATGGTTTTGGGTTCCATCCCTCAGTGTGACACCTTGGGTACATGTCTTCTGCTATGGCCTTAGGCTGACTAAATCTTTGTAAATAGATTAGGTAGATAGAACTCTAAAAGACAGCAAGCTGGCAGAAATGTTAGCATGCCAGGCGAAATGCTTAATGGTGTTTTGTCTGCCGTTACGTTCCGAGTTCAAATTCCGCCGAGGTCAACTTTGCCTTTCATCCTTTCGGGGTTGATAAATTAAGTAGCAGTTACGCCCTGGGATCGATGTAATTGACTTAATCGTTTTGTCTGTCCTTGTTTGTCCCCTCTATGTTTAGCCCCTTGTGGGCAATAAAGAAATAAGAACTCTAAAAGAAGCCCATGAGATATATATATGTGTGTATGTGTGTACTCATTTCTCCAGCTCTGACTCCGTCACAATTTGATAGCTGGCATTGGTTTGTTTACTTATATCCTCATAAATTAGCAGTTAAGCAATCGAAAATTATAAGAGAATAAGCCCCAGATCCTTGAAGGTGGTGCCCCAGCATGGCCGCAGTCCAGTGACTGAAACAAATAAAAGGTAAAAAATAAAAAGTACAAATGTCATGGGATGGGCGTAAAGAATGTAATGTCTTGGACCCTTAACTTTTCATCTGATTGATTGGAAAGGTAAATACTTGAAACATTAAATTTTTTTACACCTACCTCCACTTCTACAGTATTCGAACTTATTGAACTCTTGCACAGCCCCACCCTTTATATTTTTATGGTTGGCATCCTAAAATCATAACCATGCTTGACTGAGTTGGATAGGGTGTGGATCTAGCAGCAGCAGCAATTCATATCTTTTTACCTACAGCATGATCAGGACTTTTAATTTTCCAATGAACTAGTCTGTCTGTAAATAGGGTGCCGCAGAGTAAAAGCAATTATTGGGATTGATTGACAGCTCATTAAGCCTGTAGGTATAACTTGGGATTAGTTATCTTGCCCCAGATACATGAGATGGAGACAATGTACTTGCTGGTGCACTAACGATTCAGTGGAATGTAATTTAATGAAAGTACTAGATGTATTTTAACATTAGGTGGTATCTCTCCTCCCGTGGATACTGTACCTGTCAGTGAGAAAACTAATCAGCTTTGGGAAAACATCAAAGGAGATATATCTCTTTTACTCTTTTCAGTCATTTGACTGTGGTCATGCTGGAGCACCTTTAGTCGAGCAAATCAACCCCAGGACGTATTCTTTGTAAGCCTAGTACTTATTATATCGGTCTCTTTTGCCGAACCACTAAGTTACAGGGATGTAAACACACCAGCATCGGTTGTCAAGCAATGTTGGGGGGACAAACACAGACACACAAACATACACACACACACCACACACACACACACACACACACACACACACACATACATATACATATACTTATATACGACGGGCTTCTTTCAGTTTCCGTCTACCAAATCCACTCACAAGGCTTTGGTCGGCCCGAGGCTATAGTAGAAACACTTGCTCAAGGTACCACGCATTGGGACTGAACTTGGAACCATGTGGTTGGTAAGCAAGCTACTTACCACACAGCCACGTCTAAAAAAAGTATTGCATATTTTATAAATCTTCCTTGTTTTTAATCTCTACTTTTTCAAGCTTGCATAGGTTGAATGGAATTTGTTGAGGTGGTTTCTCTATGTCAGGATGCCCTTCCTGTCACCTGTTTCCCAGTAATGTAATAATTTCCTATGGCAAGACATGTTTTCACAGATGATTGGGAACAAGAGACATCACTTGTATGATGGTGACACTTGTTTACAACTGTTGCATAAAGTCAAGGCAAGGAGATAGTAACATGTGCACACAGAAACATGCATGCATACACTCACATGCACTATCACACATACACACACACAACAGGCTTCTTTCACTTTACATTTACCATATCCATTCACAAGGTATTGGTTTACCTGAGGTTGTAGTAGAAGACACTGGTCCAAGGTGTCACACAGTGGGATTGAACCCACAACCATGTGGTTGGGAAGCAAATGTCTTACCACACACTCACACCTGCACCTGTATATATAGATGTATGTGTGTGTGTGTGTGTGCATTAAATGATACAGATATGAGTGAAGTCAACAATTTGATGATCGTTGCGCATCTTCAGCTGTTACAAGACATTGAAATGTTTGTCATAGAAACTTAAGAACTTGAATGTAAATCTCTGTACTTGTGTCATTTAATGACATTGAGGTGCACCTCTTTTGTCATCACAGATGGTATGTCTATATATATATATATATATATATATATATATATATATATATATATATACTTTATTAAAAAGCAGCAAAAATAGCAGAAAAACTGTTACTCAAAGTTTCACATTCCCATTCATCGGACAGTTTTGACTGTCCGATGAATGGGAACGTGAAAAATCTTCTCCAGCTGGCTATTGATACACTTTCTGTGCCCTATCAGTATCTGCAAAGGGAAGCCATCCTTCCCATTGTCGACCTGAGGTGATACACATGGTACTGGGTTTCTGAGTATTTACCCGTCGTCAGCGCGTGACAATCACTGGTCTTTGATGCGAAGGGGTCCCAATGCAAATATATATATCCTTTTTCCAGTGACAAAAAGCCACTGATCTTGAAAATGTGTAAACAAGCAAAAATAAATCTCTGAACGAGGTATAAACAGTAGCTGCACGACAATGTAAAGTATATTTGCCATCTAAATGTGGCTAACCACTAAGGGTAGATGCTACTGTAGTTTGTAGCCCCAGGAGAACATCTTCTCCAGCTGGCTATTGACATACTTTCTGTGCCCTATCAGTATTTGCAAAAGGAAGCCATCCATCCCATCTTCAACCTGACGTGATACGCACGGACCCGGGTTTCTGGGTATTTACCCGTCATCAGTGCACGACAATCACTGGTCTTCGAGAGACCAATAGAATAAGTGCTAGGCTTACAAAGAATAAGTCATGGGGTCGATTTGCTCGAATAAAGGCAGTGCTGCTTCAGCATGGCCACAGTCAAATGACTGAAACAAGAGTAAAGAGTATATATATATATATATATACATAGAGAGAGAGAGCTATGCATTGAAGTTAATGATATAACCTGGAGTAAATTATATGACAGTAACCAGTACATACATAATACATATGTAATGAGCTTTTTTCTGTTTCTACCTACCATATCCAATATCCACACACACAAGGCTTTGGTTTGCCCTGGGCTATAGTATAAGACATTTGTTCAAGAAGTCACACAGTGGGATGATTGACATTGTAACCACACACACTTGCATCTTATATATATACTAGCAGTATCGCCCGGCGTTGCTCAGGTTTGTAAGGGAAATAACTAGAAAGCATTTTTAGAGAGTTATAGCCAAAAAATAGCCAAAAAATGGAAAAAAATGATGGTAAATTTTTTTTTGAGAGTTAAAAGAGGTGGAGTTGCGTCCCCTAGACAGTTTATGGTTTGTGTTTCTGATTCTCGACTCCATGTCGAATTTATCGATTTTTTCAGAACTGGGGGAACTTTTCAAAATTTTCGCTGCGTTAGTTTTGAATTATGACATTGGGCTATGTGTGTGTCAAGTTTCATCAGAATCGGTTGAAAGCCGTGGTCAGAGTGAGGGTACAAGCAAACAGACACACAGAAACACGCACAGACAAACTGCCGTTTATATATAGAGAGATATATATACACATACACACACATGTGCGTGTTGGTGTTTGTGGGTTTGTACAATCGAAGAAGATAGAGGAAAGAAACAGGACAAAGACAAAGAAAGGCGGATAGAATTTCCTCTAAAATTACATATTTGATTAACTGCTTTGTTATATGGAGATAAAGAGGAAACTTTGATTTCCAACAGCTACTACTACTACTGGTACTACTGCTACTACCACCACTACTACTGTTGCTACTTTACAATGAGCAAGGAATGTCTTTTTATCTACTTGTCTCAGCATTTAAGTGCTTCCTTGAGCAGCAGTTAAGAGTGCATAAAATTAGTATCCCACCTCATAGCGACATTGTTTAAATTTATAAAATACATAACCTTTTATATCTAAGACAATTTAGTAAGAGGAAACTTTTAAAAATATTTATAGTAAGCTGTGAGGTAAGTAGCTTGCTTACCAACCACATGGTTCCGGGTTCAGTTCCACTGCATGGCATCTTGGGCAAGTGTCTTCTACTATAGCCTCAGGCTGACCAAAGCCTTGTGAGTGGATTTGGTAGACAGATACTGAAAGAAGCCCATTGTATGTGTATATATATATATATATCTAGGAAATATTTACAAAAAAAACAAAAGACAAAGACAGGTAGTGTACAAAACAAACAGATGTATTAGTATAACGCTCAGGAATAGAAAAAGCCTTTTACGTTTCGAGCCTACGCTCTTCTACAGAAAGGGACACAGAAAAAACAAGGAGAGAAAAAAATGTGTGTAGTGGCTAACAATATATATATCTATGTTTGTATGTATTTATGTGTCTGTGTTTGTCCCCCCACCATCGCTTGACAACCGATGTTGGTCTGTTTACATCCACATGACCTAGCGGTTCACGTGGATGTCTTAGCAAAAGAGACCGATAGAATAAGTACTAGGCTTACATAGAATAAGTCCTGGGGTAGATTTTTTTTGACTAAATGCAATGCTCCAGCATGGCCCCAGTCAGATAACTGAAACAAATAAAAGAATAAAAGAATAATATATATATATATATATATATATATATATTATATATATATATATATATATATGCAGCAGAGTAGTGTGGTAAAAAGTTTACTTGCCAACCACATAGTTCCAGATTCAGTCTCTTCTATCATAGTCTTGGGTTGACCAAAGCCTTGTGAGTAGATTTGGTGGACAAAAACTGAAAGAAGCCTGTTGTATATATGTGTGTGTGTGTTTGTGTCTGTGTTTGTTGCCCACCACTACTTAACAACCAGTGCTGGTGTGTATATGTCCCTGTAACTTGGCAGTTCAGCAAAAGAGACTGATAAAATAAGTACCAAGATTTTAAAAAAAAAGTACTGGCGGCAAATTTGTTAGACTAAAATTCTTTAAGGAATCTCGCAACAAACAAGATTGTTAAAATTTGTGAAGTTCATTAAATTACTTTTGCCAATGTTGATCAGTTCTACATTTCTTGGACCTTGTTTATTTTATTTTTAATGGCTTATATTTGGTGTTTAGTCACAGACATGACTACTTGGTTAAAGAGTTTACCTCCCAATCTAGTTTGGTTTCATTGTACAGCACATTTGAAAATTTTGATCAAAGACATGAAGATTCCATCTTTGTGTAAGCCACAGTTTATGCTAGACAATATTATTCAGTGTGTTCTTCACTTTCAATCTGTTTCAAAAATTAATTGAACAGGTTGATCTGCTCAATTTATCTCCTTCAAAGCAATACTCCAGTATGGCTGCAGTCCAGTGACTGAAACAAGTAAAAGATACAAGATGCTCATAACTAATTAATAAGCATTAATAGGCATTGGAGTGGCTGTGTGGTAAGTAGATTACTTACGAACCACATGGTTCCGGGTTCAGTCCCACTGCGTGGCACCTTGGGCAATTGTCTTCTACTATAGCCTCGGGCCGACCAAAGCCTTGTGAGTGGATTTGGTAGACGGAAACTGAAAGAAGCCCATCGTATATATGTATATATATATATATATATGTGTGTGTGTATATGTTTGTGTGTCTGTGTTTGTCCCCACCAACATTGCTTGACAACCGATGCTGGTGTGTTTACGTCCTGTAACTTAGCGATTCGGCAAAAGAGACTGATAGAATAAGTACTAGGCTTACAAAGAATAAGTCCTGGGGTCGATTTGCTCGACTAAAAAGCTGGCGCTCCAGCATGGTCACAGTCAAATTGACTGAAACAAGTAAAAGAGTAAGCATCTTTATTTAGTATAGATGATGCTAGATTGCTGTGTTTCCAACCATATTCAAGTCTTTGTTGTGCTTCTAGACAAAGCACACACATTTGTATACATCTGATGTACTCTAGGAATTCCTCCTATTGCATCCACTTCAGTTTTGAGTACTAAGAGTATTAAGAAGAGGATCCAGCTGTAAGAATCAAATTGCTTTTACAGTGATAGGCACAGACATCGCCATGTGGTTAGGAAGCACGTGCTTTCAGGTTCAGTCCCACTTCATGACACATTGGCCAAATGTCTTCTACTATAGTACTGAGCCAACCAAATCCTTAAGAATGGATTTGGTAGACAGAAACTGTGTGGAAGCCCATTGTGTGTGGTGTGTGTGTGTGTGTGTGGTGTGTGTGTATTTGTTATCCACTACCATTTGATAACTGGTGTTGGTTTTTTTATGTCCCCATAACTTTCTAAGTACCAGACTTGAAAATAGGTACTGGGATTGATTTCTTCAACCAAACCCTTCAAAGTAGTGCCCTGCCATGGCCACAGTCCAATGACCAAAGCAACATTAATCACATATTATCCCTCTCTCACACACACACACACACACACTCTCTCTCTCTCTCTCTCTCTCTCTCTCTCATACACATACACATGATGGGCTTCCATACGATTTCCATCCACTACATCCCAATCACAAAGCACTGGTCAATCTGAAGCTATTATGAAAAAAGGACTTGCCCAAGGTACCATGCTTTGGGATTGAACTCAAAACTGCATTGTTTTGAAGTGAACTTGTTAAACCATACAGCTATGCCTGTAACTTACTTTTTTCGTCATATGAGTTCACAGAGAAAATGTCATGAATTATCTGAGTGACTGGATTAGAATTTGAACGTTGGGCAAAATCTTGTCTATTGGTCTGGGGTTCTGCACCACTGATAAAGAGCCTCTACTACTTCACCAGATGCCTTCTCTCTGTGTGTCATAATTCCAAATTGTTTTAGTGTAAGGTTAGAAATACTTTCTGATATAAAACATATTAATATGTTCTGTGATGTGTTGTGTAAATTTCCTCATACAATAAAACTGTTTTATAGTTTTCACAAAATCGTTTTATAGTTTTCACAATTAGTTTGTTTAATTACAAGCATATTGTGAATGTCTTGTAGGTTTATTATATTAATTGTTACTTAATTGCATTTTTTCTCTTTTTAATTAGTTCCCTGGCTTTCATATTTATGCCACTGAAAATGTTATTTGCATAACAAAGGTTTACAGTTGGTGATATCGCAAATAAATTGTACTTATTATGAGCCAATGTGAGAGCCTTTACGTGGTTGCATAGCCTGCTAGAAATAGCAACAAATTTCCCTAAATTTACCACCTACTGTCTTTAAAAAATTGAGAAAGACAACTGGACAATGTAAATCTTAATACACAATATGATGGGATGGTCAAAGCTGGAATGCATTTGATCATAGGTTTGTTTGATCAGGTCTGATGTGGTGGCTAAACAATATTAATAACATTGTACACATTGCTATGCAGGCATAATTTTAAAACGTCGTTTTATATTTATGGCAGTTTCTATTGTAAATATCAGCTAAAATTTTCTTAGTATCCTTATGGAGACTGCATTGTATGTCATTGTTTTTTTAGCTCTAGGTCAGCTCTGATCAAATAGACTTATGTTTGAATTGCATTCTATCTGTTGCCACCTAGTCCTTTTATTTTGTTTTCCAATGTGTCTAGGACCTCTTTACTTAACCCTTTAGCATTTTTTGAATTAATCATGCTTTATGTTGTAACTCCAACATTTCAACGATGTTATTTGTTTATTTTTAAAATGACATTGTAGGGCAGGTAAGAGAGACTGGACCTGGCCATGTTTGAACATAAAGCAGGTTGAATATTTGGGGCAAATATGGCCAGATCAGATCGGAGTCTGGTGCAGCCATCTGGTTCACCTGACCTCAGTCAAATCGTCCAACCCATGCTAGCATGGAAAGCAGACGTTAAATGATGATGGTGATGATGATGATGATGATGATGATGATGATGATGGCCATTGTAAATGCTAAAGGGTGAATGATTGAGTGTCACCTAAAATCTCTTTGTTAAATTGTTCCATAGAATGTTTGGTACATAAACCAGTGTCTTAGAAATCCATCTGAATATCTAATCAATGGCTATATTAATTAACACTGCTCTAATCATGGCTAGATCTGTGTAACTCATATAAGTTAATTGTTGATTATATGATTTGTATTGACATCAAAATTCTCTTAATTTGTCCAGAATTGAACATTATAAGAAGTGACACTTTTTCTCCTCTTTCTCACTGACTCACACAGATATGTTCTCCACTTTCTCATATATTCTTTACTTTCTCATCATCACTACATATAGGCTCAAACTTGGTTGTGTGCTTAAGAAACTTGCCTTGCAACCACATGGTTTTGGGTTCAGTCCCAGTACGTGACGTCTTGGGAAACAGCATATTGCTATAGGTCTCAGTCACTTGTCATCACCTCCATGGGGCCCAACTTTCAGAAACCATGCTACCGGCAACGGTCACGATTACGATTTCACGGGTGCCATTCACATGACACTGGCAATGGATATGACTATGATTTCACTTCGCTTGACGAGCTTAACGAAATACCATGTGCCTGCATGTCATTAAATGACCCTACATTATCATTATAAAAATAAACAGGTACATCATTGAATTCTTGAAGCTATGAGATAATGCATTATTAACTCAAAACAATGTCAATAAATAAGCTTTACATTTAATAAAGTAATCACAATCTTAACCCTTTCATTACCAACCCGGCTGAAACCGGCTCTGGTTTTAAATACAGATGTCTTGTTTTCATAAGTTTTGAATTAAAATCTTCCACCATACCTTAGTCACAATTTAGGTTCCTAACACTAGCTTAATGATAACTAAGTTATTTTACTAAATTCTTTGTTATATTTAAAGTAACTGAAAGAAACACAGATCATCTCAACAGAAATATGATAACAAAAGGGTTAACAAATGACTAATTTAACCCTTTCGATAGCAACCCGGCTCAAACCGGCTCTGGCTCTGAGTACAAATATTTTGTTTTCATAAGTTTTGAATTAAAATCTTCCACCATACCTTAGTCACAATTTAGGTTCCTAACACTAGCTTAATGATAACTAAGTCATTTTACTAAATTCTTTGTTATATTTAAAGTAACTGAAAGACACACAGAGCATCTCAACAAAAATATGATAACAAAAGGGTTAACAAATGACTAATTTAACCCTTTCGATAGCAACCCGGCTAAAACCAGCTCTGGCTCTGTAGTACAAATGTCTTGTTTCCATAAGTTTTGAATTAAAATCTTCCACCAAACCGTAGTCACAATTTAGGTTCCTAACACTAGCTTAATGATAACTAAGTTATTTTACTAAATTCTTTATTATATTTAAAGTAACTGAAAAAAACGCAGAGCATTTCAAAATAAATACAGGAACGAAAGGGTTAAATGGGTAAAACTAATTGAATGTTAACCATTGTCCATGAAAAATTCAAAAATTCTTCTTCAGACTGAGCATATGAAATTATATTTCATTGTTTGCTAATGTGTCTGTTATTTCAGGTGTCAAATAATTTGTTGTATTGAGTTGCAACATTTCACATCCTGATTCTTGATTGCGAATCTTGCTGACGTCAACTTTGCATGTCATCCAACTGCATTTCATAAAACAAAGTTTTGATGGAGTAATGAAGATGATATAATCAGATTATACCCTTCCCTGCAAACTGGAGGCCCTGTGCATCATCATCATTGTTGTTTTCATTATTGCCATCATCATCATCATCATCATCATCATCATCATCATCATCATCGTCATCATCATCATTGTCATCATCATCATCATCATCATCATCATTATTGTTATTGTTTAAAGGTCCACTTTTCCATGCTTGTATGACAGTAATGCTTAGTTAGACTTATCATATGATGTCATGACATACATGCACACCTTTATGCATACACACTTACAAACACACACATATACACACACATCCATGTATATGCACACACACGCATGCATGTGCATGTGTGTATATATATATATATTGTATTTTGGGATAGAAATTTTAATTTTTTTTTTTGCCAAATAAACATATGCACTATGTATTTGTTCTTCACTTGTTTATTACTGTTCTTATTCTAACTCATGTTTATTGTCTGAAAATATTTCATCACACATCTGTGACCTCTTCAGCGACACTTTCTGTCTTTGTGTGTGCTCTTGCTCTGCTTATTCCATTCTGTTCTTCTATGATGTGTATCCTTACATGCGCATGCGTCTGTGCTTGTGCGTGTGTACATATGTGTGTGTGTATATGTGTGTGTGTGTATATGTGTGTGTGTACATGTGTGTGTGTGTATATGTGTGTGTGTATATATGTGTGTGTGTATATGTGTGTGTGTGTGTGTGTCATTGTTCTTAGTAACTATGACCCTTCCCTCGGCCCTGTCCCCTACCCTGTTGCCACTGCTGCTGCCTTTAAACCTAACCTTATGTACCATTCCTGTAACTCACTGTGTTCGTGTGTTTTCCCACACTGTTGCCATCGTGGTAGATGTTGTTGTTGCCATTGTTGTTAGTTGTGTTGTTGATATTGTTGTGGCCTTCTGTGAAGTTACCGTGTGTTTGTGTGTGTATATGGGTTCACTTCCTATGTTGTTTGTTTCTGTGTCCTTTATACAGTTGTTTTTTTTTGTTTAATGTCTCTAATTTTTTAATATTTATCATAGGTATGTCCATATATGTCTATTGTATGTGTATTATGCTGTCTGTATCTGTGTTTTAATTTTTTTTGCTATTTTTCTTTTTCTCCCTTCTGTCTGTCTGTCTGTCTGTCTCTCTCTCTCTCTCTCTATATATATATATATGTATATATAACCCATGCTAGCATGGAAAGCGGGCGTTAAACGATGATGATGATGATATATAATATATACATACACATATTTATATGTTTGTGTGATGTCTGTGTATGTGTGAGTGAATGAATGTGTGCATATGTATATACCTGTGTGTGTGTGTGTATACACGATGGGCTTCTTTCAGTTTCCAAAACCACTCAAATCTGTCATCAGTCCAAGGCTAAATCATAAGATTCTTACCCAAGGTGCCATGCAGTGGCACTGAATTTAAAACCACTTGGTTGAGAAGCAAACTTCTTCACAACACTGCCATGCCTCTGTCTATGTCAGAAATCAATGTATGACAAATATCAAAGTTATTTCACCATTCACAAGTTAAACATAATATCTGCGGGCTTCAAATATGCTGGACTACTGACCATATGGTTGCACGCTTAAATTTTACTCTAGCCATTATCTTTTTTGGCCTTTGTATAAGGCACTTGCTTGCTCCCTTTTGCCCGACTGAACAAAAATCATTTTGATTCTTCATATTTGAATGCTTGTTAAAAACAACAACAATAATATTGGGTTGGTGCATAATTATTGCGGCTATCTTTCAGCAAATTTTATTCAACGGAAACAATAACAACATGTAACAAAAACATCTTTAAATGATTATTCCGGAGCATCTACTTCAATTACTGCTTCCCATTTGCTTGGCAGACGGTCAGACTGTCATTTAAAGATGTTTTCGTTAAATATTATTGTTTTTTGTTTTATAATATTTGTTGAAAAAAACTGCAATAATTATACACCAACCCAATAATGATAATGATAATATGATAATCATGATAATAAATAATAATGATAATAATAATAATAATGATAATAATTTGTAAATTCAGCTTTATGTGAGCATGAAAGAAAAAAGGGGAATTTGGAATACTCTTTACTGTTTTACTTGTTTCAGTCATTTGACTGTGGCCATGCTGGAGCACCACCTTTTAGTCAAGCAAATCGACCCCAGGACTTAGGAAGGGCATCCAGCTGTAGAAACACTGCCAGATCTGACTGGACTGGTGCAGCTTTCGGGCTCCCCAGACCCCAGTTGAACCGTCCAACCCATGCTAGCATGGAAGGCGGATGTTAAATGATGATGATGATGATGATGATGTCTCTTTCGTGGAAATGCTACATTATGGGGACATAAACACACCAGCAACGGTTGTCAAGCGATGTTGGCGGGGACAAACACACACACACAAACATATACACACACACACACACACACACACACACATATATATATATATATTGCCAGCTCCGTCTGGCACCTGTGCGGGTGACACGTAAAAAGCACCCACTACACTCGTGGAGTGGTTGGTGTTAGGAAGGGCATCCAGCCGTAGAAACACTGCCAGATCAGACTGGGCCTGATGCAACCTCTGGCTTCACAGACCCCAGTTGAACCGTCCAACCCATGCTAGCATGGAAAACGGACGCTAAATGATGATGATGATGATGATGATATATATATACATATATACGACGGGCTTCTTTTAGTTTCCGTCTACCAAATCCACTCACAAGGCTTTGGTCGGCCCGAGGCTATAGTAAAAGACACTTGCCCAAGGTACCACGCAGTGGGACTGAACCCGGAACCATGTGGTTGGTAAGCAAGCTACTTACCACACAGCCACTACTGCACTTTTATAATATTTGTTGAAAAAAGCTGCAATAATTATGCACCTACCCAATAATAATGGTGATGATGATAATATGATAATCATAATAATAATAAATAATAATAATAATAATAATAATGATAATGGTAATAATAATTTGTAAATTCAGCTTTATGTGAGCATGAAAGAAAAAAGGAGAGTTTGGAATGTTGATATTAATGTGTAGACAAAGCTTGAGTTACACTTGGCAGGGTTTGAATATGCGACTGTTAGTCAACAATTATCGGTTATATTGTTTAATGTTGTGTTTAACGAATAAACTTAAACCAATGAGGGAGCCTCTGTGTCAGTGTTTCTAAACTATGTTTGTTCCACTTCCTACTTCGATTTTCACCCGAAAGCATATGTTCACTCCCACCATAAATGGAGAATGCTTGTGTGCGTGTGTGACTGTGTGGTTAAGAAGCTCGCTTTGCATTGCATGGTTTCAGTTTCATTCTCACTGTATGGCACTTTGGGCAAGTACTCTGGGTTGACCAATGCCTTGTGAATGAATTTGGCCAGCAGAGACTCTGTGGAAACTTATCATATACTAGCAGTATCGCCCGGCATTGCTCGGGTTTGTTTCGACCCTTTAGAATTGGAATTTTTCAAAAGTAAAAATTTTGCATTATGTAGCTTGTTATTCTCTTTAAGTGAACATTTTTCTGGTTGAAATACACTGAAAAATCGCGACACAGCAGTCAAAAAATCATAATAGAGATTTTCATAGAAAAAAAAGAGCACCTTTTTGATGTAAATAATTTTTGGCGTTAACATGGTCTGATTTGAATTTTATCTTCTACGGAAGGAAGAGCAAGCCTTCTTCTATCATACTCTCAATTTTGGTCAACTTGCGCCACAGGGTCTCGGAGGAGATAGTGTTAGTTGAAGGCTACCAAACTTGTCACACACAGACAACTTCAGCTTTATATATATAGATTTGAATTTTTTCTTCTATGGAAGGAAGAGCAAGCCTTCTTCTATCATACTCTCAATTTTGGTCAACTTGCGCCGCAGGGTCTCGGAGGAGATAGTGTTAGTTGAAGGCTACCAAACCTGCCATACACAGACAACTTCAGCTTTATATATAGAGAGATTAATCAATATATATAGTATTATAGATCCATTGCAGTCAATCTTACCTGTCAGTTTTGCATCAGATATTTGGTAAATGAAAAATCATCTGATATCTGGTACAAAACTGATTGGTATGATCAACTGAAATGGATCTATGATACTTTATACTTTGATTAATATACCCACTCAGCAGACATACATATGAGTGGCAATTTATTTTACTGACGTGGATTCTTAGATGACTACATATATATATATATATATATATATATATATATATTCTTTTATTATTTTACTTGTTTCAGTCATTTGATTGTGGACATGCTGGAGCACCGCCTTTAGTTGAACAAATTGAGCCCAAGACTTGTTTTTGGTGAACTGCTAAGCTACAGGGACATAAACACACCAACATAGGTTGTCAAACAATGGTGGGCGGACAAACACAGATACACACACACACACACACATATGTACGCAATGGGCTTCTTTCAGTTTCCATTTACCAAATCCATTCACAAGGCTTTGGTCAGCCCAAGGCTATAGAAGACACTTGCCCAAAGTGCCACGCAGTGGGACTGAGCCTGGAACCATGTGGTTGGGAAGCAAGCTTCTTACCACACAGCCACTCCTGCACCTATATGTTCACATTGTTATAAATTAATCCTGCATTATCTTGAAGCTTTGAGATTTCAATGATGTATTTGTATATTTCTAGAATGACATTGTAGGGTAAGTATGAGGAGCCTGATCTGGCTAGTTTGAGCATAAAACAGGTAGAATATTTAGGCCGATATCACTGGTTTAAATGCTAATTCTTCAAGGTAGTGCCCTATCATGGCTGTATTCCAGTGACTGAAACATGTAAAAATGGGTGTGTGTGTTCGTGTATATATATATGTGTGTGTGTGTGTGTGTGTGTGTGTGTGTGTTTACAGTGTATATGTTCATATTTATATGTTTATAAAACATTTGATAATATATATTTTTACCAAAAGAGCATGGATTATGAATAAATAAATTACAAGTTCATGTCATTAAAATTAGGCCCCACAAGCACTTCTATTGGCAGCTTCGAATGAGGATTGAACTCTTCATTTTTACTGTTATTTAACAATTTATCAGAATTCACATACCTCTCCTTCCTTCCATGCTTCTCCTCCCCAATTATAATGGAACACTGTTTTTCTTATTTATAATATAAACTCATATTTGCACACAGTACAGTAATCCCTCAAAGGCCTTAAGGCTGACTTTCAATGTGAACTTCTAAAGTTGTAGTTGTTTTGTTCTGTTTGTCTCATAGGCGGAGTTCAATATTAAAGTTATGACTTGTACCCCACCTCTCTCTCCCTCATATACATACACACATACATACATACATACATATAAACATTTATATATGTATGCATATATATTTGTATGTAATAGATATGCTTAACTATATATATATATATATAATTGTATGTATATATGCTTAATGAGATATATATATATCATCATCATCATTGTTTAAAGTCTGCTAGTATTGGTGTGTATGTATGTATGTATCTATGTATATATATATATATATATATATATATATATATATATATTGTTATATTTCGGAATGGTCATATTGCCAGTTTAGCCAATAAAAACACACGCACTATATATTTGGTGTTATTTTGCTTCAGTGATATTTATTTTTTACATTAATCTTAATCTTATTTCGGCCAAAGTTCTTTCGTCACACTCCTGTGACCGCATCAGTGGTCCTTTGTTTTCTTCTCACTTACTTGTGTCTCTCCTTACTAACCGTCAGCCATTTTGTATTTCTATTGTATGTCTTCATTTGCGCATGCTTATATCTCTATGTGCGTCTATGTTTATTTAGTGTGTGTATGAGGGGGATGCCTGTAATATTTGTATCTTCTGGTTATATACATTCTTGTAATTTGTATTTTGTTTTTGTTGTTGTTGCTTTTGTTCTAATTTTGTTCATGTGTTTACATCCACCCATTATTATCATTACATATGCTTGTATGTATGTATAACAACAATATTAGTAATAATAATAATAAATCTAATTGAAAAAAAAAAAAAAAAAAAAAATATATATATATATATATATATATATATATACATATATCTTTTGTTTATTTTTGTAAACTTTTTCATTATATGACCATTGCGCTGGTATGGTCATGTGGCGAGAATGGATGAAGATAGGTGTGTGAAAAAGTGCCACACCCTGGCAGTTGAGGGGACCTGTGGAAGAGGTAGACCCAGGAAAACCTGGGTCGAGGTGGTGAAGCACGACCTTCGAACTCTAGGTCTCGCCAAGGAAATGACCAGAGACCGAGACCTATGGAAGTATGCTGTGCGTCAGAAGACCCGGCAAGACCAGTGAGAACAATCAAAATCAAATCATATATCAGAAAGCAGGGGTTAAGTGACCCATCCGTTCGTGTCCGCTGTCAGCCTCGTCTGGCACCCGTGTCGGTGATACGTAAAAGTACCATTCGCTCGTGGCCGTTTGCCAGCTCTGTCTGGCCCCCGTGTCGGTGGCACGTAAAAGCACCATCCGTTCGTGTTCATTGCCAGCCTCGCCTGGCCCCGTGCCGGTGACACGTAAAAGCACCGTCCGTTCGTGACCGTTTGCCAGCTCTGTCTGGCCCCGTGTCGGTGGCACGTAAAAGCACCATCCGTTCGTGTCCGTTGCCAGCCTCGGCTGGCCCCCGTGCTGGTGACACGTAAAAGCACCGTCCGTTCGTGGCCGTTTGCCAGCTCTGTCTGGCCCCGTGTCGGTGGCACGTAAGAGCACCATCCGTTCGTGTCCGTTGCCAGCATCGCCTGGCCCCCGTGCCGGTGACACGTAAAAGCACCGTCCGTTCGTGGCCGTTTGCCAGCTCTGTCTGGCCCCGTGTCGGTGGCACGTAAAAGCACCATCCGTTCGTGTCCGTTGCCAGCTCTGTCTGGCACCTGTGCAGGTGGCACGTAAAAAACACCCACTACACTCGCGGAGTGGTTGGCGTTAGGAAGGGCATCCAGCCGTAGAAACACTGCCAGATCTGACTGGGCCTGACGAAGCCTTCCAGCTTCACAGACCCCAGTTGACCCGTCCAACCCATGCTAGCATGGAAAGCGGACGTTAAATGATGATGATGATGATGATGATATATATATACATATATACACACACATATACACATATACATACACATATACATATATATAGTTATTCATTTCTATTTCTTTAATTATCTGTGTATTTATTATGTTTGCAGGATCCACTATCGTCATATGTTGTGGTGTGCGCTATTGCTCCATTCTAGTTTTCTATTCAGGCTAGGTTTATTAGTAGAACTCTCTGTACGGATAACTATTGCACTGTATGTAGATTTAGCCCACAAACAAACTGTAAAGCCAGAAATGTGGTCTATAGTATAAGATGTATAGAGGGATGATGCAGTAACAAGACAGTAACATACGTAGGGGAAACAGCAAGAAGCATTGGTGAGCGGGTGAATGAACATTGGAGACAACTCAAGGAAGGTAAAAGCTCATCGATTCTGTACCAACACGCTGAACAAGAACACGGGGGATCAATCAATAACATAGAGATTAAGATATTGTCCACACATAGAACAGATGCAACAATTAGACAAATTACAGAAGCTACACATATAATAGAAAATAAACCTAGCCTGAATAGAAAACTAGAATGGAGCAATAGCGCACACCACAACATATGACGATAGTGGATCCTGCAAACATAATAAATACACAGGTAATTAAAGAAATAGAAATGAATAACTATATATATGTATATGTGTATGTATATGTGTATATGTGTGTGTATATATATATATATATATATATGTATATATATATATATGTATATATATATATATATATATATATTTTTTTTTTTTTTTTTTCAATTAGATTTATTATTATTATTACTAATATTGTTGTTATACATACATACAAGCATATGTAATGATAATAATGGGTGGATGTAAACACATGAACAAAATTAGAACAAAAGCAACAACAACAAAAACAAAATACAAATTACAAGAATGTATATAACCAGAAGATACAAATATTACAGGCATCCCCCTCACACACACACTAAATAAACATAGACGCACATAGAGATATAAGCATGCGCAAATGAAGACATACAATAGAAATACAAAATGGCTGACGGTTAGTAAGGAGAGACACAAGTAAGTGAGAAGAAAACAAAGGACCACTGATGCGGTCACAGGAGTGTGACGAAAGAACTTTGGCCGAAATAAGATTAAGATTAATGTAAAAAATAAATATCACTGAAGCAAAATAACACCAAATATATAGTGCGTGTGTTTTTATTGGCTAAACTGGCAATATGACCATTCCGAAATATAACAATATCTGTTTCAACACATGACTTCACATAAAAAATCTTGCACAACAAATATTTAAACGTATATATATATATATATATATATATATATACACATACATATACACACACACACATATAATGCGCATACACACACACACATACATCATTGTGTATATACTTTGTTAATTCTCTTGTTGAGTCAGTGCGTGTATAAATCTATATTTGTTCCTTTTGTAAGATCACCTGCGTTTTCTCTATTCCTGCACATTTATATTTATATGTGTGCTTGTGTATATGTGCGTGCATGGATAGCTGACTCTGTGTGTGTGTGTGTGTGTGTGTGTGTGTGTGTGTGTGTGTGTGCTTGTACGTGGACAACTGATTTTATTTGACAAAAGGTTTTCAGTAACCCTTTGTCAGGATTAACTTCCAGATATGGGAAGCAATATTTCTTTCATACAAGTGTATTTTTTTCTTTTGCAATTCAGTAATACAGATTTGGGCAAGCATGTATTTTGTTCATTTTCTTTTCACTTCTGTTGTTTGATGCTAGCATGGGTTAGACAAATATGTTATTGAGGCTCTGTTTTACAGCTGGATGCTCTTCTGGATGCTAACCATTACCCATTTTTAGTAGAGGATTTCGGAGACATAAAGTGGGTGAATGGTTTGTTAACAGGAGACTTTTCATCAACATTGTCTGGAAATATACTTTTGTATTAGTGAGTGTGGATGCAAACAAACACACAGACACACACGTGGGCACATACATATGTACGCTCATAAACATGCAGACATACACACACTTGAACACACATGCAATAGGCTACTTTACAATTTCCACCTCAAATACACTCACAATGCTTAGATTGACTTGGAGGTATTGGAGAAGACACTTGTTGAAGGTCTCATGTAACACCACCAAAAGACCTTGTATGTGTGTGTGTGTATATGCATGCACACACACACACACACACACACACACACACATTCTTTTACTCTTTTACTTGTTTCAGTCATTTGATTGTGGCCATGCTGGAACATCACATTTAGTCGAACAAATCGACTCCAGAACTTATTCTTTGTAAGCCTAGTACTTATTCTATTGATCTCTTTTGCTGAACTGCTAGGTTATGGGGACGTAAACACACCAACACCGGCTGTCAAGCAATTGTGGGTGGACAAACACAGAGACACACACACACACGTATATGGTGGGCTTCTTTCAGTTTCTGTCACAAGTCTTTGGTTGGCCCAAGGCTATAGTAGAAGATGAGTATTTAGTTACTCAACCAAGTGAGTTTCTTATGAAATAAGCACTTAAATAACTGAGTGTTGTACACATATGTACATATTTACTGCAGTTTTCATTCTGAATTAGCACGAGACAGTGTAGCAAGGCCAGATCTTTGAACTACAGATACAATCCAATTAGAGAGAGAGTGAGAGATGGTTTCAGTACTGGACTGGTATTTTATTAATCAGTCCTGAAAGGATGAAAAGCAAAGTTGACCTCAATGGGATTTGAACCCAAAATATAAAGAGTTAGAAGAAATATTTCAGGATATTCTGTCTGAAGCTATAACAGTTCTGCCAATTTGCCACTTTGGTGGTATTATATAAACACATACACACTGTGACAAACACACATACTCTTTACTCTTACTCTCTTTTACTTGTTTCAGTCATTTGACTGTGGCCATGCTGGAGCACCGCTTTAGTCGAGCAAATCGACCCCAGGACTTTTCTTTGGAAGCTTAATACTTATTTTATTGGTCTCTTTTGCTGAACTGCTAAGTTACGGAGACATAACCACACCACCATTGGTTGTCAAGTGATGTTGGAGGTACAAACATATACACATACACATACACATACTGTATATACATTTATACATATATACGACAGCCTTCTTTCAGTTTCCGTCTACCAAACCCACTCACAAGGCTTTGGTTGGCCTGAGGCTATAGTAGAAGACACTTGCTTAAGGTGCCATGCAGTGGGACTGAACCCGGAACCATCTGGTTCATAAGCAAATACTTACCACACAGCCACTCCTTTATATTTATTATTTATTTTTCCACTATTTAGTCAGGGAGGGAAAGGCTGTGCTTGCAATTCTGTACCTCCTTTGGGTCTTTAAGAATTGTGGGAGGTATTATCCACAAACCAGAGAAGTATCCCAAATGCTTGCAGCAAGTTATCCTTAACTCAGAGACATGGTCCAAATACTTCTAAGTAGTTATGTTTAAACCAGAGGCACGACTCTCAAGTGCTTGCAGCTTGTTATCCGCAAACCAGGAGCATGACCCAAATACTCGCAGCAAGTTATCCTCAAACCAGAGGCATGGCTCGACTGTTCGCAGCAAGTTGTCCTCAAAGCAGCGGTATGACTCCTAAGTGCTCACAACAAGCTATCCTCAAACCAGAAGCATAGGGCTCAAGTGCTCATAGCAAGTTATTCGCAAACCAGAGGCTTTGCTCGAATGCTCGCAACAAGTTGTCCTCAAAGCAGCGGTATGACTTTCTAAGTTCTTGCAACAAGTTATCCTCAAACCAGAAGCATGGCTCAGATGCTCGCTCTGGCCTGAACTTTGCTAAAAGCACTCAAGGACCTGGTGATAGATGTTGAATTTGGTGATGGATTAAGGCTACCACCTAAGATTAATTTCTCCTAATTCAGTTTTCCAACTCAATGACACATGAAAAAATATGAATTCATATCTTATATTGTCAGTGTCACCAACCCTGACACTATCCCACCCCCTCTTTCTGCTATCTCTCTCTCTCTCTCTCTCTCTCTCTCTCTCTCTTCATTCTTCTCACTCCCTTGATCACCCTCTCCTCGCTTGCTTCACTTGTCTGTTCCTCTCCCCCCACACTATTATATTCATATATACACGCCCATGTTTTTTTAGTGCATTTATTATTTTTCTCCTATTCTCAATGCAATACAATAAGATACCAACCCCTACCCACACAAACGCCTCCCACACTCAACCCCCCCCCACACACACACAGCCAATCATTATTATGCTTTATTTATCATCATCTCATAATTTATTGGAAGCCCTGTAGATGGTGTGGCTAAAAATAACACAAACAAAAATAATATTTCTAATTGCAATTACTATGATGATGGTGGTAATTATAATAATGATTATGGTGGTTATAATAATGATAGTGATGGTTATAATGATGATGATGGTGGTTGGGGTGATGGTGATAGTAATGTTGGTGCTAGGTTTAAAAGGGTTGGATAGGAATTTTAAGGAAATTGGGCTGCTATTTCTTGTAGTTAGAATGACCACATAGACACTGCATCATGGGATTGCAATGATGATAATGGCAATGTTTATGATGATGATGATGATGACATTGTTTCTGAGATTGAATTGTGAGACTCAAAGAAAGAAATATAGATTGAATGTTAGTCGCTTTATTATTCAAGGTTTTTGTTTCACTCTGTTTTGTTTCCATTGCTACTATGTTTAATTCATAGTTTCTACCTGTTAGTACTAAGCAGTCACCTGGTTTTGTCATTAATTTCTTTGGCTTTTAATATTGGCTACTTACCGTCTTGTATATAGCACACACAAACACATGCATATTCACATATATTTATCCACACACACAAGCACATACATGCAAATATAGTTGCACGTTGACACACATACTTCACAGACACTTATACACAGATTCATTCATATACACAAACTGATATATAATTACTCTCATGCGTGTATGTATATATATATACATACACATTAAATACAAAAAACACCTTCTCATTTACCCACTTGCACATTCAAGCCTAAATACACTGTGCATATATATATATAAATAAATACTTTGTGCATTTATATATATATATATATATATATATATATATACACACACACACACGTGGTCTGATCAATAAGTATTCGGACTGTTGCTATAGTAACGAAGCTAAAGCCGGGGAAAATGAAACTGCTTGGTACAGGTTGACCTTGAACTTTGCTGTGCATGCACACTAAGTTTTAATGTTCTAGCTCACTTCTGCTGTTTACAGCAGTGCTTAGAAGGAAGGGGTATTGCATGTGATCGTTGCATTGATCATGACAGAGAAAGTTGAGCAGAGAATCTGCATCAAATGTTGCCAAAAGCTTAGCGATACATACTCAGAGGCCTACGCATAGTTTTCAAAGAGTTTTCATCATTCTCAACACAATGAAGGAGATTTTGTGCAACTGAAACCTGAGTGCTGAAGCCTGAGTGTCTTTTTGGTCAGTTGAAAGCAGTTTTGGCACAAACTTGGCAGACACGCATCTCATACCCAAATCTTCAGTGATAATAGACTGAATTGAACCATATCTAATCTGCACATCCTCTGGTAACTCACAGATAGTGATTCAATGATTTCCCCTCACAGCTGCATGTACATCTGTGATGTTTTTCTCAGTTCTACTGGTTGCAGGTCTCCCAGAACGTTTGTCAATATCGATATTTTTTTGGCCATGTTGGAAATGTCTGAACCACTCATACATTTGTGTGTGACTCATATGCTCCTCTCCATACACTTCTGCAACTTAGCATAGGCCTCTGAGCAGGTATTGCCATGACAAATTTCTCTGTCATGGTCAGTGCGACAATCACACACTACACATCTTCCTTCCAAGCATTGCTGTAAACAGTGAAAGTGAGCTGTAATGTTAAAACTTAGTGCACATGCACAGCAGAGTTCAGGGTCAATCTGTGCCAAGTGGTTTCAGTCTGTGTGCTTCAGCTTCGTTACTATGACAACAGTCCAGATAGTTACTAATCAGACCTCGTATATACATACATACATACATACATACATACATACATGCATGCATGCATGCATATATGTATCAAGTGTGGTTATGTGTTGTTGTTGTTATTATTGTTCAGGTCACTGCTTGGAATCGAACTCGGAATTTTGGGGTTAGTAGCCCATGCTCTTAACCACTACCCCATATGCCCATGGGCATATGGCGTAGTGGACAAATATCTGTCAGATGTAAATGATGTACATAATTCCTCATCTCTTAAATATAGAACCGAGAAAAGAAATTCATCATTTATATATGTGTGTTTACATGTTTGTGTGTGTACCCTTTCCTAGACATCCTCTGTTGGTTGTAAATGAGCATCATCATTTGGTTCGACTCTTCCATGAAAAATGTATCTAGCTACAAAAAAATATCACCTTGGTTTGAAATAGGTGAAGGTGAACAGCAGGAAGAGCATCCAACCATAGCAAAACCTGCTTAAACAAATTCTTTCTGATCATACAGGTGTGAAAAACAGACATTAGATGATAATGAAAAAGTTAGGGCTAATGGGAAGAGTGGCCTGTGACAATTGGTATCTCTTCCCACCAGCTGTAGGAGACTGCCAGAAACCCAGTCTGTTTTTACCCAAAGTTTGCTACCCCATTCTTTATCTTTTTTGACTTACATAAGGTAGTAAGGCAGAGATCGATAAGTTCAGGGTATATCCACTAGGGTAGGCCTGTAGCACTGTAGCACTGAGTCTCAGCAGCACTGTGACCCTTGTTAAGTAAACCTGGGGCTTTGAAGTGCTCAGTTCATATGTTTTATTGTAGGTAGGTTTAGCAGAAGTCTTGATAAGAGGGAGGCTTCATTCTTGTAGGAAAAACTCACATGCTGGTCTGCTTCCCTGTTCACCACATGGGTTAGTAGTAGTGAGTTATGAGCAAGTGGGTTGCAAGCACTAATGCGCTAAATGCATTACTGTGTGTATGTGTATATATATATATATATATACACACACACACATTAAATATATATACACACACACATACACACATGTATGTACAAGTGTGTATGTATATATATATATATTTATGTATGTATGTATGTGTATTTCTGTATTTATGTATATGTATGTATTTATACATGTATATATTTTTCTGATGCATTTAGTTCACCTGAACACTGTACAAAAAGTTAATTATATTATATTATATTATATATATATAATATATATTTATATATATTATATTATATATATATGATATGTATTTATATATGTGTGTGTGTGTTTGTATTTATATGTATATAGGAGTGTATATATATATATATATATAATATATATATATATGTATATAGACAAGCATATATATATATATGTTTATATATGTGTGTGTCTGTGTGTGTGTGTATACACACACACATATAACACACGCACACACTCACACACATTGTGTTTAATATATGTGAAAATCACTACAGCATAACATTCATATTAGTATTGCTATTGTTATTAACAGAACAGGTTGATCACCTGTTGGTCACAACAGGATGAGATAGGATGACCTAAACACTTGGTTTTCATTACCTGGCGGATTTTAATACAAAATTAATAGAAGCCACCAACTAAGTAGGGTCTAAGTGGTAGTTGATCATGGTAGAAATAACAGCTAATTCTCCATTAAATTATACTATAAAAAAAAAAAGAGAGAGAAATAGAGAAATACACATTGGATAATATCAGTCATAGAGAAAATATGTTTGGAATTAAGATGAGGTATTTCATTGCTGGACCACCTTGATCACTGGTTTGCTTCATTGGGTCCGACCTAGGGTTAAACAGAAATAATTACAAGAAGAAGAAGACCAATAATAACAAAGAATTATTACTCACAGTGTTGTTATCTTTATCCATCTGTCTATATCTTTCTCTGTTCATAGTTCTACCAATCTATCTGTGCCTCGCTTAAAGGCACACATTCATCCACACACACACAAACACACACACTTTCATACACACACACCAGTGCTTTTCTAGTGCATTTATATATCAGATATTTTCTTTATTTGTTTGCTTTCATATTCACCCCCTCTCACTCCCACTCTCTCTCTTCCTCTCTCTCTCCTTCTGTCACTCTCTAATACACAAACTCTTAAACACACACATACATACATATACACACCTACCCAATCATACACATACACACCCACACACCCACTTATATTTTTGTAGTGCATTTTTATATTCATTATATATCTATTTATTTCTCTCTTTCTCTATCTTTTTCTCTTTTGCCCTCTTTCTCTATCTCTGTCTCTTTTTCTCTTTTGCTTTCTTTCTCTCTCATATTCTCTTTCACTATCTCTCTCCCTCCCTCTCTCTCCCTCCCACACACATACATGTATATGCACACATTAATACACGCATACATACTTATCTATTTGCATTACTTACTCACATATGCTGAGAGGAATTTCATATCAATTTGAACCTGTGGATATTTACTATCATTTAAAGAAAGAATCACCAATGTTCTTATTGTCGTCGTCATCATCATCATCATCTCTACCAATAACCACAACTGTATGATAACAACAGCAACAATAACACAAAATGCATTTGGACAAGGATTACAGCTGTTTGTATGGATTTTACTGATTACCTGTGGATTATTTGGATTATATTCATACTTTTCCAATCATGGATCTATCTGTTAACTTCTGTCAGGATAAAGCTTTTAAATCAAGGATCGATCATTTAAAAGGTAAGGTACCAAAACTATAGGGATTTTTTTAAATATAGGAAAAGGTTTCAATTCCTGCTTGAAGCAGCTAATGTTTTCTTGAGAAAATTATGAAATATAATACAATCTCATTTCCTGTGAACTTTCGAAATTTCCTGTGTTTGTGATTGAATAAAAATAATATATTTTCAATTGCTTAAGTTATGGGTTGAAATCCCTATGGAGGCAGCGTTGTTTCTCATATTTACAGGCTTGGAAAAAATAAAAATTCATTTGTTGTTGATGTTGTCGTTGCTGTATATAGCTCCATATCAGTCCTGATCAGATAAACTTATATTTAAAGGTAATCCGGCTATGACCGTCCCATCTTTATCACATGAGAAGGGAACCCAGGAACTCATTATTTAACATGCTATTTGCTAAAATGTGTCATTTAAGACAGACATTGCTGCTGTTTCTAGCAAATTGAGTGACCACTTGAGGTTTTTCCTCTTGGCTCATATTGAACCGGTCAAGTACCGGGGTAGAATTGTCTACATTCTTCCCCACTGTGAATGGTTTTGTGACAGTTTTAGTAACATTATATAGTTTAACTTCAAGTTGCTGTTTAGAGTTCCTTGTACTGTATCTTCAGTAATTAATATTTAGTTTTGTTTTTGACACTACACCTATGGTCATACTGGAGCACCACATTTCTGAGTGGTTGTGTGTGTATATTACCATCATCATCATCATCGTCGTCGTCATTTAATGTTCATTTTTCCATGCCTGCATGGGTCAGGTGGTATTTGTTGAGACAAATTTTCAATAGCTGAATGCCCTTCCTCTTACCAACCCCCACGTGGTATCAAGTCAAGGGAACACTCAAAAACACAAACATATATATGTATAGATATCTTTGCGTCACTATATAATTAATGCATGTGAGTGTGTGTTTGTGTATATGTTCATATTTATATGTGTTTGTGTGTGTATGTATATATTTATATATATTGTATTTTGAAATAATAGCATGAAATTCAATATCAAACAAAATTTCTCACGAAGATATATATGTCTAAAATAGTATTGTATTAAAAAAATATATAAATATATGAAACATGAAAGCTTAAAAATTTTTTAATTAATGCATCTTTATAAATTCAGTGCATAATATTCTAACAGAATATATTTAATTAATGATGTATATATTTATATATAAACATATGTGAGATATATGTATATGTTTACATACACACACACACATATTATCTGAAATGTATAGTATTAAATATAAATCATGGCTGATCGTATCAATCAGTTTTGTATAAAAAATACAATGGAGTGTTAGGTAACAATTTGATTATATAACTTTATGCTCATCAGAGTTAGCCGATATGGAAGGGAATATGGCGACTGCTCTCTATTGTTGGAGGTGCCTTAGCACAACCGCTCAGTGGCTGCTATGAAAAAGGTGTACACACACAGGTGTGTGTGTATGTATATATATATATATATATATATGACTGATGCCGGTGCTGCCTGACTGGCTCCTGTCCTGTGGCATGCAATAAGCACCATTCATGCATGGGTCGTCAGTGCCGCCTGACTGGCTCCCTGTGCCGGCGACATGTAAAAAGCACCATCTGAACGTGGCCTATGCCAGTGCTGCCTGACTGGCTCCTGTGCTGGTGGCATGTAAAAAGCACCCACAACACTCTCAGAGTGGTTGGCATTAGGAAGGACATCCACCTGTAGAAACATTGCCAGATCAGATTTGAAGCTGGTGCAGCATACTGGTCTGCCAGTCCCCAGTCAAACCATCCAACCCATGCCAGCATGGTAAAACAGACGTTAAGCGATGAGATGATGATGATGACACACATATCTCATATGTGTATATATATATATATACACACACTCATGTGTTTGTGTGTGTGCATGCATGTATGTATGTATGTATCAATCTGTCTATCTATCTATCTATCTATCTATCTAATGGTGGTTTGCCCTCAAGAGAGCAGTAAAAGCAGAAGCGATTAGGTACAGCAAAGCACTAGCCATAGATAGAAATAGAGTAGAGGGTGAGCTAGTTAAGAAGCTAGAAGAGGCAATTAGAAGCGGCATCGCATCCGACGTTTTGGCGGCGAGGTTGGCCCTCGACCAACACTTCAACGCCAAACACGAAGGATGTGCTGTCAGAGCTAGGATGCGTGCTCTAAGGAACGAAGGTGTTGGAGCCGCGAGAGAGGCCCGGGTGGCAGAGGCGCAGCAGGGCAACAAAGCCACCATTCGGTCACTGGTAGATGAACAGGGGCGCGAATTGCTCGAGCCAAGTAAAATGTGTGAGGCCTTCAGCAGCATTTTGCCCGACTGTTCGGGACGAGTGGAGGGCAAGAACGTAGGGTAGACTTCAGTGCCTACCTACATAGCCTGCCACGACTCTCGACAAGAAAGGCAGGGTGCTGCGAAGGTGCCATCACGGCGGCGGAAGTGCGGGAAGGGGGAAGCGATGGCAGAATGCTCGAGGGACAAATCACCGGGTTTGGATGGTCTACCCTACGAATTTTACTATTGTATGCCAGACTTGTTTGGAGACGTCTTGGCAGCGGTATATACTGCAACTGGCAGCAAAACGGGAGCATACCCGGTTTGTGAGTCGAGGAGCTGTAACTCTGCTGAAGAAAGATCCAAACAAGGGAAACATTATAGATAACTTTAGGCCAATCACTCTGCTCAATGCAGACCTGAAATTTTGACAAAGGTGTTAGCCAAGAGGTTGGCGCTTGTCATGGAGAAACTGGTCGACAACGCACAAACGTGCGCCGTGCCGGGCCGGAGCATCCATGACAACCTCCATCTGATGCGCTACATCATAGACAGGGTAGTTAACGAACCTGGCATGGGTGGGGCCTGATCAACTTGGATCAATCGAAAGCCTTTGATAGGGTAGACCATCGATACTTGGAGGCAGTCCTGAGAGCGGCTGGTTTCGGTCCCGTCTTCCGCGGCTGGATAGCTGCCTTGTACAGAGGCATCCGTTCGGTAATTCGCGTAAATGGACATCTATCGAGACCCTTCGACATTGCATGTTCGGTCCGTCAGGGATGCCCCCTCTCGGCGCTTCTATACGTATTGACTCTTGAGCCACTACTGCGGAAGCTGGCGACTCTGAGGGGCATCCCGCGAGAATTAGGATGCGGGACGAGCGTGTCTGCATACGCGGACGACGTCACCGTCATAGTGTCAAGCCACGAGCACATCGAGCGGGTCGGCGAGACACTGAAAGACTACGAAGCGGTGACAGGAGCAAAAATCAACCGGGAAAAGTCAGTGGGCTTGCGGCTCGGCACCTGGAGAAGCAAACCCATGCCGTCCACCAGTACCTCCGTCGTGGGACGCTGGACAGACGGCCCGGTTGAGTTGCTCGGGGTCTGGTTCGGTCCGGACCTCCAAATGGAGAAGAACTGGAACGGATAACGAGTAGGGTGGTCACTCTCGCCCAGCAATGGGCCGAGAGGAAACTGTCCCTAAAAGGTCGGGCGGGAGGTGGTGAACGCGTACATCGCGTCCATCATCTACTACCGCCTGACCGTCGTACCTTGTCCCGACCCTACCATCACCAAACTAGAATGCATCCTCTTCCGCTTCTTGTGGAAAGGATGCGTCCCGATGGTCAGGCGATCCATTTGCTGTCAACACCCGTTAAAAGGAGGGCTGGGCATGCCGTGGTTGATGATGCGCAGACACGCGCTGAGACTGCGACATCTCCGGCTCTATGTAGACGACGGTGAACAGGTGTGGTCGCCGTTTGTGAGGCACGCATTCCCGCAACTCGTCTCCATGACCGAACTACAGTCGTGGATCAAAAAGAGGCCGAAGAAGGGCGAATGGCACCGCGAGTGTCGCGTTGCTCTCAAGCAACTCTGCCGTCCCGGGTCGACCTTGAGTGACTTCAACACAACCAAAGCATTGTATAGGGGATTAGTGGAGGGGAGGTACGACGACGAGCTCGGGGCAAACCTGGGCGTCGACGAGGAATACCTGACCCGCCTGTTTTCAAACGACTTTCGGCCCGGCCGGGACCTATGGACAACTCCAGAGATCCCTGGCCTGGCGGTGCTACCGAGAAGCGCTACCCGTTCGGGATAAGCTCTATAGGCATGGCTCGAGAAACACGGGGCCGACCTGCCCGAGATGCGGGCAGAGCGACGAAACCGCTCTGCACGCAATCGTGCAGTGTCCAGCAATTTCCCACCTGTGGGCTTATGTCGAACGACTGCTGTCACGTGTGGGACGTGTCGGTTTATCCGCCGAGTCTATCGTTAATATCGTCATGCCTCCTTCCTTCAAACGGGAAGGAAGAGCTATTTTTATCATACTTGTGGCTATGGCGAAAGAATGTATCTGGTGGACGCGTCTGAAAGGATTAGAGACAAACACTTTCCTCTCTGGTCAATCTCTCATCAACTTCTTCAAGTATCACTTGAAGAAAAAAGTGAGAGTAGAGAGGCAAGTTTTGTCTAGTGAATGTTTTAAAAAAAGATGGGTGAATGTAGCAAGGATGGCACGTATGAATGACGAAGCCACCTTGACTATGATTCTATGAACCGTAAAAATTAATACAGAGAGTTGCTTATTTGCAAAAAAAAAAAAAAAAGAAATATAACATGTGACTTCATTGACCGAGGTTACCGTGGTCTTTTCCGTAGGCTTTTCTTTCCACGGGTAAACCTCACCTGTCCTCCCCTTTACACTTCATATTGACATTTCTGTGATAACGATCCCTATTGATCAATTTTTTTTTTCCTCTCCCCCTTTTTTTTTTTTAAACTCCCCCCTTTTTTTTGTCCTCCTTCTCTCCTTTTACGATCCCTTTTGATCGACCGCCCCCTTTTTATTTTATTTTATTTTTTATTTTATTATTATCATTATTATTATTATTATTATTATTTTTTTTTTATTTATTTATTTTTTTTTTTTTTTAAACCTTCAAAAGAAAAGCTCTACCTTGTAATTTGTTCTATCTGTGTGCAGCCCTGTGTGGCTAATAAAGAAACATATCTATCTATCTATCTATCTATCTATCTATCTCTATCTATCTATCTATCTATCTATCTATCTATCTATCTATCCGTGTATCTGTCTATCTATCTATCCATCCATCTATCTGTCTATCTATCTATCTATCTCTCCATCTATTTATCTGTCTGTCTGTTTGCACATGACAGGCTTTTTTGTCAAGTTCACTGACAAGGCTTTAGTTGGCCTGAGACTATCATACCCAAGATTTTATGCTATGGGACTGAACCTGAAACCCAACGTTAGGGAAATATATAAAATGTCCATGGAACATCCATGGATCATCCATGGAGTGTAGATGTTAAATGATGATGGTGATGTTATATTATGGGCAGCACCTACTCTTTTGCAGGATATTTTATACTGAGGGAAAAGTTTGGAAGAAACCACCACTGAGTTACAGCTAAATACTACTTTGATCTTTGTTAACCCATTAATACATAAATATTGATTGAACGCTCTTGTGATAAATATTTAATTATCCATTTTGTATTTTCTGACTTCCCTGTTTTTATGGTACATTACATTAATGGAGCTAAGTGGTCTAGCTGGATATCAGTTGATGCTGGTGGGCATACCTGCAAATTGAGCAAATGTGAAGGGCAAGGTGCTGTTCATTGGGACCCCAATTGCGTATGCATGGGTCAGTGTGTGTGTGTGTGATACTCTTTCCATAAGTGCATGCATTGTTGAAGGGAGATATTATTTGCAATATGTTCGTATGAAATGATATTTTGTATGTGTGTGTAGTTCTTGAGCATCACACCAGCCCTGATTTAGTGGACCTATGACTATCCTGCCTATGACTATCCTGTCTTTTTTATGCATAATGTATACAGGGCTACAATATGCAGTCTGTGTTTCTGTTTTGTAGGATGTAATTTGAAAGAGATTTGACTGTTGTTTCTAGCTTATTTAAGTGACCTCACAGAGGCTGATTTTCTTTATTTTCCTGTTTGTCTTTTTGTTCTGTATTTGCATTTGGGTAAGCCATTATTTTGGGGTAACCAGTCCTAGGTTCATCTCTGGTTGAGCTCACCAGACATTACTAAGTGTTCCAGCCCTATCTGATACAACTTTTTTCTTTAAGACATAAATTTCTATAATTTTAGGGAAATGTAGCTGCTATTTCTAGCTGGTCGAGTAATTGTGTAGAGGCTCCCTTGTCTGTGTATAAGCGATGAAGGCCTATAACTGTTTAAATGACAATTTCTCTTCATTCAGTGTAAATGATATGTGATTATTATATGAAACCTTTTGTGTTTCAGTGTAAATGTATGTCAAGGAGTTTTTGTTTACAATTAAGGGCATCTACATATTTATTGTGTATATATATATATATTTAATATAATATATGTTATTACATCCCATCCAGCCTACAAATATGTGTATATGTTTCTGTCCGCACGTGTGCAGGCTGATGGGTTCAACACAGTGGAGTGGAAATACTTGAGCTTGTAATAACCACACAACTATATTTGCACACCCCTACCTCTCATTTTCTTACATATGCTTGTGGCCGTGCTAGGCTATTGCTCTCATCAACCCCAGTACTTTCTCTGGTGCTTATTGATTTTGTTAACTTTGGAAGGACAAAACGTAAAGCTGACTGGGAGACACTGTAACATAAGCGGGATGTGATATGAAAAGGAGTAATGAAGTATCACAAGGTTTTCTTTTTCTCAGCACTCTACCTTTTATGGTCATGCTTTGCCAATATGCATACATGCACACATATGTATCTCTCTTTTACTTGTTTCAGTCATTTGATTGCAAATCGACCCCAGGACTTATTCTTTGTAAGCCTAGTACTTATTCTATTGATCTCTTTTGCCGAACTGCTAAGTGATGGGGAAGTAAACACACCGGCATTGGTTGTCAAGTGATGTTGGGGGAGACAAACACAGACGCACAAACACACACATATATATACATATACATATATATGACGAGCTTCTTTCAGTTTCTGTCTACCAAATCCACTCACAAGGCTTTGGTCGGCCCAAGGCTATAGTAGAAGACACTTGCCCAAAGTGCGATGCAGTGGGACTGAACCCGGAACCATGTGGTTGGTAAGCAAGCTACTTACCACACAGCCACTCCTGCACCTATATGTGTTGTACACATCTATGTAATATATACATATATGTATGGGAGAGCATGTGGCCTGGTGGTTAGGATGTTGCACTTGTGATTGCAAGATTGTTATTTTGAATCTGGATGAGGATGAGAGGTGTGTTGTGTCTTTGAGCATGGTGCTTCTTTTCATGTTGCTCTGTGATCACTTTGAGACCTCATGTGTGGCATACCATGCATACTGGCACAGGCAAGGTCAGTTTGATGGAGGTAATGAGCTATTCCGCCGAGGTCGACTTTGCCTTTCATCCTTTCAGGGTCGATAAATAAAGTACCAGTTACGCACTGGGGTCGATGTAATCGACTTAATACCTATGTCTGTCCTTGTTTGTCCCCTCTATGTTTAGCCCCTTGTGGGTAATAAAGAAATAGGTAATGAGCTAATAATGTACAACACATACATTTGATCATTATAAACAAATCATAACAAATCATTTGTGCAAGTTGCTCAGCAAGAAATTGTAGAATTGTCTTTCTCAGACTCAAGAGACTACCTGAAAGAAGAAATTATATCTCATCATCATCATCATCATTTAATGTTCGCTCTCAGTGCTGGCTGCCCAACCCATGCCAGCATGGAAAGTAGACATTATATGATAATGATATATATATACTGTTGTATCTGGGGAGAGTCATTTTCTTTTTGTGCCTCATAATTTAACAAACTCACCGGTAAAATTTCCACTTCTTCCTTATTTTTATTTTCCGAAAATTTTCATTGCGTCTTGCAACCTTGTATATCATCATCATCATCATCGTTTAGCGTCCGCTTTCCATGCTGGCATGGGTTGATGTATGTATGCATGCATATAGTATCGGTTCTTCCTGTGCTCTCGAGCACATCAGGCAGTAAGTTGATGCCACTGGTTTCTGTTGGCTGTAGTTTTCTTTTCATCCAATCCTATGATACTGGCCTCTCTCATGTTGGTTAGGAATGTTCTGCACGATGTAGTTTTCAGTTTTCTTCTCTGTCTTTCTCCCTCCAGTGGTGTCCATTTGAAAACTTCTTTTCAATGGCATCGTTTTTGTAACCAAAGTATGCAAGCTGCTAGTTTTGTGATGATTTCACTAAGTGGTCTTGTGTTGGTTCTCTCTTTGGAATGTCTTCATTGATAACATAGTCTTGCCAGTATTTTCTCAGAATCTGTGTGCATGCGTGTGCATACATACATTAAATGACATTGTCTTAGATGCATTATACCTGAGAAAAATTTATAGGACAGTCATGGCCAGAAGGATTTTGATCATGGTTCTTCTTCATCGAAGCTGTCTTTGTGCTAAAAAATGACAACTTTTTCAGCTGATCATTGTAACCTAATTCACTCGAACATTTCTATCTTTGCTCTTTCTTATTATCTCCAGTCATTCAATCACACACCCATACACCCACACACACACTATTGTGTATTTATTAAGAATGAGGAACCAATTATAAAAGCATTCTATCAAACATGTCAACTGTGTATTTCACGTATGCCCTATTTTACCTATGAAAAATACTTGCTGGTTTGTGAAGGTAACTGTATATAGTATATACGACAGGTGTGTACAGATAAGTAAAGACCAAACAGCATTTAGATGTAGATATTTCTTCAGTGTGTTATTTAGTATACAGACAGAAAATGTCTGTGTAGTTTCTTGTTTCTGCTTCAAGATTCATCTTTGATTACATCTTAGCTATATGATTATTTTTCAATACTAATGTGTTATGTGTCAATAGTTATGCGCTGTTAAGTTTCAAATCTGATGCATTACTGTGTTTCAGTATCAATGTGTTAATACTGTGTCACTGTCAATATTATAGTGGGGGGGGGGGTAATCAATGCCAGTGCATAACTGGTACTTATTTTATTGATGAAATACTACTAAACATTTTGGTATGCCAATGATTCTGCCAGCTTCCTGCCTTTGTCTTGGTATAAAAGATGGGCTACAGCAAATATTCTGCTCGATACCACAGATTTGTTTTGTCAGCTGTTTGACTGTAACCAGTTGAGCATGTCCCTTTGTGGCTGACAATATGTGCATCTCTGATTATGAGCAGAAGTAGTGGGGAAGCATCATAATCATGTGTCGAGAGGAATTTTTTGGGATTTGAATAATTCACCTCTGGAAACGTGGGTGTTTTGTTCATCATCCTTAAACAAGCCTTATTCAGGGACCTTTTGAGCAGGATGGGACACTCGACCTGAAGAAAATTCTAACTGGTCCCCACCTTCAAGGTCATGTACTGTTTATTTTGATATGAGATCACCATGTTACACACATATTGTTGTGATGCTTGTGCCTGGTGTACTCTAATCAGATGGGTATTCATGATGGGTATATTGGGCTTTGCCTATTTGTACTCCAGTCTCACTTTGATGGCTTGCACTGCTCTCTCACTCAATAATAATAATCTTTACTATAGGCATGGGGTCTGAAATTTCGGAGGTGAGTGGCTAGTCAGTTACATTGACCCCAATACAGGACTGGTACTTATTTTATTGACCCCAAAAGGATGGAAAGTAAAATTGGCTTGGCAGCCTTTCAACTCAGAATGTAATTCAAATTAATACACTTCTCAATGTTATCTTGTGGTTGTCTTTTGAGATGTGACATGGATCAGCATTTGTCACTGAAAGAATGCTGGTTCACACATACAAACATTCACATGCTTCCGTTGTACATACACACATACACACATATACTCACACAGATTTGAAACACTGTTTAATTTTTCACACACACACACATATACCCTCCCCTTTTACATACACTCATGGAGTGGTTGGCGTTAGGAAGGGCATCCAGCTGTAGAAACTCTGCCAGATCAGATTGGAGCCTGGTGCAGCCATCTGGCTCGCCAGTCCTCAGTCAAACCGTCCAACCCATGCCAGCATGGAAAGCGGACGTTAAACGATGATGATGATGATGATGACGACATATACTCACACAGAATTGAAACACTCCCACTACCAGTTTGCTATCACCCCTTCCTTCCTTCCTTATTTATCTATCGCCCCTTCCTTTCTCATTCATATGTTGTGACGGAGAAAAACACAAGAATATTATAGTTGACAATTTATTGTAAGGTGGGAAACTAGCAGAACCATTAACATGCTGGATAAAATGCTGAGCAGCATTTCATCTGTCTTTGCATTCTGAGCTCAAATTTGCCAAGGTTGATTTTGCTTTTCATCTTTTCAGGGGCCAATAAAATGAATACCAGTCAAGTACTGGGGTCAGTGTAATTGACTTCTCTCCCTCCTCAAAAACTGCTGGCCCTTTGCCTGATTTGAAACTATTATTATTATTATCATCATCATTATCACTATTAAGGAGGCGAGCTGGCTGAATCGTTAGCACACTGGACAAAATGCTTAGCAGTATTTCGCCCATTGCTACATTCTGAGTTCAAATTCCACCGAGGTCGGCTTTGCCTTTCATCCTTTCAGGGTCGATAAACTAAGTACCAGTGAAACACTGGGGTTGATGTAATTGACTAGTTCCCTCCCCCAGTATTTCAAAGCCTTGTGCCATCAGTAGAAAGGATCACCATCACCATCACCATCATCAGCATCATCATCATCATTAAGCTGGCAGAATCGTTAGCACACTGGGTAAAATGCTTAGCGGTATTTCGTCCATTGCGACGTTCTGAGCTCAGATCCTGTTGACGTCAACTTCACCTTCATCCTTTCAGAGTTGATTAAATAAGTACCAGTTACAAACTGGGGTTGATGTAATCTATTTAATCCCTTCCCGCAAATCTGAGGCCTTGTGCTTCCAGTAGAAAGGGTTATTATTAAGGTGGCAAGCTGGCAGAATCATTAGTTCACCAGGCAAAATGCTTAGTGGCATTTCATTCATTTTCGCATTCTGAGTTCAAATTCCGTCAAGATTGACTTTGCCTTTCATCCTTTCAGGGTTGATAAATTAAGTACTAGTGTAACACTGGGGTCAATGTAATCGACTAATCCCCTCCTGCCAAATTTCAGGCCTTGTGCCTTTAGTAGAAAAGATTATTATTATTATGATAAAATAAATGTTATTCATCATTTTCAAAATAGTAAATTATATATATATTTTTTTAAATATATGAATAAATTTGCTCTTTTGAAAGCAATTTGTTTTATTTAATGTCATAATAAAATTTAGAGTAGTCAGAGTTGTCTACAAAGCATAGGTATGAGTTCTGTGATTCTGGTGGGGAGTTCTGTCATAAAACAGGTTTATGAACCAATAGTGTAAGATCAATTGAATTTGAATTTGATTGGCCTGAAAATGATGAATTATAATCAATATTTATCTCCCTACACCTCAGTAAATTTTTCTCATGCTTTTCACTTGAACCAACCATCTGTGAGTAAATATGACTAACTACTGGAAAATTTCTTCTCTAACAAAATATACTGGATTTATTTATTTCTGATATGAAATATGTTAGTTTAATTACTCATTATCTAAATTTGTTCAATCTAAAAGCTTTAAAAAAACATTGAATCTAAATGAAAACCTAGTTAAAAGAAATTAATTGCTGTTCGTTATATGATTACTTTACCATCATAGTATTCTATGCTATTACTATATAACTATCATCATAGTTTCTACCATAGTATAGTATGTTACACTATGTAACTGTCATAGTAGTTACGATCCTAGTAGTTCTTTTCTCCCATAGTATGATGGTCATTTATAGTTTAAAGAATGCTACTATACTTTAAAAGAATTTCTGTCTGTTACTAGTTGCAGTTATTCATTTGAGGCCATGCTGGAGCACTACCTTCAAGGGTTTTAGTTAATACCTATTTTTGTTATTTTATCAATAGCGATTTATTGAACTGATAAGTTACACTTTTGACATAAAGTGTTTCAAATTCACACTTGTTTTGTACCAGAAAATATAAACATAAATACACACACACACACACACACACACACACACAGAGTTACCATTCACCATTCACAAGACAGTGGTTAACCCGAGCCCTCATTAGAAGACATTTATCTAAGGTGGTGTGTGTTGGGATTGAACTCAAAACATTTAGTTACAAAGGGGATTATACAAACTACATTTCAAAAATCATCAAAAAGAGGCTGAAGGTGTTTTTTAGCATCACTCACTAAAACCTTTGTCAATTGCTCACCAGTTATCTTTTTAAAGAAGTATATGGCTAGGATATGTCCACACAATTTGCATCTCCAGTCTGCAGCCCCCATCTTGTAATTCTCTCTTCTATTCTCCTTCAGTTATAGGGACCATTTTAGCCTTTAATATTGCAAGTTATGAGACAATCTTCACTAGTGCTGGTGCCTAAAATTAAAAAAAAAACAGTAGGAGTAGGAGTGGCTGTGTGGTAAGTAGCTTGCTTACCAACCACATGGTTCCGTGTTCAGTCCCACTGCGTGGTACCTTGGGCAAGTGTCTTCTACTATAGCCTCGGACTGACCAAAGCCTTGTGAGTGGATTTGGTAGACAGAAACTGAAAGAAGCCCTCAGGCGTGGCTGTGTGGTAAGAAGCTTGCTTCCCAACCACATGGTTTTGGGTTCAGTCCCACTGTATGGCACCTTGGGAAAGTGTCTTCTACTATAGACTTGGGCCGACCAAAGCCTTGTGAGTGGATTTGGTAGACGGAAACTGAAAGAAGCCTGTCGTTCAGTATGTGGCAAAGTAATTTATTTTACTAAGCCCTAATTATATAATGTAATATTTTGAATTCGCCTTAAATGGTCCTTTTACATACTGAACACTTGGTGAAATTGATTAATTAATTGATTTTACCCTCAATTGTTGATATTATAATTCATTTCTCTCGGTCATACTGCCTCGGTTCTCGCGGTTAAAATATAATGTTTGCTAGATAGACCACGTGGGTGGAATGGGGAGTGCAGAATTTTACGCCTGCGCATTTTGAATTTGTTGACATTGTTTAGTTGGAGTGGTTCATCTGAAGCGACAAGTTCGCTGATAGGTAAAGTTCCTTCTTTTTAGTGTTTCCAAATCCAAATTAAGAAATTTTGAGCTGACGAAAGAAATGCTGATTTTATTGGCTAATCTTGAAACGTTGACGTACTCAAACGATCTATGTACTTGTGATATTTTTCTGTATTTACCCCCAACCTTCGTGAGCTGTCTGGAGTAAACATTATCTGAGAGAAATTTTCTTTAAGTAGTAGAAATGCTAAGAAAATTTTTTTTTTGACTGCTATTTCTACTAAGTTCAGTATGTGGCAAAGTAATTTATTTTACTAAGCCCTAATTATATAATGTAATATTTTGAATTCGCCTTAAATGGTCCTTTTACATACTGAACACTTGGTGAAATTGATTAATTAATTGATTTTACCCTCAATTGTTGATATTATAATTCATTTCTCTCGGTCATACTGCCTCGGTTCTCGCGGTTAAAATATAATGTTTGCTAGATAGACCACGTGGGAGGAATGGGGAGTGCAGAATTTTACGCCTGCGCATTTTGAATTTGTTGACATTGTTTAGTTGGAGTGGTTCATCTGAAGCGACAAGTTCGCTGATAGGTAAAGTTCCTTCTTTTTAGTGTTTCCAAATCCAAATTAAGAAATTTTGAGCTGACGAAAGAAATGCTGATTTTATTTGGCTAATCTTGAAACATTGACGTACTCAAACGATCTATGTACTTGTGATATTTTTCTGTATTTACCCCCAAACCTTCGTGAGCTGTCTGGAGTAAACATTATCTGAGAGAAATTTTCTTTAAGTAGTAGAAATGCTAAGAAAATTTTTTTTTTGACTGCTATTTCTACTAAGTTCAGTATGTGGCAAAGTAATTTATTTTACTAAGCCCTAATTATATAATGTAATATTTTGAATTCGCCTTAAATGGTCCTTTTACATACTGAACACTTGGTGAAATTGATTAATTAATTAATTTTACCCTCAATTGTTGATATATATATATATATATATATATATATATATATATGTATATATTTGTGTGCCTGTGTTAGTCCCCACCACTATCACTTGACAGCTGATGTTGGTGCATTTATGTCCTCTGTAACTTAGCGGTTCGTCAAAAAGAGATCGATAGAATGAGTGCTAGGCTTACAAAGAATAAGTCCTGGAGTAGATTTCTTTGACTGAAGACGCTGCTCCAGCATGGCTGCAGTCAAATGACTGAAACAAGTTAAAGAATAAAAGGACTAGTTGACTAAACACTGTAAGGTGGTGCACCAGCATGGCCACAGTCTAATAACTAAAACAAGTAAAAGATAGAAGATAATCTATCTCCGACTACATTATATACTGCCCTTTCCTTTTTAAGATGGTAAATATGATGTAAAGAAGACTTGACTGCTATTTCTGGAAAGTCAAGCAACCAGTAAAGGCTCCTATGTTACAGAAAGTAACTACTATATTAAAAAATTGATCAGGTTATGGTTTCCTGGCTTTCAAAGCTAATTTCAATCCAATCCTCTCCTCCCATGCCTCCCCTTCCCGTCCCACCCCCTTCATTATAGTTACCTGTAAACAGGTTGTGATGTCATCAAAGGAGAGACAGTTCTTTCATCAGCTTAATACTATAGAAAAATGGATGCAAGCATTGGACCAGTGAACTGCAGCAATAATGATGGCATTGGGGGAGTGGTAATAGTGATGATGATGATGATGATGACATTGATGATAGAGATGATGGTGGTGGTAATGAAGGTGACAACAATACTGTTGTTGTTGTTGGTGCTGGCAGTGATGATAATATGATGCGGGAGAATGCAGCTAGTGGTAGTGATGGTGGGATGGTGGTGATGATGGTGATGACTATGATGATGATGGCGATGATCACAATAGCAACATTAGCATTGTTGTTGTCGTTGCTTTTGTTGTTGTTGTTGTTGTTGTTGTTGTTGTTGTTGGTGGTGGTGGTGGTGGTGGTGGTGGTGGTGGTGGTGGTGGTGGTGGTGGTGGTGGTAAAGATGAGAAAGAGGAGGAGGAAGAAGACACTCAAGTCATGACCACAATGATTACAACTAGGAAAACGATGATGATGTTGACAATGATGATGACGATAATGACAAAACAAGCAAAATAGAAGAGAAGTTGTTACTTACTTCGTTCTTCTCATTAACATGATTTTTCCATTGGCTGTATATTGATTAATTAGCAAGACAATCCCAGCTTCTGTTGTTAGATGTTAAATTACAGAAAGAAATTTCACAGTTAACAATACAACAGCAAAAAACGAAAACATTTCTTAAGTGTCAAAATATGTTTATTAATAATTCTATTATGGCAGCTAAGTCTGTCTGAAGTCTTAGTCTGCCACGTGAGTTTAATGCCACCACCTGGCCTTTGGGTGCTTTTTGTAAAGTTCTATCTGTTGCAAGCATTAGGACCAGGTCTCCAGTTTTCTTCTATGGGTTCATGTACCAGTCTTGGAATTCTTTAGAAATAATAATAATGATAATAATAATAATGATAATGATAATGATAATGATAATGATAATAATAATAATAATAAATGCCCTGATGCAGTACCAGGCAGTGGCTCTCATGGCTTCTGATCTTAACTGATTGGAAGTGTTATCATGTACATTGTTTTGTCTTGGTATAAAAGATGGGCTACAGCAAATATTCTGCTCAATACCACAGATTCGCTTGTCAGTTGTTTGACCGTAACCAGTTGACCATGTCCCTTTGTGGCTGACGATATGTGCATCTCTGACCATGAGCAGAAGTAGTGGGGGAGCATCGTAGCCGTGTGTTAAAAAGAATTTTTAGAGGTTTGGATAATTCACCTTTGTAAAAATGGTAAGTTCATTCAACATCCTTAGACAATCCATATTCAGGGACCTTTTGAGCGGGATGGGCTACTCGACCAGAAGAAAATTCTAACTGGCCCCACCTGCAATGGCATTTGTTGTTTATCTTGATATGAGATCACCATGTCGTGCACATATGGTTGTGTGGCATGTGCCTGGTGTACCCTTATCAGACGGGTAGTCATGATGGGTATACTGGGTTTCATATATTTTACCTCAGTGTCACTTTGATGGCATGCACTGCTCTCTCACTCGATGATGATGATGATGATGGGGAGGAGGAGGAGGAGGAGGGGGATGATGATATAAAGATCTTGAAATAGAAATTAGCAAAATGTGGAACCTGAAGACTACAACAATACCTGTTGTCATAGGTGCCCTGGGAATGATAGCAAAAGGGGCTGATTGCTACCTAGCTCAGCTACCAGGAAACCCCAAAATGGCAGAATTCAAAAGATAGTACTCATGGGAACTGCCCATATCCTACGCAAAATACTTTCTATGTAATCTCAATTTTTAAAACAAATGTAATTTTCTTATGGTTTCTTAAACATTCTCTAGAACAACACTAAGTGCAAAACCAAATATATGGCTCTCTAGGCATAACACCAACATGAACTTCCAACTTGTTGTCTCTTGAGGTCTCTGGGTAAGACTTGGAGCCAACTTGTAAAGCAAAAGTCAAACATAAAATAATAATAATAATAATAATAATAATAATAATAATAATAATAATAATAATAATAATCCTTTTTAATAAAGGCACAAGGCCTGAAATTTGGGGAAGGGGGATTGTTGATTACATTGACCTCAGTACTTATTTTATTTTATTTACATTGACCCTGAAAAGATGAAAGGTGAAGTTGACTTTGGTGGAATTTGAACTCAGTATGTAAAGGATGGACGAAATACCACTGAGCATTTCACCAAGGGTGCTAACAATTCTGCCAGCTTGCTGCCTTAAAATTGGTTTCAAATTTTGGCACTAGGCCAGCAATTTTAAGGGAGGTAGGGGTAAGTTGATTACAAGAAACCCAGTGCTCATCTCATACTTATTTTATTAACCCCAAAAGGATGAAAGGCAAAGCTGACCTTGGCGGAATTTGAACTCAGAATGTTAAGGCAGATAAAATGCTAAGCATTTTGCCCAGTTCGCCGCAATTTTGGAGAAGTGTGCATCAAAGACTGCATTGTCCTATATATCCTTTCCTTTTTACAGTGGTATTGTTTTGAGTAAAATTTGGCTGCTATTTCAAGCAGCCTGAACAAGCACATACAGGCTTCTTCTTTGCCTCTATGAACATGTTGTAGGATGCAGTTTAATTTTGAATTGTTCTTATTTATGTATTCCAGTCACTACACTTATATATGCAATTATGGTTTTCTAGTAATTACTCTCAAAATAGAGAGAGAGAAGGAGGGAGAGAGAGAGGAAGAAAGAGAGAAAAAGAGAGAAGTGAAAATGAGAAAACAAAAGAATAACGAAGGAGATAAAAAGTAGAATTGAAATAAAGGCAAGAGAGACCGAGAGAGTGAGAGAGAAGAAGAAGAGTTAATGTCAAGAGAGATACACATGTGTATATTAGCATGTGCGTATGTGTACATATAAAGTTGATATACAGCTTTGATAAACTTTCTAAAGGGTGTGTGTAACTTAATGACTTAGGAAACGATGTTTGTAAACACCTTTCTACTTACCTGACTTTTGATACATGACCTGTGTCAAATTCTCTGATCCATCCAACTGAGATGAAACTCTACACACATTTACTTATATGCCTTATGCCTCCATTCAAATTATATATATATAAATGCATTTCTTTACTACTCACAAGGGGCTAAACACAGAGAGGACAAACAAAGACAGACAAACGGATTAAGTCGATTATATCGACCCCAGTGTGTAACTGGTACTTATTTAATCGACCCCGAAAGGATGAAAGGCAAAGTCGACCTCGGTGGAATTTGAACTCAGAACGTAATGGCAGACGAAATACGGCTACGCATTACGCCCGGCTTGCTAACATTTCTGCCATCTCGCCGCCTAAATATATGGTGAAGAGGATTGATCTGCAAGAGTTTTGTGCCAGTGTCACGTAAAAATTACTCATGCTGGTGTCACATGAAAACACTCATGTTGTGTCGCATAAAAGCACCCCCAACACACTCTTTTCTACTCTAGGCACAAAGCCCGAAATTTTGGGGGAGAGGACCAGTCGATTAGATCGACCCCAGTACGCAACTGGTACTTAATTTATCTACCCCGAACAGATGAAAGGCAAAGTCGACCACGACAAAATTTGAACTCAGAATGTAAAGGCAGACGAAATACTGCTAAGCATTTTACCTGGTGTGCTAATGCTTCTGCCAGCTCACCGCCCTACCCAACACGCTCTGTAATGTGATTGGCATTAGGAAGGACATCCAACTGTAGAAACCAAGCCAAAACAGATTGGAGCCTGGTGCAGCCCTCCAGCTTGCCAGCTCTAGTCACACTGTCCAACTCATACCAGTATGGACAACAGACATTAAATGATGATGATGATGATGATGATATTGATGATGATGATGATGATGATGATGATGATGGTGACAATTATGATGATGATGATGATGATATATGTATATATATTATGGTTTGGTTATCTTTTATCTTTTACTTGCTTCAGTCATTGGACTGCAGCCATTCTGGGGCACTGCCTTGAAGGATTTTAGTCAAACAAATCGATCCCAGTACTTAAATCTGGTACATATTCTGTTGGTGTGTTTTGCTGAACGACTAAGTTACAGGGTGTAAGCAACTTACACCAGTTCTCAGGTAGTCAGGGGACAAACACAAACATACACACACACATGCACACACACACACACACACATGACTGGCTTCCACAGTTTCCATCCACTGATTTCACCCAAAAGGCATTTATCAGTTCAGAGCTGTAATAGAAGATATTTACTCAAGGTGCTCTGTAGTGGGACTGAACCCAAAATCATGTGGTTGTAAAATGAGCTCCCTAACCACACAGCCATAGCTGAACCTATAATTCTTGGTTAATTTGTAAGCATTCCACAACAATACATAGTTCGTTTGGAGAAGCATTCCTGATTTTCTTCTGGGATATACTCCAGTTTGATGAAGGATTCAAATATTTATCTGTGTGTGTGTGTGTATTTATGTCTGTACATGTATTTATGTTTGTGTATGTGTGTGTATGTATATGTGTGAGGGCTATGTCTTATATGTATAGCAGGGGGTGGTGGTGACCGCTGTTGTACTCTTCCACCACAATTTTCTCTCACTCTCTCTTCCTGTTTCTTGAGTAACGTGCAATGGACTGCCATCCCGTCCAGCTGGGGGGAACACATATGCCACAGAAACCAGGAAACCGGGCCCATGAGCCTGGCTAGGCTTGAAATGGGTGAAAAAAAATAGATATATACATATATACGACAGGCTTCTTTCAGTTTCCTTCTACCAAATATACTCACAAGGCTTTGGTCGGCCCGAGGCTATAGTAGAAGACACTTGCCCAGGGTGCCATGAAGTGGGACTGAACCCAGAAACATGTGGTTTGTAAGCAAGAAGAAGGCCAAGCAGCGGAAAATCCATCACAAGTTTTGTCTCACCTATGCAAGTATAGAAAAGTGGACATTAAAATAATGATGATAATGAATACATTGTAGTATTTCATATAAATATCTGGGCCCTCACTTGAAGATGTTTGTTTTTCCAATCCATCATGTAGTGAAGGTACATGCTGAAGTGACCAGGAAGTTGCAGTCATGATTTTAAGATTATGGTTTTGATTCCCTGACAAGGTGGTACATTGTGCTCTGGAACAAAACGCCTGATTTCACATTGCTCCAGTTCACTCAGGTGTGAATGAATTTCAGCAAAACTAGGTAGTAAACCCTGCAATGGACTGACGTCTTGTTTGGGAAGAATGTTGTAAATCCCAGTCGTTTTTATACTATGGAAACAAAGTTAACCCTCCAGCCTTATGAATCCGAAGGTTTATAACAGACTTAACTACTATCACTATATGTTCTGAGTTGTACTCAGTTGTACTCTGTAGTTCATTCAAATGAAAAATAAGTAGGTAGACAGATGTACTGATAATTAACTGTTGTGTTGTAAGACAGAGCCAGGTTTTTTCAGCTTGTATGCCAATATCTTAATAATTTTCTTGGCTGAAACTCACATTATACTTTGTAAGAATATATATGTGTATGTGTGTGTCTATATGTATGTGGTGTGTGTGTGTGTGTGTGTGTATATATATATATATATGCTAGCATGGAAAACGGACGCTAAACGATGATGGTGATGATGATGATGATGATATATATATATTATATATATATATATATATACCATAACCTTGTGGCCTATGCCAGGGGTGTAACCAGCCCACTTATGCGTACCTTTCCCTCTTTGGACACTAAACTTTGCTTGCGAAGACCTGTTGAGGCAAGTGAAATTGAAATCAAAATCAAATTCGATGACAGGCATCTGTGCTAGTGGAGTACTAAGAACATCATCCAAGCATGATCATTGCCAGAGCAGCTAACTGGCTTTCGTGCTGGTGGAATGTAAAAATATCATTCGAGTGTGATCGTTACCAGTGTCGCCTCACTGGCACATGAAAAAACATTTGAGCGAGGTCGTTCTCAGTGCCGCTGGACTGGCTCCTGTGGAGGTGGCACGTAAAAGACACCATTTGAGTGTAGCTGTCTCCAGTACCGCCTGACTGGCCCATGTGCCGGTGGCACGTAAAAGCACCCACTACACTCTCAGAGTGGTTGCTGTTAGGAAGGGCATCCAGCTGTAGAAACTCTGCCAGATCATATTGTAGCCTGGTACAGCCAGCTGGTTCGCCAGTCCTCAGTCAAATCGTTCAACCCATGCTAGCATGGAAAGCGGACGTTTAACGATGATGATGATGATGATATATATATTATATATATATATATATATATATATATATATATATACACACACACACATACACGCACATATATAAACTCCAAAAGCATAAGAATATTGTAAACAATAACTCTAATTCAGAAGTGTGTTATAAATTTTGTTGTCTATTATGTTGTTGTTTTTTGGTATCCTTTGTCAGCTCTGTATATGTAGAATGAAGCCATGAAAGTTGTTGAAACATTTGGCTTGCATTTTTAATGTAGAAGCTGGTCTTTATTTGTAGACCAGTTGTGTGCTAGCATACTTAGTATTACTGTACTCTTGTGTATCACAGCCTTCAGTGCCATTTGACACAAAAGGCCTATGAAAGTAGTGTGATAATTTTTAATCAACTGAAATTACATTAGTAACATAAAGAAAAAAGATTAGTGCTAATGACAATTGTTATCAAGAAAAGAAAGGGAGATAACTCTAAAATTAAAATTGATTAAAACATCAATGGAGAATGCAGTTGGAATTAAGTGTGACCTTTTGTAGTTATATTTATTTTGTTGCAGTCTAAGGTAGCTTTTTTTTTTAGTTAAGATCCCAAGAAAAAGTATGAAGCTTTGGAAACAGAAATATCTCTGTATCTAGCTTAATCACATTCACTTTGGTGGTATGTTAGTTGTCCTCCTGGCAGATTCTATGTAGTCTGTAAGGTTTCACTGAGAATGCAACAGAAATTACTCATTTTTTTTAGAGTAATTGAACCAGCAAAAGGATCTCAACATGAGCCTGCAAGAAATGGCAGTTAAATTTCCTTCAAACCATACTTTATCAATTCATAAATATATATATATATATATATATATATATATATATATATTATATATATATATATATATATATATGGAGAGAGAGAGAGAGAGACAGCTTGAATGATGCAGTCCTAGGTTCATGATCTGAAAATAAGATGGGATGTTCATGGCTGGAATAATTTGATTATACGCATGTTTGATTGGAGCTCACCTCAGGCTAAATAACAGGAAGAGCATTATTTATCAAATGAGTTAATAAATGTAGTGTAAAAATATATATTTAGTATTGCACTGGAAGTCAGCCTCTCAAATGGAGATTGTGTTGGAATGACAAGCACTGAGTGTGTCTAAAATTATGAATTTCTATAAATTTCTTTGGGGAATTGATGACAATGATGATTATGATGTATTCCCCCACCTCTCTCTCACATGCACACACACATTTGTATATAGATATGTATATTTATGTGTATGTATAACTGTATCATCATGTGTATGTATACACACACACACACACACACACACACACACACACACACACATCATCATCATTATTATCATCATCATCATCATCATCATCATCATCATCGTTTAACATCCACTTTCCATGCTAGCATGGGTTGGTCGGTTCAACTGGGGTCTGGGAAGCCAGGAGGCTGCATCAGGCCCACTCTGATCTGGCAGTGTTTCTACAGCTGGATGCCCTTCCTAATGCCAACCACTCTGTGAGTGTAGTTAAGCACATATACTATATATATGCACATTATATATATATTCATATATATATATACATATATAGGCATTCCGCCGGGGTCAAATTGGCCTTTCATCCTTATGGTGTCGATAAATTAAGTACCAGTTATGCACTGGGGTCGATATAATCGACTTAATCCCTTTGTCTGTCCTTGTTTGTCCCCTCTATGTTTAGCCCCTTGTGGGCAGTAAAGAAATATATACATACATAGGTATCAGATGTGGTGTGCAAGAGAGATGATTGCACTGGTATGGTCATGTGATGTGTATGGATGAGGACAGCTGTGTGAAGTGTTGCAATCTAATGATGGAGGGAATTTGTGGAAGATGTAGAACCAGAAAGACATGGGACAAGGTGGTGAAGTGCAATCTTTGAATGTTGGGCCTCATAGAGGCAATGACGAACAACCAAGACCTTTGGTTATATACCATGCTTGAGAAGACCTGTCAAATCAAGTGAGATCGTAGTCATGGCCACTATCATGTAACTGGCACCCTTCAAACATTGGGTGATATGTTGTACTTGCGAAGACCCATTGAGCTAAGGGAAATCGTAGTTGTGGCTGATGCCAGTGCTGTCTGACTGGGACCTGTACCAGTAGCATGTAAAAAGCACCATTCGAGTATTGGGCCTCATGGAAGCAGTGACAGGTGACCAAAACCTTTGATAATATACCATACTTGTGTAGCCCTGTCAAGCCATGTGAGACCATAGTTGTGGCTGATGCTGGTGTCAGATTAAAGCCATCCGTGCCGGTGGCACATAAAAAATACCCACTAAACTTTTGGAGTAGTTGGCATTAGGCAGGGCATCCAGCCATAGAAACCTTGTGAAATTGGATGGGAACCTGGTGCAGCTCCCTGGCTTGCCATTTTTCAGTCAAACCATCCAACCCATGACAGCATGGAAAATGATGATGTTAAATGATAATGATATATCTATCTCTATATATATGTATATATATATGTATATATGTATATATATATATGTATATATATATGCATACACACACACTCAGCAGTCTGATCATTATGTCTGCTTTCTTTGCTAGCATGGGTTGGGAGGAACCCATCTCACATTTTATACATGTATATTTATATGCGTGTATGTGTGCCTGATATGTATACTGTCTGTATGAATACACATGCATATGCACTTACTCACATGCACACGCAAGCGTGTACATACTTGTTCAGAGCTGAAATCTCACGAATTTGTGAATTGCCACTCAGAGCTTTGTATTTTTGTTATTCAAGTGGTTGAGAATAACTTCACTGAGGCTATATTTATAAGCAGAATACATATTTTACTCAGAAAACTAGTCAACACCACCATAATAAAATTTACACATGGTGCGTTTGTATTTTTTTCTGTCTTTACTATAGTGACCTTTGTACCTCTTTATTTCATCATTATCATCATCATCGTTTAACATCCGCTTTCCATGCTAGCATGAGTTGGACGATTTGACCGAGGTCTGGTGAACCAAATGGCTGCACCAGACTCCAATCTGATCTATATCTGGATGCCCTTCCTAATGCCAACCACTCCGAGAGTGTAGTGGGTGCTTTTACGTGCCACTGGCACAAGAGCCAGCCAGTCAGGCGGTACTGGCAATGGCCATGCTCAAATGGTGCTTTTTATGTGCCACCTGCACAGGAGCCAGTCCAGCGGCACTGGCAATGACCTTGCTCAAATGTTTTTTCACATGTCACCAGCACAAGTGCCAGTAAGGCGTTCAGGTAATAATCACTCTAAAATTTGTTCTCTATATTCAACCACATGTATGAACGTGAGGGAATGAGCTAAAAAATATTAAAATATATTGGATAATTCTATACCTCAAGAGTTCACGCTCTGCAGAAAATTGCTTTGTGATCTTCTGTAGAATATGCCATCAATATATAAATGAGAATTATACGTTTTAGAGTGGATTGTAGGTATTTGACATCTACTTCTAGCATTCATGATAGTTATTGCCAGTAGCCCTTAACTATAATTATATTTTTATAATTATATACGTGTAATATATATATATATATATATATATATATATATATAATATATATATATATACACACACACACACACACACACATGCACACATATATTAATGTTTGTTTTTATGTATAGTTATGTATAAAAACAATCAAGTGTTAACTTTTTGTTTGAAATAATTGCTGCTGACTTTAATGTTTACCTTCAACAGACTGTAACGTTTTTCTATTTTGCTAAACTTCCTACATATTTTGTAGATGGGGAATAGTCACCTCAAACTAGGTGTAGTTTAATAGTGTATTTCTGTGGTTTATAAAGAAATATTTCTATTGGGTTGTTTAATTGGGTGAATTGAAATAGGGAGTTGCTTTCACACTCATACGCACACATGCACATGCTTTCATATCATCATCATCATCATCATCTAGTGCCCATTTTCCACACTGGCATGGGTTGGACAGTTTAACAACAGCTGGCAAGCTGGAGGGCTGCACCAGGCTTCAGTTATGTTTTGTCATGGTTTCTATGACTGGGTGGCCTTCCTAATGCCAACCAATTTACCAAGTGTACTTTGTGATTCTTATGCAGTGCCAGATGAGTGCTTTTTCATGTGGGGCTGGTATGGGTACTTTTCTACATGGCACCAGCACAGGTACTTTTTAACATGGTACCAGTTGTTTGTTCCTTCTCGAACTATGCCTAGCTCATAAGGGCCGGTTTCCCAATTTCCTTGGCATATAGGTTCCCCACCTGGATGGGACCCTGGTCCGTCACAGGTGAGCTGCAAGATGCAGGAGGAAGGAGTGAGAGAAAGTTGTGGCGAAAGAGTCAGCAGAAGTTCGCCATTACCTTCTGCTGGAGCCGCATGGAGCTTAGGTGTTTCGTTCATAAACACAAACATCACCCTGTCTGAGATTCAAACCTGCAATCCCTCGACTGCGAGTCCGCTGCACTAACCATTAGGCCATGTGCCTCCACAACATGGTACCAGTGCCAGGTGTTTATTATGTGGCACCAGCATGGTTACTTTTTATGTAGTGTCAGTACATGCATGTATCCACTGTACACATGTATGTGTCGCCAATGAGTTTGAAATCTTGTCTTTGGAATCTTGTGTAAGTACATGCAAGTATACATACTTTGTATGTATATGTGTCTAGATGTGAGTGTGTCTGTATGAGAATGTGTTTTATTTGACAACAGCGTATGAATAACAAGTGGTGTACTCTGGTGGTCAGTTAGTGTACGGGAGATAATCATTTTTGCATAATGCTTTGCGGAATTAGAACTTTGAATTTCAAATCACTGACCAAGAAAGGAGATGCGCAGAATATACATATATAATATTTTTTTCTCCTACTCATTACAAAGATCTTGAAATTTCTTGTCATTGGTAATCATGTGTAATGCCATTTCATTCTTTAGTTCCTGTTTGTTGTTGCTGTTGCTGCTTGTTTGTTTGTTTGTTGAGCGAAGCGGTCTTCGTCCCATTAGTGGGAGAAGTCCGAAACATGGTCCTTTGCTATTCGTAAGACCCACTGAAGAGAAAGCAGGTCAACCCCCGACACCGAGAGCATCGACAGATAGATGAATGCGCATCCAGGCTCAGCGGTTGCGTAGGAAGTCGGGGACAAGAAACAGGAAGAAAGAGTGAGAGAAAGTTGTGGCGAAAGAGTACAACAGGGGTCACCACCACCCCCTGCCGGAGCCTTGTGGACCTTTAGGTGTTTTCGCTCAATAAACACACACAACGCCCTGTCTGGGAATCAAAACCACGATCCTCTGATCACGAGTCCGCTGCCCTAACCACTGGGCCATTGTGCCTCCACTTGCTGTTGCTGCTGTCATCATTACTGATGTCATTATCCATCATTACTATTATTTTTATCAATTTTTAAAATCATTTTTATTGCTATTGATTTCATTGTTGTTACTACCATTGTTGAAAGCTTGTGGCCTACTGGTTAGGGTATTTCACTTATTCTCATGAGATTGTGGGTTGATTTCCTGGAATAGGTGGTGTGTTGTGTTCTTGGGCAAAACACTTCATCTCATGTTTGTTCTGTGATCGTTTCTGCATCTGACATATGGCACACCATGCACCTGTATAGATGATGTTGATTTGATAGAGAGAACAATCTAATGTGTAGCACAAACATTTGATCACTATAAATAAATCATCTGTGCAGATTGCTCAGCAAGAAATCACAGAACTGTCTTTCTCAGAACCAAGAGAATACCGTTTGGTAAAAAACAAAAAAAAGTACACTTGTCAGTACAAGTTTTTTTTCATTCTTGAGTGTTTCCACCATCGGAGCAGTATAGTATAGCATATATTTTTGCTCAGTGTGACTTACTCGAAAAATCGTTGACATGCTGGGGAAACTGCAGAGTATCAGGCCACTTCACTGAACTGATTTAAATAGATCCCCCCCCCCACATACACATATCCACTGAGATGTACATTTATGCCTATGCGATGTACAACCCACGCTGTCATGCAACTGTGTTCATTGGAGCGTCAATGACAAAAGTATATACGTACTCGTGTTAGTCCTCTTGTTGCTATCTGATATAATAAAACTAACATTTATTCACTTACATTTCTATTGCGTTTCATTTTATTTCAATAATTAGAGTAGCAACACAAATAGCTTCCCTGCTTTTTCAATCCATTAAAACTTAATAAAAAAAACTGAATTGTTATTCGTTTATTGTTTTATTTGTTTCAGTCATTTTGACTGCGGCCATGCTGGAGCACCGCCTTTAGTTGAGCAAATCGACCCCAGGACTTATTCTTTGTAAGCCTAGTACTTATTCTATCGGTCTCTTTTGCCGAACCGCTAAGTTACGGGGACGTAAACACACCAACATCAATGTCAAGCGATGTTTGGGGGACAAACAGGGGACAAACACAGATACATAAACATATACATACATATATATATATATATATAATGGGCTTGTTTCAATTTCCATCTACCAAATCCACTCACAAGGCTTTGGTCGGCCCGGGGCTATAGTAGAAGACACTTTCCCTAGGTGCCACACAGTGGGACTGAACCTGGAACCATGTGGTTGGTAAGCAAGCTACTTACCACACAGCCATTCCTACACCTATAGAAAGGCAAATAGTAATAATCTTTTCTACTCTAGGCACAAGGCCCAAAATTTTGGAGGAGGGGTTCAATCGATTAGATCGACCCCAGTATGCAACTGGTACTTAATTTATTGATCTCTGAAAGGATGAAAGGCAAAGTTGACCTTGGTGGAATTTGAACTCAGAATGTAAAGACAGACGAAATGCCGCAAAGCATTTCGCCTGGCATGCTAACATTTCTGCCAACTCGCTGCCTTCAAATAGTAATGATAAATGCTTTTTCTCCTAGTTCATGGTAATACATTACTGTTTAGCTCCTTGTCAACCCTAATTGAACTGACATGTGATCAAATTCATTCCAGCTATGGCCATCCCACCTTTTTCTTTTTCCAAATATGCTTCCTGTTGATGATGGAGAAATAAAAATATTATTAGTCATGGACTAATATTTTCTTTTTCTCTCACCACATATTTATATCTTATTAGCATTTTAATGCTTGTTGCATTAAATGTGTTAACTCTATCTTAACTGTTGTTTTTACATGTATCTGGTGTCCCTGGGTTATTCTTTAAACAATTCTATTTTCCTGTGCCAACAAATATGTGCTCATGCACATTTAACTTAGAGAATCATTTTACTTAGATTATGCTTTCCTAAGGAGGTCAGAATACTGAAACAAACCTGAAGTTATCTTCCTTATTGGGCAATTTGTTTATTGCTACTGTAGTGACTTTTGTACTTCTGAACAAAGTAACTGTTTCTCTCAGGGCATCCAGCTGTACAAACTTTGCCAGATCAGACTGGTGCAGCCTTCTGGCTTGCCAGCCCTCAGTCAAACCGTCCAACCCATGCCAGCATGGAAAGCGGACATTAAACGATGATAATGATGATGAGGTGGATGATGATTCACTTGACATATTCATTTCTACCTCTACCCCCGCTTTTTTCACCCATACTGATAACTTTGTCTAATTTTTCTTTCCTATAACAGATTATGTCCTCACCCATATTTTAAGTGCAGACTACAACATAGAAGAGGAACAGAAATTGATGTAATTAACATTCAAACTGAATGTTAATTACATTAATCTCACCAAACTGGAAAAACCTGAAAGTGATGAATCCTGTTTCACTTTTTCTCATCATTTTGCATCTGTTTTCCTTGCAAGCATAGATTGGATGGTTAGACAGGATCTAATGAGATGCAGGTCTGTGTTGAGTTTCAATGTCAACATAGTTTCTTTGGCTGAATGCCCTTCCTAATCACCAAAGCACTTTCCAGTGTGTAATGGTGATTTTTTTTTGTTTTCTTTTTTGTCATGTCACTAAGTAACTTGCAAAACGAGAAAAGAAAGGGGAAAATCTCCTTCGATTGCGTAACATATTACAAAATGCAATATTGCTTTCTTAGCATGAACTTGATAAAAAAATATTGCTATATTTCTGGTGAAATAAGACTGAGAGAAAGTCTTTGCCAAAAACAAGAAGCATTGAGAAAGTTTAGAGCTGATTAATATTGAGGGATGTATTTCAAAAGAAATGCTTTCTTCTCACAGTTCCGCTTTCTATTATCAATTAAAACCAAACATTATTTCCATGGAACTCATGTAGGAGCCAATATCCTTATTTTGGGAGGGTCAATGAAGCTGGCTTGTGAATATATTAGTTGATATGGACATTTATATATATATATATATATATAAAAAAATTGAAATTGAACCAGTCCTATGACTGGCACCCGGCAGATGCCAGGACCCCTGGACTGGAGATACGTAAAAAGCACTATCCGAATCGTGGCCGATGCCAGCGCCGCCTCGACTGGCTTCCGTGTCGGTGGCATGTAAAAAGCACCATCCGAATCGTGGCCGAAGCCAGTGCCGCCTCGACTGGCTTCCGTGCAGGTGGCACGTAAAATGCACCAATCCGACCGTGGCCGATGCCAGCCTCGCCTGGCACCAGTGCAGGTGGCACGTAAAAAGCACCCACTACACTCACGGAATGGTTGGTGTTAGGAAGGGCATCCAGCTGTAGAAACATTGTCAGATAAGACCGGAGCCTGGTGCAGCCTTCTGGCTTCCCAGATCCCCGGTCGAACCGTCCAACCCATGCTAGCATGGAGAACGGACATTAAACGATGATGATGATGATGATATATATTATTGGAGTAAAACATTTTGAACTTGGCCGTTTTGTAATAGTGTTACCTGTTGTCAGCAAAACAGACTGAGACAAAGATATGTATCTTATCTCAAAGTATAACAATATTGAGAGTAAGGGTTCAAATTGTAAGCATTTATTTAATAATCCACGATATTTTAAATTAAGATATTATATATTGTTCATGAAATGGTTTTGTTTCACAACTCTCACCTTTCTTCCTCTTCTGTTACCGCTACCTCTTCTCAGTATGTATATATATATATATATATATAGGCATAGGAGTGGCTGTGTGGTAAGTAGCTTGCTTACCAACCACATGGTTCCAGGTTCAGTCCCACTGCATGGCACCTTGGGCAAGTGTCTTCTACTATAGCCTCAGGCTGACCAAAGCCTTGTGAGTGGATTTGGTAGACAGAAACTGAAAGAAGCCTGTCATGTATATATATATATTATATATATATATTTGTTTATGTGTCTGTGTTTGTCCCCCCAACATTGCTTGACAACTGATGCTGTAGTGTTTACGTCCTCGTAACTTAGTGGTTCAGCAAAAGAGACCGATAGAATAAGTACTAGGCTTACAAAGAATAAGTCCTGGGGTCGATTTGCTCGACTAAAGGTGGTACTCCAGCATGGCCACAGTCAAATGACTGAAGCAAAATAAAATATATATATATATATGAGAGGTGTTGGTATCCAGAAGACCCAAGGTGGCAGGTAATGCTATGTAAGTTCTGTGGGAGGACCATAGTTAAACTCTCTGTTCGATAATGATACAAGTGAGGAGTCTAATGCAGATCTTGTATGAGCATGTATATGTTAAATAAAATGAGACAACAGCGAGACTAACTCACTCTTTATAAATGTCCTGAACATTTCACACAGCCTTGGTCTTATTGTCTCATTTTATTTAATATATATATATATATATATATATCATCATCATCATCATTTAACGTCCGCTTTCCATGCTAGCATGGGTTGTATATATATATATGTATATATATATATGTATATATATATATATGTATATGTATATATATATATATATATATATATATATATATATATATATAAGGAGTAAAGGCCTAAATCCTTCAATGTGATGTTAAACATCCAAGAAGACCGCCGGTTCAATCCAAAGCAAAGAATATATAAAAATCTATATATTCAATATTGGTATAATAAATAAATAAAGTATAGGCATAGGAGTGGCTCTGTGGTAAGTAGCTTGCTTACAAACCACATGGTTTGTAAGCAAGTAAAAGAGTAAAGAGATATATATCTATCTATCTATCTATATATATATGTACATATAGATATATATACACACACATACAGAGAGAGGGAGGGAGAAGAATAAGATTTCAGTAATATCTTTCATTAGCTTACCAGCTGTTTCTGTAATGAGAAGCATTATTTTTTGAGCTTGGGCAACATCTTATAGCTTTCTCAGAGTTCACTGCATGAGTCCTCAGCTCAGAGTGCAATGCTTCTTATCAAAGAAACAGCTGTAAGCTAATGGTAGTGAATATGCAATTCCTATTCTTTTGTTGTTCTTTGATTGACATTACACTCTCTATTCACCTGATGCTTTACTCTAAAGCATAGACTGGTTCTTAGCATCTCTATACCTCAGTGAATTTGTATGTATGTAATGTATGTATGTAATATATGTAATGTATGTATGTGTGTATGTATGTATGTATGTGTGTGTGTATGTAAAAATACAAAATGGGACAAGAACACAAAACATCTGGACAACTAGGTGATACAAAAAGGGACAACAAAACATCCAGATAGACGATACAAACAAAACAAGGACGGGTCATTCGAAGTTTTCTTTCTTCAGTTAAGCACCATATTATCCTCGCAAATTTGCTGATTATTTTATATATATATATATATATATATATTTATATATATATATATATATATATATATATATAGTGGTGTACGTACACTTTGTTCTCTTATATGTATGTATGTGTGTGTGTGTGTGCGTGCATGCATGCGTGCGTCTATATAAAATTCTATAATTTCTATTGAAGTTGAGCTAAAGTCTTCTAGGAAATTAATAGATCTTATTGCATGAAATGTATCACTAACAAACCCAAACCAAGTCTTCAACAATGTAAACTCTGCTGCTTGTGTTCACTAAAGTACTAGGAAATAAGCAGTTTTTATGGTTTGATTGCCAGATAAAAATTTTTGGTGATTCATGCCATGTGTTATATAAAAACAGCAAAACGAATACAGAAATTCTTGAAAGTGATGGAAAATGAAAATAAACTTTTTAATATCCTGTTTGATGCATTACAGCAGATATCTGGCATTTCACTTGCAGACTCATAAATTCCATACCCTGTAGTCCTTTTTTTAGAATCTAGGTTTTCTCAGAATATCTGCTTTCTTAGAAAGCATGTTTTCTCAGAATTAATGATTCTTTAGAACCCATGTTTCCTTAGAACCAGTGTTCTTTAATTACTTCTTTGATAGTTTATAACAGATACAAATATATTACTGTTATCTGTTTCAGCTGATTGACATTCACATATGTATTATATAAATGAGAACATTTTTTGAACCAGCCCATCCAAAGTACCTTGGATTGCAGAACGACCTGCTGTGCTTACCTTGGATCATAGGGTGACCTGCTGTGCTTGATGAGACCTATTGAGTCAAGTACATCAACATCAAAATAAATATCAAATGAAAATTGTCGTTGTGATACCTGTGCCAGTGGCACGTAAAAAGCACCATCCAAACGTGGCCGATGCCAGTGCCGCCTTGACCGGCTTCTGTGCCGGTGGCACATACAAAGCACCAACTAATCGTGGCTGCTGCCAGCCTCCCCTGGCACCTGTGCTAGTGGCACGTAAAAAGCACCCACTACACTCACAGAGTAGTTGGCGTTAGGAAGGGCATCCAGCTGTAGAAACACTACCAGATCAGACTGGAGCCTGGTGCAGCCTCCTGGCTTCCCAGACTCCAGTCGAACCATCCAACCCATGCTAGCATGGAAAATGGTCGTTAAACAATGATGATGATGATGATGATGACGATGACGACGATGCATGAGCTGCAGAAATGCAAACTGCTCAAATGATTAATAGTAAAAGATTCTATTTAATTTGGAGGGCATGGGTTAGGTCTTCATTGAATGGACTAATGAAATATATGCTCACACTACTCCATGTGTAACTCAAGATAGCAGTAAATCTCTCCTATTCATTACCATGCAGCTCATGTAGGGATGTCATTAAACAGACCAGTCACTTGCTAATGTTTATGACCCTCATTCACTCTTCTCTCCCATCTATTTACGCTGCCAATTACTCTGTTCCATTTTATGTTTCTGTTAAGCCTTCTCTTAAAAATAGATACAAATAAAATTTTGTGTGTATATGAGAGAGAGAGAAAGAGAGACATATGGTTATGATGTTCAATGGTATAACATATACGGCTATGATTTTGATGCCTGTGAAGACCTAATATAATCTAAACTACACGCCACAAATTAAGTCATTCTATTGGCTGAATTCAACCTTTGCTGGCCAATTAAATATTTCTAATTAGCTTTAAATTTTTAATGCTCTCTGTATTATGTTAATGATAATTATTAGATTACGTTTTGAACCATGAATACATTAATTTTTGATGAATCAGTAATTAACATAAACGAACAATGGTTACTATAACTGAGATACAATAATTTAGGTTGAAATTTAAAAGAGTTTGTCGTTATTGTTGCAGTCTCTGTCGTTAATGTCTATTAACTCTGTCTTTTATGTTGGGAAGAGTCAAATGGTTTGATAAGAGCTGATTGGATCAGAGGACTCCATTCTGCTCCAATGTCTGCTCATCCAAGGTTGCTACAACTGAATGTTCTCCTTAATGTATGCCAACTACTTAACAGAATGTATACAAGGTGGCATCAAAAGATTCCTGGACTAGTTATGTTTCATAAAAAACAACTTATTTACCCAAGTTTTAACACCATCTTCAAAATAGTCGCATTGTCCAGCTATACACTGGTGCCAGCATTCCTGCTACTTTTGGAATCCAACTCTTTTACTTGTTTCAGTCATTTGACTGTGGCCATGCTGGAGCGCCACCTTCAATCGAAAAAATCAACCTCAGGACTTATTCTTTGTAAGCCTAGTACTTATTCTATCGGTCTCTTTTGCTGAATTTACAGGGACGTAAACACACCAGAATCGGTTGTCAAGTGATGTTGGGGACAAACACAAACACACACACACAATGGGCTTCCTTCAGTTTCCACCTACCAAATCCACTCACAAGGCTTTGGTCAGCCTGAGGCTATAGTAGAAGACACTTGCCCAAGGTGCCACACAGTGGGACTGAACCTAGAACCATGTGGTTGGTAAGCAAGCTACTTACCACACAGCCACACCTGTGCCAATGGCAGTCATTTTCCTGGAAGACCTTCTGCAATTCACTCTGGATCTCAACAATGGTGTTAAAACGGTGACCTTTGAGCTGCGTTTTCATCTTGGGAAAGTGATGGAGGTCCACAGGCACTAAATCTGGTGAATATGGTGGGTGTGGAAGCAATACCATACTGTTTTTGGTGAGAAACTCACAAATGAGGAGAACTCAGTGACAGAGTGCATTGTCACCATGAAGAATCGAAGCCTTCACACTTCACAGATCTGGTCACTTTCATTGACTGTCCTCCCCTAAATCCTTCAAAATGTCACAGTTTGTTCCTTCACAAGCCATTCCTGGATCATAAGGGCCGGTTTCCCGGTTTTCTTGGCGTATAGGTTCCCCACTTGGACGGGATGCTGGTCCGTCGCAGGTGAGCTGCTAGATGCAGGAGGAAAGAGTGAGAGAAAGTTGTGGCGAAAGAGTCAGTTTGCCATTACCTTCTGCTGGAGCTGCATGGAGCTTAGGTGTTTTGCTCATAAACACCCACATTGCCCAGTCTGAAATTCGAATCCGCGATTCCTTGACCGCGAGTCCTCTGCTGTAACCACTAGGCCATGTGTCTCCGAAATGTCACAGTAGAACTCTCAAGTGAAAGTCTGGCCCTGGGGAATGAATTCATGATACATAGTACCATGCTTTTGGGGTTGACACTTGTGGCAGGCCTACCAAATCACTCATTGTCTGCCAGAGATGTTCTTCTGCTTTTGAAGTGCCTGTGCCACTCAAAACATTGTGTATGACCCACTGCCTCATCACTGTAAGCTTGCCAAAGCATGCTCAATGTTTTTGTAGCAGACTTTCCAAGTTTAATGCAAAATTTCATGTTGGCTCTTTGTTCCCACCCATGACAAAATCGCAGACTACAGCATACATGTGTTTCACAAAAACACAAATTTCACAACTTGTGAAGTAAACACAGTGATGTCACCTGACACACTGCTTCATGAAGGTCACTGGTACCTCTCACTGCACATACAACTGTGTGCTGCCATCTGTTGGCATTCTACATAACAAGTCCAGGAACTTTTTGATATCATGTATGGTGTTTTTTTTCATGGCACCAGCTCTAGTGAAGCCACTATGCAGTTCACATAACTACAATTAATAATTTTTAAAGTTAATCTGCAATAACATAAGATTCTGGATGCAGATCTTCTTTTGTCTAGAATCTTACAAACTATGTCCCCTCTAATGTTTTGCCATGAACTTGTACAGAAATTTGAATTTCTTTGCAAAGTTTATGCGTATCTATGCAAATAACCATTTCATTTTGAAAGCCTGCGTATGGACACTTTCCCTCTCCTAAATGTAAAATGTTTGTTTACACACAAATGCACAGCTTAGAGGGAAAATGGCTTACAAGAGTTTTGTATGTACCTGTTCTTTCTATTAGATTAAACAGAAATCATGCATAGGTGGGTAGTTATACGTTTCTACAAGTAATAACCAGAATGTGTGTGTGTATTTGTGTTCAGTAAACTTGTTTTGATAAAATATATATCAGAATTTTTGTGTGAAGATGCATAAAGAATATATATATGTATATATATATATATATAATATATATATATATATATATATATACACACACACACACACACACACACAAGGGTTGGACAAAATAATGGAAACACCTTAAAATTTCAAACAAATTTATTTTAATATGGGGTAAGGACTACCTTTGGCAATAATTACAGATTGAATTCTATGAGGTATGGATTCGTACAAAGTTTGAATTGTTTCCAAAGGAATTTTTGTCCATTCTTCAGCTAAAATAATCTCCAGTTCTTGAAGTGATGATGGTAGAGGATAACAACTCCTTACTTGTTTTTCTAAAATGCACCATACCATAAATGTTAAATAATATCGGATATGGCCAGTTTAAAAGCTAAAGGGTTAATTGTTTCTTTTATTTCAATATTATTTTGCTTTCTGTTACTTAATCCTTTCTTGCAAATATACTCATATTTCAATGAAGCAGAGGATTGTTTGTTCCTGATATGACACAGCAGGTCATGCACGAGTAAAAATAGAAATCCTTTTTAAAATGAAAATCAATCTTGCAGCAGATATTGATATGTAGGTGTGTGAATCGTTGATTTGCATTGAATGTGGGAGTATATCTTCTTTCATCCAGGTATCTTGTATACATAGTAACGAAAACCCCTATGATACAACCTTTTGTTTTAAATCCTGTCTCAACAGACTAATGATAGTGCATATTTTAGGGACAGGTGATTTCATTTCTTGTCTTGAAACAAAAAAATAACTTTTCATGCTTGTATTTTCTTTGTCCCTACCTTGCAAATAGAGAATTTTTCCTTAGGAAAAAGTAACTACAAATTCCATATTTTCCCAAATACATTGATCTGGCTTTCAGAAAATAATTTCTTATAAAATTATAATTCCATCTAACCACAGTTTTATATATATGTGTATGTGTGTGTGTGTGTGTTTATAATAATAATATTAGGGAATAAATTATTATTCCAGCCTTACAGGCAAAATTCAGTATAATAATATTAGATCTAATTTCGTAATATATAATATATGTATATAACTAATTTAGAGATGAACCACCATTCCACAACTCAGTCAAAACCATGCTGTAAGACATATACCATACAAAATACTAATTCTTCATTGACTGAGTTGTGGAATGGTGGTTCGTCTCTAAATTGGTTATATATATATATATATATATATGGTGTGAGAGAGAGAGCAGTCGCCATATTTCATTTCATAATGGTTACCTCTGAAGAGTACAGGGTTACATATTTGATGAACCCCTAGTGTGAAACAATTGCTAAGATCAGCTCTAATGGATATAAAATACTGTACACTTCAATTTATATTATATATAAATATATATATATATATATATCTAAATGAATAACAAGAGAACAAGAGTTACATAAACACCTTCATTAGCTTAAAGCTGTTTCTGCTATAAGAAGTTATGCACTCAGAGATAAGTGCTTGTGCAACATCTTATAGCTTCTTCAGAGCCAATAAATCAGTGTGTGTGTTGTGTGTGTGTCTCACTTTCTCTCTCTCTCTCTCTCTGTTTCTCATATAATGATACTGGCAGGTATACACTGGTTCTATTAAACAATGGTAACATTGTTTATAATTAATGTGCAACAGAAAACGCTATTCAATATTCAACAGGTTGCATATTTACAAGTATGTGACATTTTAATTCTATTTCTATTTTTCTACAAAACATTGTTTTGTGGTTGTTGAAAGAAATAAATGGAGTCCTTGTTCTTATATTCATTTTATTTTCCATTGTTGCAAACATTTCCCAGTTATTATTCTCCACCTTTCCCGAAATACTTTTTAATTCTTTGTCATTTGCATTTGTGTGCGACCGGTTTTCATACTTTGGCCACAGTTTCATACTTATCTACATCACCCCCACTTGAAAAACTATGCATAAAACAGCCTTTTTATTGAGCTGTGTTTTTTTCACCTTTATTTAAGCAAAAGCTAAAGAAATTATAACTAAAGTAACTTTATATAAAACATTTGAAGAGAAGCCATTTGTTTCAATTTGTGACAGTACCTTGCTCTGAGAAAATCGACTTTTCGTCTTTCGTTTTTATTTTTTTTTCCCTCCAAACCTCAGAATATTACAGAATGATATTCTGTACAGATTGTATTCAACTGGATTTATTAAATTGTAAATATCATTTTTATACATATATAAGATCTGTCTTACCCTCTCTCTCTCTTTCTACATCGCTCTCTCTCTGTCTTATCCTCTCTCTCTCTCTCTTTCAATGTCGTTCTTGCTGACTGTACGAAGCTCTCTCTGACAGTTACTCTCTTTTTACTTTTGTCTCTCTCTCTCACATTTGTTGTCTTTCTCCATTACTCTGATTTATTCTCATTTATCTGTTACATCTTCTCGTTTTCCTCCTCTCTGTCATATCTCATCTTTTCATTTCATAAGGTCTCTTTTGATCCCATTTGGACTATCTTTCTCTCTCATACTCATGTATATTTTTTTCATACATTTTCACATATACAAATGCACATGCACACACATGCATGCCATAACAATGAGTCTAAATCTTCAATCATTCATTATAATGTGTGCGTGCGCACGTGTGTGTGTGTGTGTGTGTGTGTGTGTGATTTAATCAACAATAATTATAAAATGATACAATGGCCTGGAGTTTTGTGCATTGGCTCATATACTCATGTATTGAGTTTTATTTTCCTATCTGTATCACCCCCACCACATATATAAACACACACATACACATATAATACATGTCAGTGCTCCAGCATGGGTGCAGTCAAATGACTGAAACAAGTAAATGACTTAAAGAATATATATATATATATATATATATATATATGCATGCATGCATACACACATACATACACACATACACACACACATACACACACATACACACACACACACACACACACACACACACACACATACATACACATACATACAGATATGCATACCTTCTCTGATGTTATTTCAAGCATTAACAGAAGACTATCAACTCTATGACAATAATAGTTGACAAAGTCTTTGCAAATATTTTCTGTTTTTATTTGAATCCTGCCATTTTCTGATGTCATAGAAAGAATATGAATGAAATACTGTCCCATTCTTTTCTAGAATCACTCCACCACCCTCATAGACTTCTAAGTCTTCTTTACGTCAAACATATTTAACATGCTTCCATTTCAAGTTGTCATAAAATATTTCTAAGAATATTTCATCTGTAATATTAAATAACATCAAATTATTTACAATGGACGGATAAGTGTCTTAACCTTGTTTGTTGCTATCACGACATTTCAGCTGATGTTTTCTCCAGCCTTCATCAAGTGTTCTGGTGGAAATGGGTTCAAAATTCCACCAGAACACCTGATGAAGGCTGGAGAGTACAACAGCTGAAACGTTGTGATAACTACAAACAAGGTGAGGACACCTATCTGTCCATTGTAAATAAAGTACATAATTCCACATCTCAAAAATATAGAATAGTAATATCAATTTATTTTTAATCCTATTTTTTTTTTGTGGTTTCAGTCATTGAACTGAGGCCATGCTGGAGTCTCGACCACCTTCAAACGTTTTTAGTCAATTGTATTGACCCTAGTAATTATTTCAGTTTAGTACTTACTTTCTTATTTTATCAATCTTTATTTGTCACATTGCTAAGTTACAAGGCATAAAGAGATGCAACATTAATGACAACACTGGCTTCTAGTTAAATATAAACATACAGACACGAACACACAAACACAGACATATCAAAAATATATATACGTGTGTGTGTGTACTCACATGCACATACATTATGTAATATATACATGCACATACATACACTCACATACACATGTACATATACAAATAATGAGTTTCTGTACAGTGTCTGTGAATTAAATTCTGTTCATATTCACTTACTCGGGTGTTTAGTAGAAGATGCTTGCCTAATACTCTGCACATTCAGATTGAACCTGGAACCATGTGATTGCAAAGCAAATGTCTTAACCATCCAACCATGACTACACCAAGGCCAAATAGTTTTTTTCTCTGTTTCAGAATAACTCTTACAAAAAATGTTATTCAGTAAACATATTCTCTATCTCTTTCACTCCAGGTAACATACAGTGAAAACTTCATTCAACAGCTCCATAAGTGTTTTTATCTTTTTTACTATTACATGGTAACCCTTGAGAAATGCAATTATTTACTTTGCCAGTTTTAGCCTTCTATACCTCATTTGCTGGCTTACAAGATGTACCCCTATTTTATGTACACCATTCACTATATTCATAAGTCCAACCTATTTCTAGTTTTCATATCCTCTCCCCTACTTTCTATCCAACTCATATTTAAACCAGCCTTCACTCTCTCCATACAATCTTGCAACAGCTACCCATCCACCCTTCTTGTTCTTCTATTCCCAGGATGCACCCTGCCACCTCATCATTACCAAATTACAAATTAAGGAAGTTACTTTAACCTAAAATTTTTATTCCTTTATCACCCCAACCAAAATTAATTATAAATAATTTTATTTATAAAATTAATTAAAAATAAATAGGTGTAGGAGTGACTGTGTGGTAAGTAGGTTGCTTACAAACCACATGGTTCCGGGTTCAGTCCCATTGAGTGGTACCTTGGGCAAGTGTCTTGTACTATAGCCTCAGGCCGACCAAAGCTTTGTGAGTGGATTTGGTGGACAGAAACTGAAAGAAGTCTGTCTTATATATGTATATATATATATGTGTGTGTGTGTGTGTGTGTGTGTGTGTGTGTGTGTGTGTTTGTGTGTTTGTGTTTGTCCCCCCAACATCGCTTAACAACTGATGCTGGTGTGTTTACGGTTCAGCAAAAGTGAGCGATAGAATAAGTACTAGGTTTACAAAGAATAAGTTCTGGGGTCGATTTGCTCAACTAAAGGCGGTGCTCCAGCATGGCCACAGTCACATGACTGAAACAAGTAAAAGAGTAAAAAGTAAATCATATTAAATTAAAAATAAATAGGTGTAGGAGTGGCTGTGTGGTAAGTAGCTTGCTTACAAACCACATGGTCCCGGGTTCAGTCCCATTACGTGGCACCTTGGGCAAGTGTCTTGTACTATAGCCTCAGGCCGACCAAAGCTTTGTGAGTGGATTTGGTAGACAGAAACTGAAAGAAGTCCATCGTATATATGTATATATATATATGTGTGTGTGTGTGTGTGTATGTTTGTGTGTTTGTGTTTGTCGTCCCAACATCGCTTAACAACTGATGCTGGTGTGTTTACGTCCCCGTAACTTAGCGGTTCGGCAAAAGTGAGCGATAGAATAAGTACTAGGCTTACAAAGAATAAGTTCTGGGGTCGATTTGCTCAACTAAAGGTGGTGCTCCAGCATGGCTACAGTCACATGACTGAAACAAGTAAAAGAGTAAAAAGTAAATCATATTAAATTAAAAATAAATAGGTGTAGGAGTGGCTGTGTGGTAAGTAGCTTGCTTACAACCACATGGTCCCGGGTTCAGTCCCATTACGTGGCACCTTGGGCAAGTGTCTTGTACTATAGCCTCAGGCCGACCAAAGCTTTGTGAGTGGATTTGGTAGACAGAAACTGAAAGAAGTCCATCGTATATATGTATATATATATATGTGTGTGTGTGTGTGTGTATGTTTGTGTGTTTGTGTTTGTCGTCCCAACATCGCTTAACAACTGATGCTGGTGTGTTTACGTCCCCGTAACTTAGCGGTTCGGCAAAAGTGAGCGATAGAATAAGTACTAGGCTTACAAAGAATAAGTTCTGGGGTCGATTTGCTCAACTAAAGGTGGTGCTCCAGCATGGCTACAGTCACATGACTGAAACAAGTAAAAGAGTAAAAAGTAAATCATATATAAATCAACAATTTAGATAATAATATAAACTCAATAGGGTTTTTTTGTCCCTTTAAACCATGTGTGTCTCCCTTTCCAGCTCCACTCCTACCAACTCTTGCATAACATGAACAGTCATATATTTCCTCTGCAGCTAGTAACTTCTAGCTTCTTCCTTCATACTTTAACCTTTCTTCACCTCGCCTAAAGCTCCCTCACCACTTCTCTCTACTTAGTCAAAGAGAATCTTAGTCTTGCAATGTATATGGCCACCTCACTAGTGCTGGTGCCACAAAGGAAAACATAGTCTACTCTGAAAAGCAGTTGGTGTTAGGAATGGCATCCAGCAGTAGAAACCATGCCAAAGCAGACATTAAAGCAGGATACAGTTCTCCTCATCAGATCCTGCCAAACTGTCCAACCTGTACCTGCATGGAAGATGGACATTAAAAGAAGGTAGTGATGGTGTTGTTGATGAGGGTGATGGGAGTGGTAACAATGATAATGATGATGTTCACAACATTGTTGTTGTCATCAGTGCTCAGTCAAAGAGTGTATTTGTAAGAAAATCCTTGTAAAATGAGCAGTTAGTGGAAGAATGGAAGAATTTATGAAATATGAAGAAAATTAATGTGAAGAAACAGACAGAATTGTTCATTTTATTTTAATTTACAATTTGCAAATCAATTTTAAAAATTGACATATTTCAGTTTTTCTTTTACATTTTAAGGATTTCTATGGTATATTTAATTGTTGTTAGTTTTTTTTTTTGAATACTTTGAGGGCATCATCAACATCATTATGTCTGCTGTAATCATTACCAGCACCACAGCCAACACCACAAACACTACCACCACCACTGTCATCAGAATCACCACCACCACCATCATCGTTGCTGCAATCATCTTTGTCATTGTCTTCACCAGCAATATTACCCCACCATCCATCATCATCATCATCATCATCATCATCATCATCATCAGTAACATTATTGCTGTAATCTTTGTTTTTATCAATACTACTGCCATCATCACCGGCGACATTATAACTATAACTGTACTATCATCATCATCACAGTCATTGTTGTCGTTATTGTCAATACCACAACAACTGCAACCACTACCATCACCACAACAACAACCACCACAACCACAACCATCAATCCATCACCACCACCACCACCACCAACCTCCACAACCACCACCACCACTACCACCACTACCACCATTACTACCACCACCACCACCACCACCACCACCACCACCACAACAACAACAACAACCGTTAGCACACCGGGCAAGTCTGTCCTTATGTTCTGAGTTCAAATTCTGCTGCAGTTAACTTTGCCTTTCATCCTTTCAGGGTTGATAAATTAAGTTCCAGTGAAATACTGGGGTTGATGTAATCGACTAGTCCCCTCCCCCAAATTTCAGACCTTGTGCTCATAGTAAAAACAATGATTGTTGTTGTTGCTGTTGCTGCTGTTGTTGTTGTTGTTAAGCAACAAGACAGCTTAGAGTGATTAGGTGATGGTCTAGGGCTTAGGGGCCCCAGACCTTGGGAAAAAAAAATTTTGGTCGTCTTGTTGTAGTCGAGGGCTTTTCATTGACGCCTGATGCCACTGGGAGGTGGCCCTCGAAGTCGCTGGAAATGGAGATCTCCAGGTCCAAATTCTTGAACGGCTGCTGCTGCTGCTGTTGTTGTTGTTGTTGTTGTCGTTGTTATTGTTTCAACAAAAAAAAAACAAACATGGAATTAAATATATAATTATTTTTCATTTCAGATGAACAAGAAAGAGTCCAAAAGAAGACATTTACCAACTGGATGAATACATATTTATGCCAGGTATAATCTTATTTTACTCTTCAAAAAATACAATCTTTACACTGCTTCGTTAAGCAAGGTTGGTATGGATACAGTATGACAAAGTGACCAGTGAGTGGTACGAATGTAGTATGATAGTGACAGATGAATGGTATGAATGTAGTATAATAGTGACAGATGAATGATATGAATGTAGTGTAACAGTGACAGATGAACAGTATAAATTCAGTGTGACAGTACGACAGATGAGTGGTATGAATGCAGTATGATGATGACAGATGAATGGTATGAATGCAATGTGACTATAGAAACTGACTGATATGAGTTGCAATATAATAGCATGATAGATGAATGATACGAATGCTGTGTGGTAGCATGTCACATGAGTGATATGTACGCAGTGAGAGTGTGTAACTGAGGGATTGAACACAGGGTGACAAATAAATGGTGTGAATAGCATGACAATTTGACACATGAATGGTATGGAGTGTAGCATGGTCGGGTGGCCACAGTTATTATCTAATCTATTTTTGTATTCCTGTTGTTATTGATCCTGAGGTCCACTAGAGTCATGCTGACCTTATGTTGATAATGTTTCATCACGACCATCCCATCTTTGCTCAGGCGTAGTCTATCTTGGATTATGTTACCCAATATGTACTTCCTTGTTTAAAACAATTGGATGTGATTTTAAGAGAGATTTGTGTGCTATTTTTAGTCGTTTGACCATTACTCAGTAATTTCCATTTATGATGGTGGTCACAGCAGCAGTGGGCCAGGTGAACTCAACCAGGGAGTGACAGTTACTGATATTCTGTTTTCATAACTGAGGGTTTATATTTCATCAGAGTGTTTGGGAAAGTATGACGCCATTGAAACTGCAGCTATTTCTGTGTGTGTGCATGTGTGGGCGTGTGTTCATGCCTGTGTGTGTGTGTGTGTGCATGTTGTGGCAAAAGAGTCAGCAGAAGTTCGCCATTACCTTCTGCCGGAGCCGCGTGGAGCTGAGGGGTTTCACTCATAAATATATACATTGCCCTGTCTGAGATTTGAACCCGCGATCCCTCGACCGTGAGTCTGCTGCTCTAACCACTAGGCCATGTGCCTCCACACACAGACACACATACACATATATATATAGTTAATCCAAACATGAACAAAGAGAAAACACAACAATACAAGGACATGGAACAAGTATAGTGTTATTGGACGCTCAGGAAAGGAAAGGAAAAAATGAGGATTTAACGTCTTGAGCGGAGCTCTTCATTAGAAACATAGAAAAAGGAAAGGTCCAAGGAAGGGAAGACGGAGAAAGAAAATAGCCGACAATACACACACGGTCACATATTGAAATGACAGGAAGGGAATGTATGTATTTATACGTATACATACATATTTTTATATATATATATATATATATATATATATATAATGTACATACACACACACACTCTTATATGACGGAATAAACACAACATGCAGTTTATGCCAGCCATTTGTTCCTTACACACACACGTGTGTGTGTGTGCACACACATGTGTTTGTGCATAATGTGCATAACGTATAGACAGGTTTTAAAATTAATGACAATCTCAACATTACAATGGAGACCAGTACATGCCAATAATATTGATGTTTGTTTTGCTTTTCTCAATGACATTATCACTATGGAGATTGTCATGCAAAGGTTGCAGGTTTAAATACCACAATAAACAACATTATCTCTCTCTTGCTCAGCCAGCACAAAACAGTGAAAATGCAGTTACACAAAATTTACCTTATAGTGTATAAGTTGCAGAACATGATTGGTTGTTGTCAGTAGTAATGGTAATTGTAGTTGTGGTGGTGGCAGTGGTGGTTTTGGTAGTAGTAGTAGTTGTGGTGATGGTAATAGTAGAAGTTGTGGTGGTGTTGGTTGTAGGAGTTATTTTTGTCATTGTGGTAGTGATGGTGGTGGTGATGGCAGTAGTAGTAATAGTAGTGGTGGTAGAGATAGTTGTAGTAGTAGTAGTAGTAGTTGCTGTTTTTGTTGAATAACACTTAGTCAGCCTGCGCATGTAGATCCATGACACAAAGGCAGTTGGTTTGATATTTAGAAACAATGTACAAGGCCATTATTGTCATCATCATCCTCATCATTTCTAACTTTACTTTCATTGAGACAGATTATTCTATGGCTGGACATCCTTCTTGTTGCCAGCCTTCACCCGTTTCCAAGCAAGGTTGTTATTTCCCTATGGCCAGATATGGTTTTATAGAAGATTAGTACTATTGCCTGGCATTGCTCGGGTTTGTTTTGACCCTTTAGAATTGGAATTTTTGAAAAGTAAAAAATTTGCATTATGTAGCTTGTTATTTTCTTCAAGTGAACATTTTTCTGGTTGAAATACACCGAAAAATGGCGACACAGCAGTAAAAAAATCGTAAAAAATAGGGATTTTCATAGAAAAAAAAGCACCTTTTTGATGTAAATAATTTTTGGTGTTAACATGGTCTGATTTGAATTTTATCTTCTACGGAAGGAAGAGCAAGCCTTCTTCTATCATACTCTCAATTTTGGTCAACTTGCGCCACAGGGTCTCGGAGGAGATAGTGTTAGTTGAAGGCTACCAAACTTGTCACACACAGACAACTTCAGCTTTATATATATAGATTGGAAACAAAGGACTCTGCTTGTACAGTGTTGTTGCTTGTTTACAAACATGTGATGTTAAAACAAGAAGACAAACACATCCCCACACACATGCACATACTTGTTTGCATCTATGCATGTCATTGTTCAGTTTTATTTCAAGATTTCTTGCCAATAGAGAAAGAGCCAGTTTCTAACCTAGATCCAAGGTTCCTTCATTGGAATTTCAACATCAACAACATGCATGTATGCATGTTGTTGAAGTTGTAACCAAATTTGATGACTGGCACTCGTGCCAGTGGAGCGCTAACAGCTCCATCTGAGCGGGATCACTGCCAGAGCAGCTGTCTGGTTTCCATGCTGTTGGCATGTAAAAAGCACCATTTGAGCGTGATCAGTACCAGCGTCGCCTTACTGGCACATGAACAAAACATTTGAGCGAGGACTCATGCCTGTGCCGCCGGACTCATTCCTGTGCAGGTGGCATGTAAAAAATGCCAGTACCGCCAGACTGGCCCTCATGCCAGTGGCACGTAAAAGCACCCACTACACTCTCGGAGTGGTTGGCATTATGAAAGGCATCCAGCTGTAGATTAAGACTGGAGTCTGGTGCAGCCATCTGGTTCGCCAGCCCTCAGTCAAATCGTTCAATCCATGCTAGCATGGAAAGCCAACATTAAATGATGATGATGATGTATATGTGCTGATTTGTATGTTTTGTTTTATGTATGTCTTCTCATGCATATACTTGCATATCTAGTCATTATCATATATACTTAAATGATAAACCTCTGGAAAGTTTTACAGATTTTTTCAGTTCCAGTGATGGATTGGATCTGTATTCTTTGAGTGAACTTTCTCCTTTCTGGTTTTGAGAAGCCTAATTTCTCAAAATTGGTATTTAGGCAGTGTGTTACATATCCTAGTGCCCCAATAATTACAGGTATAAACCTGAACTTGTAATCTGGATAGAGTAACTGCAGGTTTCTCAATAGTTCAGTGTAGCTATTCTCTTTTTCACTGATCTTCAGCTTTATGTTAATGTCTCTCTGTTTGTCCATCCATCCCACACACATAAAAAACAAAATAAAGATAAGGTGGTGACTTGACTGAGACATTATAATGTTAGGTAGAATGCCTTGTAGTATTTATTCTGATTCTTTCCTCTCTGAGTTCAAATTCCATAAGCAACTCTTAGCGTGAAAAAATGTTTCTGAAAGTCATGGGAGCTGTGCTGTTTTCTGACTTTGTAAACATGTCCACGGGTGTTAGATAGGTGGAGTTTGAAAAGGTGCTCAGAGTTATTGTTTGTAAGATGGTTAATAATTTTATGGGTGTCTGCCAAGTCAGCTGCCAGACGTCGGAGTTTCAATGTATCCATGCCCAGGGAAGTAAAGCGTTCAGAATATGGCAAATGCCTGATGGATGGTATTCATATATATATGTACATATAATATATATATATATATATATATATATATATATATAATATATATATATATGTATGTATGTATATATATGTGTTTGTATATATATATATATTATATGTACCTATTTATACACACACACATATGTTCATCGAATTACACACTATTAAAAATATGTAAATATATGTAGAGCAAGGTAATATTTTCTCATGGCCAACATGTTTCTCACTGAAGGTTGGGAATAAACAATGCTACTTAGATGATGGTGATGCTCATTTACAACTATTGTGAGATCTCCATATATGGGCACACCCATGCTTGCACAAACACACACATGCTTGCACGAACACACACACACATACACGCACACAAGGAACTTCCAGTTTCCAACTATCAAATCCTCTCCCAAGGTTTCAGTCTGTCAGGGACTCTACCAGAAGACACTTGCCCAAAGTGCCCTGCTGTAGGACTGAACCAGAAATCACATGGTTGGTAAGTGTGTGTGGGTGTTTGTACCTGTTTGATGTCCCCTAACACTTGACAACAGGTGTCAGTTTGTTTATATCCCTGTAACTTAACACTTCACCAAAGGAGACTGACAGACTGAATAAGTACCAGCTTAAAAAAAAATGCACTGGGGTGGATTTGGTGGACTAAAACTCCTCAAGGTGGTGTTCTTGCATGGCTGCAGTCCAATGATGGAAACAAGTAAAATAGGGTAAAAGAAGAAAAAAAAAAATTGAATGTACTTTCTGAAGGAGGTGTTTCATTTACTGCTGTTGCCTTTTCTGAGTAAGTTGTTGGAATTACAGTAAAATGGTTTCATTGGTCACATGTACTGTTATTGTGGTGGAGGCACATGGCCTAGTGGTTAGAGCAGTGAACTCGTGGTCAAGGGATCGTGGGTTCGAATCTCAGACCGGGCGATGTGTGTGTTTATGAGCGAAACATCTAAGCTCCATGCGGCTCCGGCAGAAGGTAATGAGGTGAACTTCTGCTGACTTTTTCGCTACAACTTTCTTTCACTCTTTCCTCCTGCATCTTGCAGCTCACCTGAGATGGACCGGCGTCCCGTCCAGGTGGGGAACCTATACGCCAAGAAAACCGGGAAACCAGCCCTATAAGCCAAGCATGGCTTGAGAAGGAACAAACAACAACTGTTATTGTGAGGCTCAACAGTTGTTGTCTAATCATCATCGTCATCATCATCATTATCATCATTATTTAATACCTGTTTTCCATGCTGATATTGGGTTGTACAGTTTGAGGAGCCAGCAAGCCATTGGGCTGCATCGATCCAGCACCTGCTTTAGCATGGTTTTAATGGCTGGATGTCCTTGTTAGTGCCAACTACTTTGCCACATGTACTGGGTACTTTTTATGTGGCACCTGCACTAGTGAAGTTGCCAGGTAACTTGCAAGACAAGAAAGATGAAGAAAAAAAAAGAGTACCCTTGACAAAGTGGGATGCGGGTTTTGAGAGGAGATGAGGTGGTTGTATGTCAGGTGTTGAAGGGATGAAAAGTACGAGAGAGACAAGCACATGTATCTCGCTATAGAGGAGGTACATAGCTACCCTACATTATATAAGGGTGAAATGGGAGTAACTGGAAAGAAGATAGAGATGGTGGTAACTAAATGCCTGAGCATCTCAAGATTCAAGAAAGTGGTGTGAGGAGAGAGCAACAAATGGTTAGAATTGGGTTGCAGGCAAATATAGTGAGTGATAAAAGAAAGGTGGAGATGAATTCCTTGAAATAAAAATTGATTTTGATTCTTACACTATTTTCAGCATGATCCACCCATAAAAGTTGAAGATCTGTTCTCTGACATCAAGAATGGATTGGTATTACTTTCTTTACTTGAAGTTCTCACTGGGGAAAAACTGGTAAGTTGTTACTGAACATTATATATTTTGTATGCTTGTAATGTTAATATTGTTGTTTTCATCTGAGTGGTATCACCATAATAATAATAATAATATAATAATAATAATAATAATAATAATAATAATAATGATAATAATAATGACCACATCTCACTCCTCTGGAACTTCACCATTCAAACTGACAGGAAGATAGATGCAAATAGGCCAGACATCATATTGAAAGACTTCAAACAAAGAACATGCCTCCTCATTGATATGACTGTCCCAATCGATATAAACGTATCTGTCAGGACCTACCAAAAACTGAGCAAATATAAAGATCTTGAAATAGAAATCAGCAAAATGTGGAAGCTGAAGACTAAAACAATACCTGTTGTCATAGGTGCCCTGGGAATGATAGCAAAAGGGGCTGATAGCTACCTAACTCAGATACCAGGAAACCCAAAAATGGCAGAAGTTCAAAAGATAGTGCTCATGGGAACTGCTCATATCCTACGCAAAATACTCTCTATGTAACCTCAAGGTTTAAAACAACCATAATTTTCGGTTTAAAAAAAAAAAAAAAAAAAACTTTTTTTTTTTTAGACATTCATTAGTACAACATCCCCACCCCCCAAATATATGGCACACTAGGCATAACAACAACATGAACTTCCAACCCTGTTGTCTCTTGAGGTCTCTGGGTGAGACTTGGAGCCAACTTGTACAAATATAAAGCAAAAGTCAAACATAGAATAATAATAATAGTAAAATAATAATAATGATAATAATAATAGTAAAATAATAATAATGATAATAATAATAGTAAAATAATGATAATAATGATAACATGAACTTATGATAATAATAATGATAACATGAACTTATAATAATAACAACATGAACTTATAATAATAATAACAACATGAACTTATAATAATAATAATGATAACATAAACTTCTAACTTGTTGTCTCTTGAGGTTTTTGGGTGAGACTTGGAGCCAACTTGTACAAATGCAAAGCAAAAGTCAAACATAAAATAATAATAATAATAAACACAAAAAAAAGCAAAAAACAAATAGGGGCTGCAATAAGGGTGGAGCAAGTACAGGGAACAAATAGGGGCCACAATAAGGGTGGAGCACTTGTAGAAAACAGCACTGCTTGGAATCATTCAAATACTCCGGATGGTGCATGAAAAATAAGGGGTGTTACCTTAGTTCACTGGTAGTGAACAGCTGACACCGTAGTACATCTCCAGCATTAGAAGCTGTGCAAAGACAATATGATAATGATAATAATTGCCCTGATGCAGTACCAAGCAGTGACTCTTAACTGATTGGAAGTGATATCATGTACATTGTTTTGTCTTGGTATAAAAGATGGGCTACAGCAAATATTCTGCTCAATACCACAGATTTGCTTGTCAGTTGTTTGACCTTAACCAGTTGACCATGTCCCTTAGTGGCTGATGATATGCGCATCTCTGATCATGAGGAGAAGTAGTGGGGGAGCATCATAGCCATGTGTTGAGAGGAATTCTTTTGGGTTTGGATAGTTCACCTTTGGAAACATGGGTGTTTTGTTCAACATCCTTAAACAATCCTTATTCAGGGACCTTTTGAGCAGGATGGGCTACTTGACCTAAGAAAATTCTATGTCCCACCTGCAAGGTCATGTGCTGTTTATCTTGATAGAGATCACTATGTTGTGCACATGTGGTTGTGATGCATGTGCCTGGTGTACCCTTATCTGATGGGTAGTCATGATGGGTATACTGGGCTTCATATATCTGTACCCCAGTGTCACTTTGATGGCTTGCACTCAATGATGATAATCTCACTCAATGGTAAAAATAATTATTATTTGTACTATTGGCATAAAAGCTGAAATCTTGGGGAGAGAGCAAGTCAGTTACATTGCCCCCATATTTTATTGACCTGAAAGGATGAAAGGCAAAGTTGAACTTGGAATTTGAACTCAAGATATAAAACTGGAAAAAATTTTGTGAAGCATCTCTTTTGGATGCTTTTATTATTCTGCCTGATTGTCAACATCATCATCATCATCGTTTAACATCCGTTTTCCATGATGGCATGGGTTGAATGGTTTGACTGAGGACTGGCAAGCCAGGAGGCTGCACCAGGCTCCAATCTGATTTGGCAAGGTTTCTACAGCTGGATGCCCTTCCTAACACCAACTACCCCGAGAGTGTAGTGGGTGCTTTTTATGTGCCACTGGCACAGGAGCCAGTCAAGTGGCACTGACATCGACCATGTTCAGATAGTGCTTGAGTGTTCAGGTTTTTCCAAATTACCTGCACAAACGATTTGTTTATAGTTACCTGAACAGGTGCAAGCTGTACCACGCATCAAGTACCACACAATGTGTTATCAAAACTGCTTCGTTTCAATGATAAAGGTATTTTTTACTAAATTTTTCATTATTTTCACAATGAATTGAAACATAAGCAGCATACAAAAGAACATGGAGCTTGAGTACAATTTTCTGTCTCCCGAGTTTCATCTCACAAGGTTGACTCACCTAAGGTGCTCTGCAGTGGGATCAAACTAGGAGCCACTTATTAGTAAAGTGAGCTTCTTAACCACACAGCTGTAGCTTTAGGTCAGCCTTTATTTCCTGAATATGCACTGCTGACATAGAGGTGCATTTAATTATACCTGTGTGTTTTTTTATACCATCAAATATGGTATATAATTTATTGTGTCCTGTTTTAAGATGTTGAATGAGGTTTGAGGAAGATTTGGCTGCTAGTTCTAATCCTCTATGTGGATGTTCAATTTCATCAAGGTTTCTTTCTTGGCTTGATATATTCTAGTCAGAATATGTTACTAATCTGAATACCTATGATAAAAAAAATAAGCATTGTGTATCATTGTGTGAGATAAGTCAACTTTATCTACATTCTTAGCCAGTTCTTCAGGGCATGTTCTTCTTTATGGCTAATGTTTGGTTATTCAGGCAGATAGACTGATAACTGCTATTTCTGGGCATTTTCCAATTGTTGAACATGTGCTCATTAGATAGTCTTGAAACACTATTATAGAATTAGTTCAACAAGTTTGAGATTTGACTTAGATCTTTTATGAGATAAAACTGAAGTGTTATGAAAATACAGTCAGAGAATACAGGGCAGCTATCCATCACTCACATGCAAGTATGGCTTGATAATGTACTATGCTTTCCCTAATTCTATTAGGGTCTTTTGTAATTGCAAGCAGACAGATATTGTCTTGGCTGTCCTTGCCACAACAGACATTGAAGATGTGGCTGCTGGAGGGAGAGAATGAGTTACATCAGTGCTCCACAACTGGTATGCTGCAGCACACTGGTGTGCCATGAGATGATGTTAGGTGTGCCACAGTGTAACCTGAATATAATTTTTACCTCTATACTTTCAGTTATATTTTTTGTTCATGTGTGCTGCCAAATTTTGAAAAGAGTATAAGTGTACTGCAAGTGAAAAAAGGTTGTGGAGCACCGAGCTACACCCACACCTGGCTGATATTCATTTCTAGTTGAGTAGACTGGAGCAGGTGGAGGCGTGTGGCTTAGTGGTTAGGATGTCAGCATCATGATCGTAAGGTTGTGGTTTCGATTCCTGGACCGGGCGATGCTTTGTGTTCTTGAGCAAAACACTTCATTTCACGTTGCTCCAGTACACTCAGCTGGCAAAAATGAGTAACGTTGCGATGGACTAATGTCCCGTCCAGCTGGGGAACACATACACCATAGAACCCGGGAAACCGGGCCTCTATATGGTTATTTGATGTGCTAGAAATAGCAGCTAAGTCCACTAAAATCTCATGCCATTGTCTTAAAAAGAGGACACATTAAATGATGTAGTTCTTGATAGACAATAAGTGGGGATTGGCATGTTTGGAACCCCATTGACCATAGGTCTACTCAATCAACACTGACTTGGGACTATACATCATCTACCACCATCACTGACACCACCACCTCTACTGTTATCCCTATAGAGATCCAGAGACTTCAAATTATCAAATCTGTTATTTTACTCTTGGTAGTTGGCAAACTGATAACAAATTGGATGGTAGATTTAATCCATTGTTTGGTTTAACCCATTTGATACTATATTTCTGTTGAAATACAATGCTTTTGCTTTAGTTAATTTGGACAATAATAAAGAATTTAGTAAAAAAAAAACCTTTGTCATTAATAAGCTGGAATTGAAGTGTAAATTAACTTGAAATTTTGATAGAAGACTTTATTTTGGATCTCTTTAAAACAAGAAGCTTATATTATTGAACCAGGAGTGGTCTCAGGTGCATTGATACCAAAAGGGTTAACCACATAATCAGTGTGGCAGTATCTGTGACTTGCATGTTCTCTTATGCTTGTCTGGTTGATGCTTGGCCTAAACATCTGTAGGACATCATCATAATTAACGTCATTGTTTTCATGCTGGTATCACTTGGATGGTTCACCAAGAACCGATGAGCCAGAAGAGTGTGCCAAGCTCCAATATCTTCTTTGGCATGGTTTCCACAGCTGTATAGCCTCCTGAATGCCAACCAATTTGCAGAGAGTCCTGGGTGCTCTTGTTCATGATACCAGCACCGGTGAGGTCACTAGGTACCCAGAACACAAAAGCCCTCAACTATTTTGCAGGCAGAGAAAATATCAGGAATTCTGTCTGAATATTATTACTGCTGTGAATTTTGCTAAATGGATCTTGGGAAAAAGCTAGGTGATGTCCCCACACTTAGAACCAGCCATTAGATTTACCTCCAGGTCCTACTGAGGCAGAAAATAGACATATCAACAAGCAATACTGACCCCCTGGCTCCCATAGAGTATGCCATGCTGTTAGGACTAGAGACATAATGGTACTAGTCTCATTTGATGAAGTAGGTATCCATGGCCTTTCTGTGGTGGGTTACATCTTGAATTAATCACCATCATCATCATCATTAACATTGCATACACTTTCCCTTTTGGCTTGGGATTGTCATTGTCTGAGACATTTCTTATTGGGGTATTTTGTTACTAAAGGCTTGAGTGTGTACTTGTCATTTGACTTGGTTTCCCTGTTTGGATGCCTTTCCTTTCACCAACCACTTTACAAAGAGCATACTGGATACATTCTGTTGTGACATTAATATCAAGGTATTCAGTAACCCAAAGTATGTGGATGGAAGAAAGAAATACAAGAAAGAGCAATGAGAGCAGAAAGGCCAGAAATGGATTGTTGAGACACAGAGGGAGGATAGGAGTGTAAGAATAGAGAGTGGTTAGTGTCTAAGTGTAAAGAGTACTAAACGTATGACAACACTCAATGGTGAGAGAGTATTAAATGTATAAGTGTCAGGAATATTCAATAGAACAGAGCATGTACACTTGCTTGGATGTTTTAGGCAGTGGCTAGGAGAGTGAGAGAGAAAACTGGAGCAAGACATGGGAAGGGCTTTGCCCATAAATGGTTAAAGACACAGTGTCAGCAGCAATGAATACTTTAGAGAAATTTGGTCATATAATTTTAATTATTTGTTTGAATCTATTAATCCCCTGTGGTAAATAATCTGGTAGCTTTTAGAGTTTAATGACACTCAAGAATTTTAAATATTTTTAATAAAAGAGACAGTGAGGGAGAGTAATTTTTTTCTTTTTAAAGGAAGAAATTTAACTGTTACTAATATGCTACATCACATGTGTGTGTGTGTGTGACTGCATGTACACACACACACACATGCACACATGTATACATTGCTGATGTTGTCATATACTAATTGTGAAATCAGATCTTGTTGAGGTCAACTTAACTTTTCATCACTCTGAGATTTTATATATTGAGTGCATATTCCAATTTTTGGTAATTTTTCTGACTATTATTATTATTATTATTATTATTATTATTATTATTATTATTATTATTATTATTATTATTATTATTATTATCCCATATTATCCTGAATTCTTTTTTTTTATCCTGTTTGAATGAAACTTAATAGTTTTATATGTTTTATATGTTACACAGACACCTTACAGAAAATATGACCGAGAAAAGTTGTTTCGTTTTTGAAATAATGTGTGTGCCATATATAGCACGCTATAGAAGTACAATTTAAGTAATTTGTATTGAGTAAATGAATAAAATGAAATGTTCACAATACAATCACAAACCAATATCTTTGGTACAAATCATTGGTTTATCACTGCCAACATGAGTCACAAGTTACTGTCTAATTCAAGACATATAGATCATTGTTTTTATACCAACATTTGCTTATTTTGTGTGGTATGATGCAAAACATGACAAGCATAGTCCTATGTTGCACTTGCAGCATTGCATTAAAGGTCTAGCCATACAGCTTCTTTGTCTTTTACCATTAGGGTTTTTTTTCAACCAAATGATCTTGACCATCAAAATTCGTATTGATTCCTCCAGGTAGTCTGCTTGGTTTTCTTCCACGTCCTTTGGGCTTACATCAAAATCTTTTCAAATAGGTCATAGCTATCTCCTGTTTAAAATCAAGCTGACTCATATTTAATCCACATGTTTTATGAATTTACCAAACATTTGGAATAGCGGCATCTAGCAACCAAGTAAAAATGCTAAGCCATCACTTTTTGTCATGTATACTCACATGATATACATTTATGTTCTGATTCATAAGATCAGTGCCTCCCTTGAAAATATAGCGTTTGATTGCTTCAGGAATAGGCACGCTTACTCTCTTTTTTTTTGAGATGTGCTCAACCTGTTAACAAACTCTTTTGGCTGATCACTATACTGGGTTGACACCAGTTTTACAGCAGCATTATTTAGCCATTGAATAATATTGAGTGTTATCTTTCCTTGTTTATTTTCAACTGAGTGTGCCTCCATATATCCCCATTCTTGCTTTTTAACAGAAGTGACAGACAATAGTGGACACTGTTTTCCTAGCCGATTTCTTCTTACAGTTTCAGTAGCATTATAACCCAAAGTGACTAATCTTTCAAACAAAGTTATTGACATAAATACATTGTCCATATATATATATATATGATAAAGTAATTCTCTTTTTTCCCAATATTGCACATGAAGATGCAATACTGACACAGCACACTTGCCATAATTCATTTCATCTGACTCATTCCCTTGGTATGTTTTTCCCTGATAGAGACCAAAGGCAATCAGTTATCCAGTAGAAGAATTTTGGCACCAAACCTTATATCTGAATCTTATTGGCTTGTTTCTTATGCATTATTTGCATCTGTGTTTCCCTAAGTACTCAATCTGTGCTTCATCACACAAAATATACTGCTTTGTTATAAAATGTTGCAAAAATTTTTCTTACAAGTGTGTAATTAGTTGTCCAATTTAGTATATTTATCACTTGTGTTCAAGCTTTTGTTGTCTTGAAAATGGAGGCATTTTATGATTAAATCAAATTGATCCCTTCTCATAGCTTCATACACAGCCACATTCCTCAAGTCATCACTGGTTGCCCAGTACTGTGCTCTACTAGGCAATGGATTATAGCCTGATACTATCAAAATAGCAAAAAATACTTTTAATTCTTCTTTAGTCACACTTATATCTTGCCAGTTTCTATACAGTGAATATTTTGTACTTTAATTGATAATTTGATTAACTAGCTCTTTGTCAAAAAACAACTCAAAAAGTTCATGATCGTTGACAACATTGTCTTACTGGCACATATGCTGGTGGCACTTGAAAAACATTTGAGTGTGGACTGGCTCCTGTGTAGGTAGTATGTAAAAACACCTTTTGAGTATGGTTTTTGCCAGAACCTCCTGACTGGCCCTCATGTCAGTTTCAAGTAAAAAGCATCCACTACACTCTCGGAGTGGTTGGTGTTAGGAAGGGCATCCAGCTGTAGAAACTTTGCCAGATCAGATTGGGCCTGGTGCAGCCTCTGGCTTACCAGTCTTCAGTCAAACCATCCAACCCATGCCAGCATGGAAAGCAGACATTAAACGATGATGATGATGATGATAATGATGTGTTAGTATGTTTTGCAAGAAATGGCTAAGTTTCTTTCTCTAACATATTATATAATTCAAACTACACAAGTTAACGTGTGAAAAACAAAATAGGAATTTTGAAAGAAGTTTCCATAAAACTAAGTTTTTAAAGATTGAATGGCTGTGGGGGTCCTCAAGAATATAATAGTAATCAAAGGGGTCCATAGATAAAAAATGTTTGAGAATCCCTGGTCTAGTGATTATGGCAAAAGTGGTTGTATGGTGGACACAGTTGAAAAGATTGAGGACAAACACCTTCCTCTTCAGTCAAGTTTTCATTGACTTTTTCAAGGTCAATTTCGAAAGAAAAGTGAAGTTGAAGAGGAAGAGCTCTACTATTACTACTACTACTAACTACCACCACCACCACTACTACTATCTCCCACCACCACCTTTACTACTGTTAGGGTGATGGAGTAGCAGAACTATTGGAATGGTATTTGCTCCCATTTTTTTTTATATTCTAAGATAAAATCTCACAGTGGTTAACTTTGCTTTCTATCCTTCCAAATCTGATAAAAGTAAAGTATCAGTTAAGTACTGTGGTCAATGTAGTCAGCCACCCCTGCACTTCTCCTTAAATCTGTTGACCTTGTGCCTAAATTAGAATCAGTTACCCCGAATTAGGATACCTATGATCAAAGGTATTTTAACTGTGACCCTTCTGTTTTTTTTTTCAGTGGTACAGACTACACTATCTAATGTGTCTTTCCCCTGAATTTTTTTTTAAAAGACAGTGGAGGTGATTTGAGGAAGATTTTAGCTGCTATTTCTTATTTGTTGAATGACCATGCAGAGATTCCCCTATTATTCTTTGTTGTTGTTTTAGTGGTGGTGTTGGTGGACTTACTAGCAGCCACAGTGGTAGTGGTGGTAGTATTAGTGGTGATGGTGGTGGTGGTTGTGGTGGTGGTTGTAGTAGTAGTAGTAGTAGTAGTAGTAGTAGTAGTAGTGATGGCACTGGTGGTGGTGGTAGTGGTGGTGGTGGTGGTAGTGGTGGTGGTGGTGGTGGTAGTAGTAGTGATTGTGTTGGTACCGCTAAAGAATCTTAAGACAGGGTACCCCTTGTGTTGCAAACTTGTCGGCTGTTGCCTAAAGTAAACAACAAAACTAATTAGAAGAAAGTTTACACAGATGCGCATATGCACCTACACATAGAGACACATGCATGCGCACACACACACATACACACAAAGCCAAATGCACACATAAGAATACACACCTACACAAATATACACCCATACAAACACACACACACACACACACACACACACATTCACACAACATGCCCACACTTATGAGACTGTATCATAGATAGTAGGTCAATGTTTCATAAAGAGAAAACTACTTTATTTTTGCCTAATTATTTCTGAATGTAATGTTTAGAAGAAATTAAAATGTCTGGTGTTGTATTTCCGCTTCATATTTATCGCAGTAGAGACTTCATGCTGCGTAAATATGCAACAATTAAAAATTCCTGGTTCACAAGATTTAGGATTGAAAATCCACTGAGTATATTTTTTTAATTAATTTAGAAATATTTTTATTGTTGTTTTCTTCATACATATATTTTTTTAGAAATGCTTTTTGTAAGAATTGTAATAATGATTCTTTTGGCTAGATCAGTGGTTCTCAACTAGGGTCCATATAAGATTTTTGAGGGATCACACAACAAATAGTAAATTGGTGATTCACAATAGTATTTTTAAGGGCCCTTGAAAAAGTTTTGCTTTAAATTGTCTTGCTTGAGAAGACACGTCAAGCCAAGTGAAACTATTCGTCACCATTGCCACTGTTATGTAAGTGGCATCCATGAAATTGTAGTCATGGTTGTTGCTAGTGTCATGTAAATGGCACCCGTGCAGGTGGCACATAAAAAGCATCCATTACACTCTTGGAGTGGTTGGCATTAGGAAGGGTATCCAACCGTGGAAACCATGTCAAAAATAAACTGGAACATGGCGCAGCTCTCCAGCTTATCAGTGTGCATATGCACCAACACAGAGACACATGCGCACACACACATACACACAAACACATACACACATACACACAAAGCCAAATGCACACATAAGAATACACACCTACACATAAATATACACCCACACAGACAGAGGTAATTAGGTTGTCAGGTGGGTTGTGACAGAGAGGTGTTTTGGAGAAATTTTTATTGGTTAAATTCCAGGTATGCTATTGTTTAGAATCTATTATGCATGTAGAACTTTGTAAAGGGGTGTGTATATTTAGGTGTGTCACCTTTAGGTCATGGGATTGTTGTTTAGTGATTCACAAAGAGGAAGTTTTTTTTAGTCAGTGGATGTGTCGATAGTTTTAGTTATTTTGTGTTTTATTGGATTTAATCCTTTGTTTTGACAGTGCAAAGATCAAAGCTTTGCAGGTACAGATAGATGTGCAACTACTGCTGAATGTGTCAGAGCTCCACATAGATAATCATTATTCAGTCAGCTTCCAGTCTAATCATTAGTCTACTCCTGTACTTAGTAGTGTTGCTAATTATGATATAGCAACATTATATAGCAATGTTATAGACATGTAAAAGAAAATTAAGATAATCACAAGTATAAATGAGAGCACTCAGTGAGTGCAAACCTCTGCCAAGGCAACACCAATGTCCTTTCAAATGATTAGCCAGAGATGATTTTTAAAATGAAAATATCTGAAATAAACTTGACTGCTCTCACAAACGAGAATATTAAAAATGAACCTGACCGCTTTCAAAAATTAAGTAAAAAAACAGGAAAAATAATCCAGAATCCTTGTCTGGTACTGGATCGATCCAAAAGTCTAATCAGTTTGTGCCAGTCACAGAGCCAACATTAGGTCTCACAAAGGAAATGACTAGCGACCGAGACTTTTGGAAATATGCTGTGCTCGAGAAGACCCGGTAAGCCAAATGAGATCATAACCTGTGGCCTATGCCAGGAGCGTTACCAGCCCGCTTATGCGTACCTTTTCCTTCTTTGGTCACTAAACTCTGCTTGCGAAGACCTGTTGAGGCAAGTGAAATCAAAATCAAAATCAATTCGATGACTGGCATCTGTGCTAGCGGTGTGCAAAGAGCACCATACGAGTGTGATCGTTGACAGAGCAGCTATTCGAGTATGATTGTTACCAGCGTCGCCTTACTGACACTTATGCCTGTGCTAGTAGGGTGCCAAGAGCACCATCTGAGCGTGATCGTTGCCAGAGCAACCAACTGGCTTCCATACCCGTGGCACGTAAAAGGGCACCATTTGAGCGTGATCGTTACCAACGACGCTTCACTGGCACCTGTGCCAGTGGCACGTGTAAAGAGATTTGAATGAGGTCATTGCCAGTACCGCCTAACTGGCCCCCGTGCCAGTGATACGTAAAAAGCACCCACTACACTCTTGGAGTGGTTGGTGTTAGGAAGGGTATCCAGCTGTAGAAACTCTGCCAGATCAAGATTGGAGCCTGGTGCAGCCATCTGGCTCGCCAGCCCTCAGTCAAAATCGTCCAACCCATGCTAGCATGGAAAGCGGATGTTAAACGATGATGATGATGAAATGTGGAGGTTTCCGGAAAGTACCCTACTATAAAAAATGAGATAACTTGGTTCAAAAGTCTCGTGTACTTTCACAGAACTGAGGATATTTAATTCTGATGCAGTAAGGTTTAAAACATTGGGAGCAATAACAATGGATAGTTCATTTATTTCACTGTTCAGCTGCTCAAGCGACTGAACTATCTCCTGTCACTGCCAAAGTTGCTGTTCTTGTTGTTGAGCCACAGGTCAAACCTGATTCAAATCAGGCATTCATTTCACCACCATGTGTTTCTGGGTTTCATCTTGCTGCATGGCACTTCAGTCAAATGCCTTCTACTGTAATATTGGATTGACTAATGCCATATGAGTGAAATCTAAATGTAGCTGGTACCTGAGAAGTATCATATATGGGTGTATATGTGTGCTTATGTATACTAACGAAACATTTCTATACGTCTTTCGGTATATTAATGCATATGTATGTGTTTATGCATGCTAATGTGTGTGTGTTTGTGTTTACATACAGTAATGTACATGGGGGTGTATGGGGCTAAACATAGAGGAGACAAACAAGGACAGACAAAGGGATTAAGTTGATTTCATCGATCCCAGTGCGTAACTGGTACTTATTTAAACGACTCCGAAGGGATGAAAGTCTAAGTCGGCCTTGACGGAATTTGAACTCAAAACGTAATGGCAGACGAAATACCACTAAGCATTTCGCCTAGCGAAATAATGTATAATAATGTATATTGGTGTATGTGTCTTAATGTATATTAATGTATGTGTGTGTGTTTATGTATGCTGACGTATATATGAGTGTGTTTATGTATGCCAATGTATAAGTCTGTGTGTGTTTATGTATGTTAATGTATAAGTCTGTGTATGTTTATGTATACTGATATATATCAGTGTAAATTTCGTGTAGTGTTTGCCTCTTGAAAGAAAGCAACTTCCTAAAATGAGACACAGCTCAAGGTTTTGGCCATTCAATAAACCAAGTATCAAACTAAGCAATTTAGTTGATACAACTGAAACCTTTGAAAGAAGTGCTACAGCATGGCTGGTTGCTGTCCTATAACTGTAATTCAGTAAAATTAAATATAAGAAAAGAATAAGTTTATAACAAGATGGCGACGGTAACAACAACAACAACAATCCCTTCTGCTATTTTGGAGAAGGGTACGAGTCGATTACATCGACCCCAGTGCTCAACAGGTATTTATTTCATCGACCCTGAAAGGATGAAAGGCAAAGTCTACTCCAGAGGAATTTGATCTCAGAATGTAAAGACAGACGGAATGCCACCAAGCATCTTGTCTAGCATCTAACAATTCTGCTAGCTCAAGCAGAGGGCCTGAAATTTTACTGGAGGATTCCAGCCAATTACAATTGACCCCAATGCTCAACTGGTACTTATTTTATCAACCCTGAGCGGATAAAAAGGCAAAATTGACTTCGGGGGAATTCGAACTCTGAACATAAAGAAAAGCTACTAAGCATTTTGTCTGACGTTTTTATTATTCTACCAGCTCACTGTCTCGATCTTATTTCTTTATTGCCCACAAGGGGCTAAACATAGTGGGGACAAACAAGGACAGACAAACGGATTAAGTCGATTACGTCGACCCCAGTGCGTAAATGGTACTTAATTTATCGACCCCCGAAAGGATGAAAGACAAAGTCAACCTCTCACTGTCTCGATCTTGCCAGCCCGCCTCTTTAACCCTTTCATTACCGTATTTATTTTCATTCAATTAATTTTAAATATAACAAAGAATTTAGTAAAATAACTTAGTTGTCATTAAGCTAGAGTTGGGAACATAAATTGTGACTAAGGTTTGGTGGAAGATTTTAATTCAATACTTATGAAAGCAAGACATTTGTTCTACAGAGCCAGAGGCGGTTTTGGTCAGGTTGGTATCAAAAGGGTTAATTTTAGTAAGTGCCAAAGCTTCAGTCGCTAACATCAGAGCTCAGCATTAACGAAAGTTTAATTAAGGGAGAGAACTCATTCTTCATAAATTCATTTATCCATATAGATAAGCGAGAAAAATAGAATAAAAATATCCAAAATTACATTATTGTTGCGATTTTAGTTTTGATTACGTGATTTTGATTGTCTCGATTGCTGTTATATGCCTGCACTGCGACTGCGCGGAGTTCTGTTCTGTTTGCAGACGACATATTCAGCGTTCGTGAGAATGCAGACGACATGTTCAGCGTTGATTTTTAGTCGAGAATGTAGAAACTCGCTGCATGAAAAATGTTATTGCGTTGAAGTTCGGTTTTGCTTACAATTTAGCAATCTTTGTTAGTATTTTGCTTACAATTTAGCAATCTTTGTTAGTATATTGCAGTATTTTTAGTCGATTAAGACCTTTTAAACTTTGATATTCGAGTTTGGGTTTATAACAATTTAATCGACTAAAAAAAAAAAAAAAATACAGCTAGAGAAAGAGAGAGAATGGACAGCAAATCTATAAAACCAAATTTGTTCACCACTGATCCAAGTTCGAGTCAAACGTGAAAAGAATGGAAATATTGGTTCAGAACTTTTAAAAATTCTTTAGAATCATTTCCTGCTGAACCGCCTATCACTGATGAAAGCAAACTTAGGTGTTTAATAGCACACCTAGATAAAGACGTTTACGAACTCGTAAGTGAATGTGAGAATTACTCAGAAGCAATTCAAACTCTGGAGAGACTGTATGTGAAACCTTTGAGCATTATTTTTGCGAGGCACTTTTTAATAACATGCAAACAATTTACAGAAATTGAAACGACTAGCTAAGGATTGCGGGTACAGAGCTATGGACGCTGAGACTCACAAAAATGAAGCTTTTCGTGACGCATTTATCTCGGGATTAACATCATCTTCAACTCGCCTTAGACTTTTAGAAAATATTCAAGATGCGGTGATAACTTTAGAAGCAATATTTAACCAAGCCCGTTCGCTGGAAGTTGCTCAAAGGAATTCCGAAGTGTATAATAGCAGTCAGTCAGTCTGCTATAAACAGCCATGGAAGCTGTTTGTCAACATTTATTCCACGTGAAGAAGACAAAATCTCAATTCCTGACAGAAACACAGCTTGTGCAGCGACAAAACGAACTAAAAAATCCTGTACCTTTTGCGAATCTAATGAATTTCATCCTAGGTTTAAGTGTCCTGCTAGGCAGAGCAAGTGTTACAAATGTGGATATTTTGGTCATTTTGCTAAAGAAGCCGGTCAGGTAACCGTAAAATTTTTCATAAAACATCAGCAGCTCTTGATGATGGCAACTTCGCTGCGGCTTTATGTCAAGGTGGAGCTACTACTAAAGTTAATTATAAAATAACAGTTGATGGTGCGAAAGCATTTTCTTTGATTGATACTGGCTCTACTATGAATCATATTAGCAAAGACTTTGCAAAGAAAAACAAATTGGTGGTGAAGTCTGAAAGGAATGGAATTAACATGGCTGTCAATGAAAATCGTTCCCAAAATCGTTCAATTGAACTTCATGGAGGAATTTACGAGCAAGTAAAGCTGGTGGTACTTAATAATTTGTTGGTAGATATGATTTTAGGACAATTTTTTTTAAAACAGAATCAACATGTACAAATTAAAAGTAACATTACACTGAGGTTGTTTGAAAATTTAAACTCTGACTGTAAACCCATAGTTACGAAGTCAAGAAGACAGTCCGCCAATAATCAAAAATTTATTGCTGATGCTATAAGCCAAGATCTGGCAGAAGGGATAATTGAACAGGGTGTTTCTCCCTGGGAAGCCCAGGTATTGGTAATATCAGGAGAAAATCATCACAAGAGACTGTGTATTGATTATAGCGAGACTATAAATAAGTTTACGCAATTAGATGGATATCCACTGCCAAATATGCATGACACGGTCACAAAAATAGCTCAATTTAATTATTTTAGCACACTAGATCTCAAAAGTGCATATCATCAAGTTGAGATTCCAGTTGAAGATCAACCTTATACGGCTTTCGAAGCACAGGGAAAATTATATCAAAGCAAACGTATTGCTTTCGGACTTACAAATGTAGTGCCCTGTTTCCAGGGAGTGATCGATAATATAATCAAAAGCCATAATTGTACAGCCACTTTTGCATATATCAACAACGTAACTGTGTGTGGTAAATCGAAGGAAGAACATGATCGAAATTTAAAGCATTTTCTTCAAGTTGCTAAGGACTGTAATTTAACTTTTAATGAAACCAGATGCATTTACAGCACTACGATTGCTTGGTTATGAAATTCAAAATGGTAACTTGAAACCTGACCCTGACCAGGTAAAACCCTTACTAGAACTACCTATTCTTAGAACCCACAAAGCATTGAGTCGAATTGTTGGTCTGTTTGCGTATTATTCTAAATGGATTCCCAAATTCTCTGACAAGATAAAACCGTTGGTTGATACTAAATATTTTCCTTTGAATGAACTAGCCTTATCAAGTTTAAAAACTTTATGAAATGATTTAGCAAACACTACCTTAAAAGTGATTCATGAAAGCCTTCCTTTCTCAATAGAAACAGACGCATCGGAGGTAGCTATATCTGGCATTTTACATCAAAACAGAAAGCCAGTCGTATTTTTTTAAGAACCCTCAACCCAAATGAGCGTCGTCATTCTTGTATTGAAAAAGAGGTGACAGCAACTGTAGAATCTGTGAGAAAATGGTCTCATTTTCTTCTTGGACGTAACTTCACACTAATAACTGATCAAAACAGTGTGGCTTTTATGTTTAATTGTCAAAAGCGCAGTAAACCTAAAAACGAAAAGATAATGTGTTAGCAAATCAAACTGATCCCAGGATGACACAGCGCTGCATGAATATGATACAGTTCATTATCAGTCGTAGCTGCGCAATAAGTACGCGATAAAGTATCAGATGCAACATTAATAAATTTGATATCATTTACCGCCAAGGCAAGTTTAATGTTGCATCTGATACTTTATCGTGTACTTATTGCGCAGCTACGACTGATAATGAACTGTATCATATTCATGCAGCGCTGTGTCATCCTGGGATCACACGATTGTTTCATTATATTAAAGTTAAGAATTTACCTTACTCCGCAGATGATGTAAAATGTATAACTAACAATTGTGTAATATGTTGTGAGGTGAAACCTCGCTTTACTAAAACCTCTGTTTCATCAGTAATTAAATCTACTCAAGCTTTTGAAAGATTGAGTGTTGATTTTAAATGACCCCTACCTTCAGTGTACCAGCTCACCACCTGAGAGGTTGCTTATATTACTTGTTTGTAAGTTATTGAGAATTAGCTTGTCAACATATCTTGGTGATTAATTGCTTAACATACACACTTTAAAATTATCAATGAGACTAACTAGTCATAAAATTATTCTTAGCATTTTCTTTTGTGGTTGATTTGAAAATACCAAAATACCTGAGACCACCCTTGGTTCTATGATACAAAACTTTGTGTTTTAAAGTGAGCTAAATTAAAACCTACCATCAGAATTTGTCATTATGTCCCAAATACCAGCTTTAATAATAACAAATTTATTTTGCTAAAGCTGTATATCTCAGTAGAAATATGGTAAGGAAAAGGTGAAAAAGAATTTATTATACAGCTCAACTTAAATCTTACTTCAGTTCTTGAACTTAGCTTATATACTTGTTGAAGATATTAATATGAAATCTGACCATCGGTAACAGATAACATCTACTGTAGGTATAGAGGCAACTCATTTCTATACATTGTATTGAAGCACTACTATTTAAGTGTGATTTGAACTTGCAGGCTTATAGAGCAGAGCTCTATAAAAGTTAGAGTTCTTCTAACAAGTTTCTATATAGTATCTATCCACCCAAATTCAATCATAAAAACTTAGGTCAATCCAAGCTATAGTAAAGACACTTGCTCAAGATGTCACACAGTGAGAATGAACTCTGACCTCATGGTTGTGAAGTTAGCTCCTTAACCACTCAGTGATGCTTGCATTTGAAATGTGTGTGTGTGTGCATATAATATATATATATATATATATATGAGGGTGCATAGCCTAGTGGTTAGGGTAATGCACTCATGATTGCCAGATTGTGATTACAATTCCTAGTGGAATTTCAGGCCTTGTGCCTTTAGTAGAAAGGATTATTATTATTATTGCTGTTATTAATATAGGCTCAAAGACAGCAGATTTTGAAGGGATTAGCTGATATCATTGACCTCCAATTCATGACTGATACTTTATTTTGAAAGGCAATGGTGACCTTTGCAGGATTTGAACTCAGAATGTATAGAGTTAGAACAAGTAGCACAATGCATTTTGTCTGATGCTCTAACAGTTCTGCCAATCCAACACCTTAATGATAATAATGATTGTTGTTAATTTAGGCAATTTGGCCAGAAATTTGTGGAGAGTGGAGTTAGTTGCTTATATTAATCCCAATATTTGACTGGTACTTTATTTTATCAACCCCTAAAAGAGAAAAACAAAGCTGACCTTGGCAAGATTTGAACCCAGAATATTGAGAGCCAGGAGAAATGCCACAAAATGTTTTAAAGAATTTTGTCCAGTGCTCTAACAATTTTACCAGCTCAATAATAAATGTCATAAGGTGAATCTAAGAATAATATTTCTTGCATATACATCATGTCTTTAAGAGAATAGGTATTTGGGAAATATATAAAACAGCAAAGTTAAAGAAAGTAAAATGATTATCTGTATCTAAGATACTAAATATGGTTATATGTGTCTTCAATTAAGCATTTTAACTGTCATTGTTTCTTTTTTTACTCATTACATAGCCAAAGGAAAAAGGAGCCAAGATGAAGAAAATCCATTTTGTCAGCAATATAACTTGTGCCTTAAACTTCTTGGAGAAGAAAAAGGTAAGAAAATTTCTGATAAGTTTGTTTTGTGCCTTAAATTTCTTCATGAATGTATAAGTTTGAAAGAAAGTATAAAATATGGGCTATTTGTTTTTCTTCATTATTTTAATCATTTAGATTCTATGTGAAGTTGTACCAAGAAAGTTTATCATACATGTAAAACTATGTATCTTGTGACATATCTTGTGATACATCACTTACTGTATTTGATGGTTTTTAAGATGCATTTTTTTGCAAAAACTAAAATGTCTCAAAAATGTCACCCCAGGTCCTATATGTGAAATAGGCTTTCTCATGAGTTCTAAAAACTCTTTTTCCTGAATATGCCTTGATAAAATTGGGATGAATCTTATATGCTCGTGTATCTTTTATACTCTCAAATATGGTACTTGAGATTAAAATGTTGAGACACTTTATTAATTTTGAAGTTTCCAGACTATCGTTGGTACTTGCTATGATCTATGTTACATTTTGATTGGTCCGTTCTCTAGTTATCTTCAGGCTTCCAATTTCTATGTCAGAAGAAATAAAGTCTCTGTGATAAAAACTACTGAACTGATATAGTCTCAAAGAAAAAGAAAATGTATACACAATTTGATAATTATAACAAGTTATGTTATAATTAGGTTTTATAACCTAAGTTGAAGACAATAAATGTAGAATTTAAGTTATAGTTGTTTGAACTTATGACCTTTCTGAATCTAGTCACTGCTGATGATGCAGACTGATGGAATTACATTACAAATCATTCCAATTGGTTATTTGGGTGCATTCTTTTTCAGTTCCTGCTCTCAGCTCATTGGCTGTTGCAGGTTTTCTACTATAAACCTTATCTTTGATATATCCCACTAAAAAGAGCCAATAGATGTGAGTTCTGGTGAATGTGTGGTGAATATTCAGTTTTACCTCTTTGTTCAATGCATCTATTCAGTATATTTTCATTATGATAAGCCCTTGCACAATTATAGTAGTGGGGAGGTACTCCATCTTACTGGAAATAAAACTCTTTACCTCCTGATTTCTCTTGAATGCATGATGTGACAGATTCTTGCAGCATGTTCTGATAAACAGGACCAATGATGTTGCTGTTTGTTCCTTCTCGAGCCACGCCGGGCTCATTAGGGCTGGTTTCCCAGTTTCCTTGGTGTATAGGTTCCCCACCTGGATGGGATGCCAGTCCGTCACAGGTGAGCTGCAAAATGTAGGAGGAAAGAGTGAGAGAAAGTTGTGGTGAAAGAGTCAACAGAAGTCGCCATTACCTTCTGCTGGAGCTGCGTGGAGCTTAGGTGTTTTCGCTCATAAACACACACATCACCCAGTCTGAGATTCGAACCTGTGATTCCTTGACCATGAGTTTGCTGCTCTAACCACTAAGCCATGTGCCTCCAGGACCAATGATGGTTTTCAAAAAAGAACGGTCCTCTTATGCCCAATACTGATAATCCACACCACACTGTTACATCTGGCTAGTTGCAGTGATATGTGGGTTCTCATGTGTCATGTAGGTGCATTGTAGTGAGCAACTGAGTCTTTTAACTTAAATGCACCTTCATTGCTTCAGACAATCTCTCTTTTGGAAACTGTGTATCCTCTGCACCTTTTTTGGGGTACTACTCACAAAATTGCATCCTTCAAAACTTCCATGCTTCCTGAGATTCACCAACACTACACCTGATTTTCTCCCCTCCATACACACGCAAGCATGTATCTAACTCACACACTGTTCACTTTCCAGACATTTATACATTACTGTATATGCTTTATATGCACTTTTGACAAGTTGTGGTGCACCTGAGCACTGTATACAATAATTTCATTATTATTGTATTTTTATTATATTTCAACTTCCTGGTTAAAGAAGCAGTGGAATAATGCTGGAGTTTACCTTTACCAATGAACACACTTCACTATGTAATGGATGTTTGGTTTTGGCATTCTTGTCATACAGGCTTTCTGTCAAAAGATTCACTTTGAGAGTGATGGAGACTTTCTAATAGTTCTGCTTCTAATTTTGGGCTAGAGTATGATCAAATTCTTTCAGAATTTCCTTTATGGATGTCTTGGACAGTCGTATTTGTTTCAAACTTATCTCTTATATAAGTAATGGTGATCCACATATGTGAATTGGTTGAAACTCCTTGATAAACTGCTTTTGCACTTCAGTTGCATTCTCATACTTACAGTTGCACTTTAAGATCAGTTTCCTTTCTCGAAGTTTAGTCTTGTTTCTGCCATTACTTCAGATTAGTTGCACCTCTTAAAATAAAATGTTTGAGGGAGTTACAATTATACAATGTGCATATACAAATTTAGTAAACTTATATAAGTGAGTGTATAAAGGCGGCAAACTGACAGAAACGTTAGCGTGCCAGGCGAAATGCTTACCGTTATTTCGTCTGACTTTACATTCTGAGTTCAAATTCCACTGAGGTCGACTTTGCCTTTCATCCTTTCGGGGTCGATAAATTAAGTACCAGGTACGTACTGGGGTCGCTGTAATCGACTTAATCCATTTGTCTGTCCTTGTTTGCCCCCTCTGTGTTTAGCCTCTTGTGGGAAGTAAAGAAATAGGTATTTCGTCTGTCTTTACATTCTGAGTTCGAATTCTGCCAAGGTCAATTTTGCCCTTCTTCCTTTCGGGGTTGATAAATTAAGTACCAGTTACATATTGTGGTAAACCTAATCGAATGGCCCCCTCCCCCAAATTTCGGGCCTTGTGCCTAGACTAAGAAAATAAAAAGTGTGTATGTGTGTATATGCACATACACATGTGCGTGTGTCTGTTTCTATTATGAGATGACCGTGTATATTATATGCAAAGTTGATTTATGTTATATTAATGATCTATATAATCTGTATGCATACCTTATTCTACCAAAACATTATGTTTCTTTAAATTAGATCAAATTAGTGAACATCAATCCATCAGACATTGCTGATGGCAAACCAACCATTGTTCTTGGTCTCATCTGGATGATCATCTTATATCTACAGGTAAGTAAGTTTTGTATCTACAGCTATGTTACTCTGCTTGGGATAGGCAACAATTTACCGCCGAAAGACATAGCTTCTGATAAGTGGCTTGCAGTTGATTAGTGAGACTAATGTTGATTAAAGATTGTTTGAAAAGTAGTTTCTGTGAGGGAGGAAGAGTTAATGCGGTTTTGCACTTTTAGTGGTCTCATTCTTTGCATTGTGGATATGCTGGGGTTTAGTTGAGTATACTGATCCTAGTGAGCATCGATCTGGTATTTATTTTATTGATCTTTATTTATTGAGTCACTTAATTATCCCTAATTAAGAGATATAAATATAAACAACATTGTTTTTTTTTAATATAAATACGTACACACACACACACGCATGTTTCCATATGTTCTTTCACATGGCTGTGTAGTTACGAAATTCACTTTGAAACTACATGGTTTGGGACCATAGCACCTTGAGCAAGTATTTTTATTTTCTCCTATAGCTTCTAGTTGACCAGCGTCTTGTGAGTGAAATTTGCTTGAAGAAAATTGTAGAGAAGTATAAAAGTATAATAAATATGTATTCTACAAAAAATATTGAATAATTCTTCAAGTTAATTCTGTTGTGTCTGGACAGAGTCATTTTCTTTTTGTGCCTTATAATGTAACACACTCACCGGTAAAATTTCCACTTTCTTTCTTATTTTTATTTTTATAAATATGCTTCAACACACAAACTCATAAACAATCTTACAAACAAAATCCAGAAACAAAATATAAGCTTCAAGTTAATGTTAAACCGTTTTTATATACAACTTGACATATAAAGAAGCATTAGTATACCCCAACCACAAATTCTCTCTCTCTCGCACACACACAAGCATACACACAAACACACGCGTGTGTATATACATTATGTAGAGTAAATGGTAGAAGAGTTGAAAGATAATTTGAGATTAGAGAAGATATAGTTTTCATCAAAATATAGATTGTATCTATTTGAGAAATTTAGTCGACATCTTCGAAAGCGCAAGGCAGTGATGATGATCTCCGCTTGAAGAGAATTTTCTTGTATAACCTTCATGCTTCTGTCTTATTTAAAGTCTGTCCTAATGCAGTATTCAAGATAAAATGCTTATTTGTGATATCTATAAACGTTAACGGGCGTTTTGTTGCTTGTTGAACGATGAACTATCTCCTAAGCAAATTTATTACTGTCGTTGATTGATTGATTGATATCTGGAAATATTTTAAGTCGAGGCAATTGGCCACTTTTTGAAAAGTTCGATTTGGTGTATAAAGGGAAATAACTCGTATACTATAAAATTTAAGGGACGCAACTCATGCCTAGTTGTTCGCATTATTTTTTTTTATGTGTAACACTTATGCGTTAGTGGATGTAATCGTATAATTATTTGCATTGACACATGATTAAGCATTTATATGAGAACCTAGTGAAGAACAGTACTAAATACTGAAATATGTTTATATTGGTGATATTAATTAGACGCTCATATGGCTGTGTAATTCAGAAGTTTGCATCGATCTTATAGAGCAGTAATTTGAGAAATTCTTTCTCGATCGATTTCACTTCACAACCATGAGGTCTTTGTTTGAAACTTATCCTTTCTTACTTTGTTCATTTACTGGTTTCAGTCGTTCTTGATTGTGGTCAAGCTGGGGCACTGTCTTCAAGGGATTTAGACAATTACATTGACCCAATTGTGCTTTGTGTGCTACTTATTTTCTTCAGCTCCATTTATGAAATGCTAGGTCCACCTTAGAGTATGAATCTGAATATTTTTATACATATATGGAAAATCATCTTGTGGCTGTAGTATTATAAATCTCGTTTTATTGTTGGAAATTTTTCATTCAATTATAAAGGCTGGTTTCTTTGTGGTTTATTGAAAGACTTTTTAGTTCAGGCTAGTGGATGATGATGATACTATAATATTTTGTCACAGAGAAGCTTCTCTTAAAAGACTTTCTGTGTGAAAAATGCAGTTTACTCAGGCTGACATCAGTGGACTGTTAGCTACCAGTGTTTCAGCTTGATCCACCTGATAAACACTGTGTTTTTAATATGTGAAGTCTCCTAAGACTTCATGCATTAAAAGACACCAAGCATTTCTCTGACACAAAAATATTACAGTAGATGCCAGTCGACATTTGTCTATTCTTTATAAAACACATAGTTATTTTAATCTGATGCTGTCTCAAGTGAATGAATCCATTTATTGTAGTTACGTATAGACACAGGCATGACTATGTGGTTAAGAAGTTTGCTTCCCAACCATATAGTTTGCAGGTTCAGTCCTATTGCATGGCACCTTGGGCAAGTGTCTTCTACTATAGCCCTGATGGAGTCCCAGTTAGTTAGTAAAGATAGACTTAATTTGTTGCTCAGTTTAATACAACTATAGGGATCTTGGATGTATTTAGCAGAAGCTATGATGTTGCCACATCCAGTCTAGGTTTCCAGTCTGTAGATAAATTCCTCTTGGAAGCATCAAAAATGCCATAAGGGCTACCCTTTTACCTTTTACTGAATGATGAAGACAATGTTGGTGATTTTAGTAGCTAAACATATAAGATGGGGTCAAGCTATCTGATCTTCCCTTTTGAAGGTATTGCTCTTGTACTCTTCAGTGCATCATACAGCAAAACTCATGCAATTTTATATCTTTTCATTTGAAATATTCTATTTTTTAGATTGAACGAATAACAGAACAAACTCAATCACAAGAAACTGCTGATGGAGCACCAGCTGTGAAGAAGGGACCGAAAGAAAGTGTAAAGAAAGCCTTACTTAATTGGACAGCCAATGCAGTTACAAAGTAATAAACCATTTCTTGTCATCAATATGCATACAAGTGTAATCCCATCAGCGGTTGCCATTTGTCTGTTTATGCTATTTTCATTTTACATATAGAATTCTTTGTTGTCTTCATGTGCCATCTTTTTAATTGTACACATGCACACACCCACCCATCATCACCATCAAAATTACCTTTCAATGCCTGTAGTCTTATTTCTTTATTTCCCACAAGGGGCTAAACATAGAGAGGACAAACAAGGACAGACAAAGGGATTAAGTTGATTACATCAACCCAGTGCATAACTGGTACTTAATTTATCAACCCCGAAAGGATGAAAGACAAAATCATCCTCAGCGGAATTTGAACTCAGAACATAACGGCAGATGAAATACAGCTAAGCATTTCGCCTGACGTGCTAACGCTTCTGCCAGCTTGCCGCCTTAATACCTGTATTCTATGCTGATATGGATTGGGCAATCTGACAGGGTCTGACTATCCTGAGTGCTGCGTTGGTCTACAGTGTATGCTTTGGCAATGTTTCTATGACTAGATGCCTTTCTTAGTCCCAAATATATACATATGCATATACACACTCCCATACTTGTAAAGTTAATTTACTGAAATATGGTGTTTCTAGTAAACAGACATTCAACTTCCCTGTGAAAAGTAGAAGCTTGTAAAACCACATGTTTGTTACCTGTATGGTGCAAAAAATAAAAAAAATGAGAAGAACCTGATTAGTTTCAGTGCTTATTACTGCTTCATCAGATATTGGTAACTCAATCCCTGATTACAGAGGGATTAACAGCTTCTATTTATAGTGTACACAAACTTGGTTAGAACTAAAGTCATCTGCCCTAATTTGTATAACAGTGCAGTATGTGTGTCTATGTGTTGTATATAATTTTTGCATTCACACGTGCTTACACAGATATGTTATTTTGTGACCAAATTTTAAAGTCGTGTGCTGTCCACCTTAATCTGAAGTTTTCCATCAACTTTATTACAAATCATCATTGTCATGTCTCCAACCACCTTCTGATCACCATCATCAATACCATCACCACAAATAACCACTACCACCGTCACTACCATCACCACCACAACCACTACCACCACCTGATCACCATCATCAATACCATTACCACCACCACCACCATTACTACCATCATCATTGTCTTTGTCGTCACTACCATTATCATCACCATCATTACCATCGACAACACTGTTTCATCATATAGGTAGTTTTTTTCATTCTTCCATGAGCTTGATAGTTTTGTCCATCCTACCCTTGTACACCTTACTATACCACTGCATAACACCATTATAAGCAATACTATATAATATACTATAATATATCTGAAATACAACATACATTGATGCCTACAGCAGATTATTAACAATGACAATTAACCTGATGTCTATGAACGCAGCTTTATTTCCTAATTAATGTTCTGGCTGTTTTTATTTTCAGGCATTATGGTATCCCGGTGACAGACTTTGGGAAGAGTTGGCGAGATGGAGTTGCTTTTAATGCCATGATACACAACATCCGTCCAGATTTGGTAGATTTAGAACGAACGAAACAACAGCCGGCCAGAGTCAATCTTGAGTATGCTTTCTCCACTGCTGAAGTCCAACTGGGAATTCCTCGGTTAATAGATGCAGAAGGTGAGTTATGTCTTTTTTTTCTTTTTTTTTTAATCTTTTATCTTTTACTTGTTTCATATTTCTTTATTGCCCACAAGGGGCTAAACACAGAGGGGACAAACAAGGACAGACAAACGGATTAAGTCGATTACATCTACCCCAGTGCGTAACTGGTACTAAATTTATCGATCCCGAAAGGATGAAAGGCAAAGTCGACCTCAGTGGAATTTGAACTCAGAATGTAACAGCAGATGAAATACCTATTTCTTTACTGCCCACAAGGGGCTACACACAGAGGGGACAAACGGATTAAGTCGTTTATATCGACACCAGTGCATAGCTGGATGAAAGGCAAAGTCGACCTCGGTTGAATTTGAACTCAGAACATAACAGCAGACAAAATACCACTAAGCGTGCTAACATTTCTGCCAGCTCGCCTCCTCTTACTTGTTTCAGTCATTTGGATGTGGCTAAACTGGAGCACACCTTGAAGGGCTTTACTTGAACAAATCGACACCAGGACTTACTTTTTAAAGCCTAGTACTTATTCCATTGGTCTCTTCTGCTGAACTGCTAATTTATGGAGATGTAAAGACACCTGCACCAGTTGTCAAATGGTGATAGGGGACAAACACACACACACTTACATGCATGTGTGTGTGTGTGTATATCTGTGTGTGTGTGTTTGTCTCCCATCACCGCTTGACAACTGGTACAGGTGTCTTTACATCCCCGTACACATACACAGATATATACACACACACAGATGCACACTCACACACATGCACACACACACACACACACAAACACATGCATACATACAAAAGACTTCTTTCAGTTTCCATCTATCAAATCCACTCGCAAGGCTTTGGTTGGCCCAAGGCTATAGTAGAAGGCACTTGCCCAAGGTGTTATGCAGTGGGATTTAACTCAGAACCATGCAGTTGAAAAGCAAGCTTTTTACCACACAGTCACACCTGTTTAATTTTAAAAATTTGATTTGAGTTTTTTTTTGTATAGTTTGCTCAGCAGAAGGATCATATAGACGATCCTTTCAGGGCCTGCACTGAGGATATTTTTCTGAGACCAGAGCGTACTCTACTAGATGGACCCGGGCACATGACAGTGGCACTAAACCCGCTGATGGGATTAAGTCTACCATCTGTAAACAAGAACAGTCCTTCTCACAGACTTTCAGATAGTTTCCATTTACCAAATTTCATTCAGAAGGTTATGGAAAAAAAAAACATGCTCAAGGTGTTGGGTAGTTGGGGTTGAACCCAGAAGTATATTATTGTGAAGCAGACTTCCTAACCACACAACAATGTATACATCCATAATGTTATCGCTAAATACTGTCTGTAGCTTGTTTTAGTGTCTTCTCTAATATTATTATTCGTTATTGTTTTGTTGGTCTCTTTTCCCAATTAGTCCGCTTTCTTTCTTTCTTTTTTTCTTTATTTATTTCACTGTTCGAAATTTTTCTTTCCTTCCATTTGGCCTACTTTTTTTCCTCCTTTGTTGCTGTTCATCCTCATCATCCTCATCATCATCACCATCACCATCATTATCATTTTGAATTTACCATCAGTGAATACCAAATTACACAATCCTATCAAAACGGTGGAATTAATGTCACTGAAACATCTAAGTTTGTGAGTGTATCCTGTAACAATTTGCGCGTGCACACACACACACACACAAAAATATCCATATCGACATACATGTATACATACATAGACATACATTTACAGACACACACATATACATACCTACATGTATATACAAACACACAGACTCCCTCAACTAACACATATTTATGTTTATATTTATGGTTACGCATGTTTCTGTATATAATATGTAAATAAATATACATGCGTGTGTATACCACATACCTACATGCTTGTCTACACACATATATATACATATATACATAACCATATACATACACAAAAGTGCCAGTTTCAATATATTGATTTATTTGGATAGAGTTTACTGATTCACTGAAATTATATAGAAATGGAGCAGATGAAATAGTAGAGAGAGAGATAGAGATAGATAGATAGAGAGAGAGAGAGAGAGATACAGTTTGTATGTTTGATAGATAATGGGTGAAAAGGTATAATAAAAAAGTTTGTGTCACCCTATCACCTTCAAGTGAAAACAAACTTCCACATACAAAAGCCCATATCAGGACCAGTCTGCTACCTTTAAGATAGCATGTTAGCACTTGGTTGTAACTAAATTAATATAAAGCAGCAATCAAAAGAAAAAGTATGATAACCGCCAAAAGGAATTGCATTACACATAAAATGGCATTCTGTCGGTTACGATGACAAGGGTTCCAGTTGACCCGATCAACAAAACAGCCAGCTCTTGAAATTAATGTGCAAGTGGCTGAGCACTCCACAGACATTCATACCCTTAATGTAGTATCCAGAGAGATTTGGTGTGGCATGATGTGACAAGACCTGGCCCTTTGAAATATGGGTATTACTCATTTTTGACAGCTGAGTGAACTGTAGCAATGTGGCTTGCTCATGGACATAATGTACTGCTGAGAAACAAACTCATGGTCTTACAACCATCAAGTAATTACCCTAACCTCTAAGCCACACACCTTCACAAGTACTACACATGCTGTTGTTGTTAGAAACATATTGTAGGTCAATTCATTATAACGAAATAACTAGAGGTGAAGATAGTGTATAAATTATATGAATTTGTATTCTACTGAAGGTGTTATTTTGCATCTCTGGCCATGACTAAATACTATTTACTTCAGAATAGTTACCAAATCTTTTTGGAAAACTTGATTTGTAACAGGCTAACATCATGTTTTAAAGCAGATTTGTCTCTGATGTGCCTAATACTATTAAAATCAAAAACTTACACAGCAACCACCTGCAATGTGTCTTGAGAACAGATTAGCTGTGCTTACATGCATGCTTATACACCTGCACACACACTTGCATACACACATGCACACATACTTGCACATATACACATACTTGCACATACACACCCACACCCATGCATGCACACACATGCATGCACACACATGCATGCACACACACTTGCACACACACCCACAAAGACCACATGCACACACACACACGCATAATATTTTTCTCTTTTCCTTTTACACCCAAACATACTCAAATACATACTCAATAATACATTCACGCACAATTACATACATATACTCACACACGCTCACATATACATATTCATGCAGGCTTACATTCACTCAAACACTCACCCAACTTACATACTCTCACTCACATGCACATACACATACACACACACACACACACACACAGACACACACACACACACACACTCACCCATGTACAAACACGCACACACAATATACATACAAACTCACACCAAATCACACGTACATACACACTGCTCTCTCATGCACATGCATTTACTCACATACACACATTCATACATATACACACTCTGATACTTGCACTTACGCATACACATACAACTCTGCATATTCACACACTCATGCACAGTCACACTCATACTTACACTCGCAGTCACTCATCCTTGTCACTTGGTTACAAGAGCTTAAACAAGGACGAAGACCACGACCGAATTGCTAATCACATTGGCAAAATGAATGAAAGAAATTCTTTTCTTTTATGCTTTTATTTGTTTCTGTCATTTAACTGTGGCCATGCTGGAGCACTACTTTGAAGTGTTTTTTAGTTGAACAAATTGATCCCAGGACTTATTTCTTAAGCCTAATACTTGTTCTAGTACTTAGTCTCTTTTTGCTGAACTGTTAAGTTACGGGGACATAAACACATTAACACTGGTTGTCAAGCGGTGATGGGGGACAAACAAAGACATACAGGCACAGACAGACACACACACACACATATCTACATATGAGGGGCTTCTTTCAGTTTCTGTCTACCAAATCCACTCACAAGGCTTTGGTTGACTCGAGGCTATAGTAGAAGACACTTACTCAAGATGCCATACAGTGGGACTGAACCTGGACCCATGTGGTTGGGAACCCAACTTCTTACCACACAGTTACACCTGCGCCTTTAGGATTGTTTTGTGTCAGAGTTATAATTGTTTTGCATCTCTTTATTCACTTATAGATGTTGACGTACCAAAACCCGACGAGAAATCCATCATGACATACGTTGCACAATTTCTTAAGGCTTATCCTGAAGCTGGAGAAGATCCCGAAGTAAGTACAAGTTATTTCTTTATCATTGGTTGCATATTAAAAGACCCACACTTATTAAGTGTTCAAGTGTTTACATCAAGGGAACTGCAATCTCTAAGCAATCTGGGTATGATACTTTAAGTAGATACATTGTAAAAAGCCTGATAAGCTGTGGTATTTGTCATCATCATCATCACCATCTGTTTTTCCATGCTGGCATGTGTTGGACAGTTTGACAGGAATTGCTCAGGCTCCGATTGTCTGTTTTGGAATGTTTTCTGCAGCTGGATGCCCTTCTTAATGTCAACCATTTTACAGAGTTTTCTCAGTGATTTTTATGTGGCACAAGCATGGATGCTTTATGTGTGGCACCAGCACTGGTGCTTTATATGTAACATTGGCACAGGTGCTTTTCTGTGATACTGGCATGGATACTTTTTATGTGGTACCAGCATGGGTGCTTTTCTATGTGACAGTAGTAGATGAAAATCATCTAGCAGCATTGGTGGCATTGCTAAATATGTATTTCTGCCTCATTGGGCTTCATCAGTTGCAAGTATCCAATCATTAATTGCTTAAAGCAACAGAACCACAATCTGTATTTACATCAAGGGAACTGCAATCATTAAATGTTTATTACTAACTATAGCAACCAACAATTTTTATAATTAAATATTATTAGGAATTGCATAAAAAAATTGATAAAATATTTTTGTGTATTGTATAAGTATAACTAATTTATTGCAGATAAATTTTTACAAAATCTTATATGGGCCACTAAAGGCCATATGAACCCCAGTTGAATACCACTGGTATAATCAAATGAAGCTGCGTCTGATAAAGCATACTTGCAGATTCAAAGGATTAGACATAAAGTAAAAAACTGACCAATTAGCTGAATCAGAGCCATAGCTGAATGCTCTTACTTGTGTGACATAAATAGTGTCAGAGATGAAGCTAGTTAAAAGCTGGTAGAAGAAGCTTTTAAATTTACTCCTGTGGAAAATAAGTTTCATCTTCATGTGTTTTGATGAGGTATTTTTCTGAAGTGTACTGTTGTATTTTAGCAGAATGTAAAAAATAGATGAACACCAATGAATGTATATAATTATTTACAACCAGGTGAGAGACATGGTTTGGTGGTTAGGATGTTGCTCTTGTGGTTTTAGATTGTGGTTTTGATTGCTGGATTGGTTAATGCATTGTGTTCTTGAACAAAACACTTCATTGTACATTGCTCCACTCCACTCAGCTGGCAAAAATGAGTAATCCTGCAACAAACCAGTGTCCTGTTCAGTGGAGGAATATATTGCTTCGTTTTTCCTATCTTTTCTCTACGAAATTTAACCCTTTAATCCTTCAATCCTTAATTTCCATCTTTTCCGCCATTCGTCTTCTTCTTTTCTTCTTCTTCTTCTTCTTCTTAGTCGCCATTACGATTTACGGTTCCCAATTTTTAGACTTCCTTTCTTCTCCAACAGCGGCTTCCGGCTTTCATATTCGCAGCAAGTTGCAAAAACATTTTATCCCATTATCTTTCGTACCTCATTCGTTACTATTGTTAAACGTCTGTACTCATACAATAACTGCTTCGTTTTTCCTATCTTTTCTCTACGAAATTTAACCCTTTAATCCTTCAATCCTTAATTTCCATCTTTTCCGCCATTCGGCGGCGCCCCCGCCCTCCCACCCCCACCACCAATACCGGTGAACACTTCTCACCCCCACCACCAATACCGGTGAACACTTCTCACCACCCCCACCACCAATACCGGTGAACACTTCTCACCACCAATACCGGTGAACACTTCTCACCACCCCCACCACCAATACCGGTGAATACTTCTCACCACCAATACCGGTGAACACTTCTCACCCCCACCACCAATACCGGTGAACACTTCTCACCACCAATACCGGTAAACACTTCTCACCACCAATACCGGTGAACACTTCTCACCACTCCCACCACCAATACTGGTGAACACATCTCACCACCAATACCGGTGAACACTTCTCACCATCTACACCGGATATGCCCTCCTCATCCCCCACCACCATTGCGTGTGTCTCTCCCTCCTACCCCTCCTTCACATATGCTTTCACTGTGTACTACCCCTTCCCCCCACCAAGTCAAGCTGCTAGCACCGCAGCTCATTAACTGCCCCACTGATCTTACGTTACCTCCTGTTTAGAATCTGGCACTGCCTCAATCCGACCATCTCCTTCCAGTCCCCCTCCCTGTCTCGTGATATCCTACGTTTTTATTTCTTCTGCACCAACCCTTTCCTTGTCATCGTTCCTCCTTACCCAACCTTCCCCACTGGTGCTTCCCTTTATTACCTGCACCCCCCCACTATCTCTCCCTCTCTTTCCACTGGTGGAACCTTTTTCAGCAAGACCCCCCCCAACTCAACTCTAGAAAAAGCTCGAACCGATCGTGACCGATGCCGGACCCCCCGGCCCCTGTGCAGGTGGCACGTAAAAAGCACCCAATCCACTCGCGGAGTGGTTGGCGTTAGGAAGGGCATCCAGCCGTAGAAACTCTGCCAGATCAGACTGGAGCCTGGAGAGGCCTCTGGCTTCCCAGACCCCGGTCAAACCGTCCAACCCGTGCTAGCGCGGAAAACGGACGTTAAACGATGATGATGATGATGATGATGATGATGATGATGATGTCACAACATCTGGGAAACTGAATCCATGGCTCAGGAAGGACCTTTGATCATTGTTTTTGATTTATATCCACATAAATTGTGCCGGTGGCACATAAAAAGCAACAACCAAATGTGGTTGATGCCAGTGCTCCCTGACTGGCTCCCGTGCCAGTGGCATGAAAAAGTGCCCATTACATTCTCGGAGTGGTTGGCATTAGGAAGGGCATCCAGCTGTTGAAACCTTGCCAGATAAGATTGAAGTCAGGTGCAGCTGCTTGTTTGCTAGTCCTAAGTCAAACCATCCAACCCATGCCAGCATGGAAAGCAGACATTAAACGATGATGATTATGTACAAGCATAGGTGTATGGTTAAGAAGTAGATTTCAGAACCATTAGGGCTTCAGTGCCACAACACGGATATTGTTGGCTAATGTCCTATATTATTTAGCTGCAGGTTGACCAGAACTGTGTGAGTGAAATTAGTAATTACTAACAGAAGAATCTTGGCATAAATATGTAAGTGCGTGTTTGTGCATATGCATGCATGTGTGTGTGCATGCATCCTTGTGTGTTTGTGCATGCATGCTTGTGTGTGTGTGTGTGTGTGCATGCATGCTTGTGTGTGTTTGTGTGTGTGTCAGTTCATATTACCCCTCGTTTTTATGTGTCTTTGCTGACTGTAAACAACATTCTCACTATCAATACAGGTGTTATCCTTCGCTTGCAATCAACTGGTGGTGTCAAGAGGCCTGAACATGCCATCGCAGCTGATTGCTTGCAGTCAGCAAACACACATCAAAATGAGGAGTAGTATGAATTGATTCACACAAACACACACAAGCCTGCATGCACACACAAACCTGCATGCACACACACACATACACACATACACAAACACACATGTACAAACACACATTTGCACACACATGGACACACACACACATGCCAGGCTTCTTCAGTTTGGAATTACCAGTTTCGGTCACAAGATTTTGGTCGGCCTGCAGTTATAGTTGCATATTCTTTGTAAACAAGGGACTCATTCAGTTAATGTCATTTGTTTTCATTTCACTGTGTGTGTAATTAATGTTTTGACTGTTTTTTTTTTAGTTTGATAGACTTAGGGATTATTATATGTATGGAAGTAGATAAGGGTTGGTGACAGGGAGAGCATGCAGCCATAGAAAGTTTGCTTCAATGAATTCCATCTGACCGCTACAAGCATGGGAAAGTGAACATTCAAACGATGATGTTGGTGATGATGATGATGATGATGGCAACAATGATGATGTTGATAATGATGACAATATTGGTAATGGTAACGATGATGATATTGATGATGATGATGATATTGATGATGATGATGATGATGATGATGACAGTGATGACTATGATGAAAGTGACAGCAATGTTGATGACAGCAACTAGATTAGAATAAATTTCATTTTGTTTGATGTTTTATAGAAATTCTCTTGTGACCATTCATGAAAGCTAGGCGAAGCCCTCAAAAACATCAGCCATTCTTTGAATATAAACTTTTTAATAACACTCCTCTGTTTTCCTAAACATTTCCTGCTGTTCAGTTAGATGTGTAATTACAGAATCAATTAATCACAAAGTCTTTTTTTTTTCTCATTTTTTTTTATCTCCTGTCAACTTCTAGCGGCAGTCTTGGAGAAAATATTTCTCTTGTGTCTAGCAGAGTTTAATTAATTTATTTACTGATTTTGTTGAAATGAAATCTCAAGTTAATTCTTTCTATCTTTCACCCTAGTAATGCACTGAACCAAATATTGTGAAGTGCATGACCTAGCTTGGCATTGACTGTATATACGGCCTTCTGACAATTTGCTTTTCCCTGACCCTTAATTCATTCACCCTTTCCTTTACACAACTCACTTTTATCGCCTTTTCAACTCTACCCCTATCTTTTTCTCAACTCTGTCACTAATCCTTTCCCTTGTCATACTCCTCCAGCTTCCCCTCTTACTTCCTCTCTTCCTAGAGTCATTGCCCATCCTCTCTTCTATTCTCTCTCTTTTATAGGGTCACTTTAGGCCCTTAGCCTTGCCAATTATGAGGCAATCATCATTAGTGCTAGTGCCATGAAAAAAATCATTTAGCATACTCTGTAAAGTGGCTGATATTAGGAGAAACATCAAGGTTTAGAAACCATACCAAAGAAGACATTGGAGTGTGATGCAGTCTTCCAAATTGTCAGACCCTGTCAAACCATCTAACTCATGCCAGCATGGAGGCCAGATGTTAAATGATGATGATGATGATAATGATGATCTGTTGTGACACTTAAATGAATTGATTTATTTGAGAAACTTTCCAACCGGGTTTGTATTTTGTCACCATCACCAACACCATCTTTAATGATGTTGTTTGCATCATCATCATCATCATCATCATCTTACAGCTATAGAATAAACAGCCAAGGTTGGTGATGTAGTGATATTAGGTTAATTTGTCCCTGAATATTGAGCCATTTTAAAAATACTCTCTCCATGATTTTATCTAAAATTTAAAAAACTGTCATCATTTGAATGTCCACTTTTCCATGCTTGAAGAACTCAAACAGAACTCTCTGAGCTAGATTTTCTGTGACCAGATGCCCTTCCTGTTGCCAACTTTCATTTGTTTTCTAGCAAAGTAATATTTCCTCATGACAAGGCATGTTTCCATAAAAGACTGGAAATGAACGACATTGCTTGTATGATGGTGACACTCATTTACAACTATCATGTGACATGAAGATAAGAAGGCATACACACACATGACAGGCTTCTTTCAGTTTCTCTCTTCCAAATCCATTCAAAAGTTTGGGGCTATAGTGGAAAACACTTTTCCAAGGTGCCATGCAGCAGGACTGAACCTGAAAAGACATGGTTGGGAAACAAACTTCTTAAACACCTAACCATGCCTGCACCTATTAAAATGTGTTTACATATTTAAATTTATAATTTCCTTTGTTTATTTTCAGGTGAGGAAAAAACGTAAATCTGCCAATACCCCTGAGGCTGAACTCCAACAATTCCAAGATCTCTTAAAATGGTTAGAATCCGCAGAGGAAATCCTGCAGATCATTTATCAACCACTCACTGATCGTGATCCAGAATACCTGGTGAGACTTGTTTTAAAACATTTTTGCTTTTGCCATTTTGTTTAGAAGTGATATTTTTATACACTTTTAACCCTTTCGATGCTGATCCTCCTGAGACTTCCCCTAATTCTCTGACGGAAACTTTCTGTTTCAAAGGATCTAAATGAAGACCTATCATTGAAATTTCATGTTAATTTATGTTCCAGACAGCAGCTTGATAATAAATAAGTTCATCATCATCATCATCCTCATCATCGTTTAACATTCATCTTCCAATGATGATAATGATGACAATGACAATGATGAATGTAGCCATTATCAAGCTGTTGTCAAGTATTTCATTAAATTTTTCCTCATTTAAAAAATTATTTGAAATGAAGTTAGTGTGTTTCAATAGAAATATAAGTAACAAAAGGTTTAACATTTATATAATAAATTAAGTTAATACCTTGTCATTGTTTAGTTCATGATCAGCAGTGATCAAGTATATCTATGAACTGAGGACTTTTAACCTTGACTATGATGATTTTGTATATATCCAGGAGTATCTTGTCCAATGTGTCCTTTGTTTTTAAGCTGGTAGAAATCATACCAAAGTAGACATTGGAATTCTGACTCATCAGTTCATGTTGTCCAACCTATACAAGCATGGGAAAATGTTAAATGATGATGATGTTAAAATTTGAGTGAAATTTCAGTTATTTCTACCAGATAGAGTCACAATGTAGAATTTCACACTTTGACTCATGTATTTGATACCTCATGGCTCATTCGTGTATTTATTACTAGCTAGTGTACTCGGTAATTCCTGGGGGTAAAGATGTTCTATTGAAATGCCTAATTACTCCGATATAAGAAAGCAATTTCGTTAGAACTGCCATGAAAGGTTATTTTCCATTGCGAAAAAGTACAAAAACTGTCAGCTGGAGGAGGGAGAAATTGTTGGAGGTTGGCAAGAAAGTACTCTGACTCATCATGGCATTTTAAATCTGAACTTTATGAAGGCTAATTTATTAAAGATAATATAGAAATGTAGTATATATATATACATATATATATATATATATATATATATATATATATATATATATATATATATATATGTATAAATGAAGTGTTTAATGTTTAAGAATGAAATGAAGAAAGTGCAGTGCAATAATAAAGTTCACACTCACTGATGGTCACTCTCAGTAACTGCCTGTAGCTTATGGAGTTCTTGTTTTTATAACTATGGAAAAGCAGCCAGAAGGATAGACATATTGTTGAGAACAAATGATTTCGTTGGAGGTCTGTTTTCTCCATTCCAGCCCCTGGTAGCCTAGAAGAGGTTAGAAGGGTCAAGTGGCAAAGACATTATTCTGCTTAGTGAAGGCATCTTGGAAATGTATAACTGCTGTCATTCACAGAAAAACTATTGTTTTACCATGAGAAAAGCGCTGTTGAAGTGTTAAGTGAAATTTGGCAATCGAGGATCAAATCCATGCTATACTTGCATGAAGCCACTACAAATACATTGTGGAATAAAAAATTTATCTACTTTCATGGAAAATGCAGAATTATCTGAGTAATGGGCATTCAAAAAAGTATATATGTATAGAAATGTATGAATGAGGTCTTTAAGGGTTAAAATTCAAATCAAGGAAGTGCAATAATAATGCTTAGCAGTTCAAAACTAAGTAGTGAAATGCAGAATTAGGTTGGTTGATCGTGAGAATCAAATATTGATCACTTTGCTAAAAACTCCAGGTGATATGGGTTATTTCCTTTGAGTTATTTAAATAAAATATTAGTAATATGTAGTAGATAGAAGGATCCATTGGAGGGTCCTATTATCAATTTTTTTCAACAATCTAAGTATGTCACGAGGTTTCCAGACAGGAGTTCTACTCATGTATCAAATAAAGTATAAATGTGATATTGTCTGCAAAGATTAGAAATTGGACACACAAAAAATCAATATTCAAAATAATTGAATATAAACAATGAAACCTGTAAAATATTTCTAAATTTCATGAAAATGTATGAACTGTAAATAAGCAATAAATATGATTTGCAAAATAAGTATGTGATACAGGGTGTCTCAACTGAATGTGGTGTGGAAGTTTGGTTTCATTTTTTAAGAATTTTAAGCATTCAAAGTATGAGTTCACTGTATTGGGACACACTTATTAAATACATTCTGGAATCAAAAATTTATGTACTGTCATCAAAAAATTTTAACTGAAAAAATGCAGAATCATTGGAGTTATGGGCATTGAAAGTATACATGAATCAAGAAAGTGCAATAATAAGGTTTAGCAGTTGAAAACTGAGTAGTGAAATGCAGAATTAGGTCTGCTGATCGTGAGAATCATATATTGATTGCTTTGCTAAAAACTAACAATTGTAAGTGCAGGTGCTATGAGTTATTTCCCTTGGATGTTTAAAAAAATAGTTATATGAGGTAGATATAAAGATCCCTTCCAGGGGCTGTATTATCGATGTTTTTCAACAATCTAAGTATGTCACGAAGTTTTCAGACATGAACTCTATTCACGTGTCAAGTTTCATCAAAATCAATAAAACGATGTAGGAGGAATTAGCTAACGACAACACAAGCAAACACACACCGATTTTCCACATATGTAGTAGATAAGTCAAAACTTCATTTATACTAATGTCTAACATAACAGACTGTAAGATCTTTGAGTAGTTTATAGAGATGATGAACTGATGGTATTAATATAGACCATAAAGATAATATAGACAATGTAGTTAATATAGACCATGAAGTAAATATAGACAATTAACATAATGCAGTCTTTGGAGATCACAATTTTTAATTTTAATCTGAGGATGCGGGTGGTTCTCAGACTTGAGAGTTACTTCCAGACTGGTTAGGTTGTTATTATAGCATTTCTGTTGGTTGATGTCTGTGGGGAAAACTTGAGCCAGCTGGGAGTTCCAAGGAATTGCTATTCAGGGAAGCAAAATACTGAAGAAAAAGGAAAAATACTTTTATTCAGTATCTGTTGCTAAATTTTAAAATGAAATAATGAAATTAGAGAGAGAAAAAAAAAGATTTTACTGAAAAATTAAAATTATAAATGCTTGATTTTACAATTAGAAGTCATTATAGAAAAATAGTGAATAAATGAATAAATTTATTTTTCTCATTCTTCATCATGTGATGGCTTTTGTCTGGCATTCTTTCGTGACACTTCAATAACATTGCTTCAAGTGAACTACATAGTCTTACTTTCATTAAGATGTGAGATGATCATAGAAAATTCATTTGCAATGATCGTGACTACCTGCCAGTAAATATGCACCATAATGAGGTGTATTTTATTTTTCTGTATAATTAGTGTTCTCACATAGTTTTATAGGGCTAGACAAAGCATATTTTTTACTTTAATCACTACATAAAGATAAAGATTCTTGTACTAAGCTAAGCAATCCAGTGTTATGGAACATGATTTTATTGTAGTATATTATGTATTTTCTCCTCTTGTACTTCTATAGAGAATATTGGGTAGAAATCTGGAGTCTGGAGAAATTTGTGATGGTTTTTGTCAGTGCCAGTTAGTTGTTTGATGAATTCAGTTGCTGCGAAGAGTGAAGAATGTAATATCTGGGGATCTTACTCTTCATCTATAAGTAAAAACAGTGCAAAAAGCCCCCAGCACGCACTGTTAAGTGGTTGGTGTTAGGGAGAGCACCCAGCCAACTGTGGTTTTGATTCATGGACCTGGCAATGTATTATATTCTGGGGCAAAATATTTAATTTCACACTGCTATAGTCCACTTGGCTCCCATTCAGAGAGGAATTACATATGCCAGAGAAACTGGGAAACCAGCTCTATGTTCCTTACAGAGTAATGTGGACTAACCATAATGTATCTAGTATAACATTATCCTTCTTTTTCTCATATAGTAGAGTGTGATTCGAAGGAGATGGACACAAAGATGTTCCTTTGTCTGCTCAGTTGAGTTAAACTGCCCATCCTCTTCCCCATTTTTCTGAAGCTCTTCACTATTTGAAAGCTCAACACAAACATCTGGTTTAGTAAGCTTTCAGTGTGTAAAGTTTAAAAAAAAAGAAACATGTATCTATTGGGTTGTCTGGAAAGTTCGGGCCAATTTTTAAAGGAAAGAAAAAGGTCAATAAATACTACCCATTACATTTTTAATCAACCAAATATGAACCATTTTGTTGCACAGTGCGTCTCCATCTTTCCTTTAACTTGAAAATGCCCTCTTCCAAGAATTGAGGTGGTTTCATGGCAAAGAATTCATCAAGGTATCTTTTTATGTCATCCAAAGAAATTGAAATTTTTACCATTAAGACTATTCTGCAGAGACCTGAATAAGTGGAAATCTGAAGGAGCAATATCTGGTGAATATGGAGGGTGGGAAACACATCCTAGCTGAGCTGCAGCAATTTTTGTCTGGTTTCCAAAGCATCAAGTGCCGAAAATGAACTTTCTTATATTCCATTTTAAAGGGTTACAGAATTAACACAGGTTATAGGAACATAAACCTTCTTCCATGAGAAGATAGCTTAAACTATGCTCTAAATGGAGGTGTAGTCAAATCCTATTTTATGGATTCAACCATGTCTTAAAATAAGTCAAAACGTAAGCTACTATAAATCAGCACAAACTTTCCAGACAACCCAATACAAGTCATCCTAAATAAATGAATAAATAAATAATTACTTTAGAAATATCGTCATAGTAGTCACAGTATTCTCTTACTTTCTAGAGGCCTTTATTAAACTTGTTGATTAATTAGGAAAGTAGCAGACATAACCAGAAGTTACTAGAATGTTCTTATTCAGATGTTGCATAGGAATAATGGTTTATCATTTCTGTTGATGGAAGATGAGTTCTACTTGTCTCACTGCTAAAAATAAAAGCTATCTTATATATTTATCACTGTTAACATTTACTAAATGTTACTACTTGTCTTATTCTTTGATATATCGGTTATGTTGACATTACTAAATGCTACTAAATGGTTTTATTATGTTATATGTATTCTTTAGTCTCTCACCCTCTGTGGGGATATACCTTGACATTTGGAAGCAAGCATCAAAATGTACCATTCCAAAGAAAAGCAACCCCACCAACCCAACCCAACCCAACCCAACCAACAATAGTTAATTTTACAATATTTAAATTTATTGGGAAACTTTACATCTTTAAAAAGGAAATTACACAACAACAAAAAATCTTATAATTTTTCCAAACCTTGTAAATATCTTATTTGGAAAGTAGGTAAAGGTTAGCATTAGGAAGAGCATCCAGCTGTAAAACTTTCACAAAATAATATATTCACCTATTTCATGGAAACATAGGAAAATGGACATAAAACTAACAAATAAACAAACAGACAACATTTAATGTTTATTTGTCCATGATTACATGGGTCAGACAAAATCTGTTGAAATAGATTTTCTATGGGTAGATGCCCATCCTGTAACCAGTCCCCACCCATTTCCAGGTAAGGTAATATTTCCTTATGCCCTGGTATATTTTTTACAGAAGACTGGAAACGAAGTTGTATGACAGTGATGCTTGTTCACAAACATCACATAATGTCAAGACAAAGGCACACACACACACATACACACACACACACACACACACACACACACACACACACGTATTATGTATACATATAAGACAGGTTTCTTCTAGTTTCTGTCTATCAACTTCACTCACAAGGCTTTGGTCATCCCTAGGCTAGAGTAGAAGATACTTATCCAACATACTGCACAATAGGACTGAACCCAAAACCATAAGGTTATGAAGTAAGCTTGTTAACCACACAGCCACCCCTACAACCATAATTTAAATTGAATTTTCATCTGTTCTTCAGGAATTCATGGCATTCAAAGTCCAGTATGATGTTGAATACAAAGTGTACCGAAGTCTGAAACAGAAAATCTTATCAAAGAAATCTCTGAAGCTTACACTGGAAGATTACAAAATGCTGCAAGAACGATGGCTCTCTGTGCAGAAGAAAATCCATCTCTGGTTATTGAAACTAGACAGGAGTCTACCTGGAGAAGTCGGTGCTTTTTCAGAATGGCTATATAAAGCTGAAGAATATTTGGAGAGAAATTTAGATGTTGTTGAAGATCCAAACAAAATGATTTTGAAAATACACGGATTAATTGTTGAACACCAGGTAAGAAATATTTTTACTACTACTACTATGACGCTGCCGATGCTGCCCCCCCCCCATTTTAGTAATCACACCATCTTCACCATAATTTAGATGATCATCATCCTAACTCCTGTCATCTTGATTGTTGTTGTCATTGCCGCCATCATCATCATCATCATCGCTATCACCATATTCCTCATACTAAACCCATCAGTATCATGATCATCATCATATTTTAGATTATGGTCATCCTAATTACCATCATAATTACCATTATCATCATCTTCTTCTGCATCCTCCTCTTCCTCATCATCAACTTTTACCTGAGCATTTAGTTTCAGTGCTTGTATGAGAAGGTCTTGACCTAGTCTTTTTAAGTTCCTTGAATGTATATAAACGTTTTAGGAATATATTATCAAAAAGAAAAAAAAAGAAGCACAACCAGCACTTGCTGATGAACATGACTCGGAAGCACATACCATGCTTTTATTGATTGTTTTATGTGGCCATAATAGCAAAAACCCCAAAACATTGTAGATCATACCTAAATACTACTTTGGCTTTTATTGTACAATATGATTGTGCTATTCCAGTATAGCACTACTGGAAGAATAAGAACAATAATATCCAATGGATTATTCCATTTACTTAATTTGTAATTTTCTTTTCGTTTATATTTTTTGTCCAAATCCTGATTGATGAATGTCTTCCATATTTTGATTACACTATTTTAAATTTCTCCATCTTTTTACAGGAAATATTTAAAGATTTACCAACCTATGTGACATTCTTTGCTAAAATCAAGTCACAAGGTGTCTACAAAGGAGAGAAACTGCCTTCTGCTCAGATTGAACATATGCATGGAAGATTACAACAGGTCACTAATCTGGTTCCTGATAAGATGTCCATGTTAACATTCCAAAAATCTAGGTTTGGTATCTTGGTCTTCCTAGATCAGACTGAAGCAAAATATAAGGAATGGTCCAAGAAGTTTTCCTCCAGACAAAATGTACATCAACTACAAGAAGGTTATCAGGTACAAATGAATATAGTTCTATATTTAAGAATGAGGAATTATGTGCATTATTTACATTAAACGGATATTTGTCCTCATCTTGTTTGTTGTTAACACATTTTAGCTGATACACCCTCCAGCCTTCTTCAGGTGTCTTGGAGAAATTTCGAACCTGGGTTCTCATTCCTAAGGTATATTTTTTCGATGTTATATTATTATTATTATTATTATTATTATTATTATTATATTATTATTATTATAGCCAGTACCGCACCGACTGGCCTCCGTGCTGTGGGCACGTAACAAACACCATCCGATCGTGGCCGTTCGCCAGCCTCATCTGGCACCTGTGTCGGTGGCACATAAAAACACCATCCGAGCGTGGCCGTCTGCCAGCCTCGTCTGGCACCTGTGTCGGTGGCACATAAAAAACACCATCCGAGCGTGGCTGTTTGCCAGCCTCGTCTGGCACCTGTGTCGGTGGCACATAAAATCACCCACTACACTCTCGGAGTGGTTGGCATTAGGAAGGGCATCCAGCTGTAGAAACACTGCCAGATCTGACTGGACTGGTGCAGCTTTCGGGCTCCCCAGACCCCAGTTGAACCGTCCAACCCATGCTAGCATGGAAAGCGGACGTTAAATGATGATGATGATGATGATGATGATGATTATTATTATTGTTCAGGTCACTGCTTGGAATCGAACTTGGAATCTTGGGATTAGTAGCCTGCGCTCTTACCAATGGGCTTATGGTGTAGTGGTTAAGAGCGCGGACTATTAACCCCAAGATTCCGAGTTTGATTCCAAGCAGTGACCTGAACAATAATAATAATAATAGTAATAATGACATTGAAAAAAATATACCCTAGGAATGAGAACTCAGGTTCGAAATTTTCCCAAGACACCTGAAGAAGGCTGGAGGGTATATCAGCCAAAACGTTGTGTTAACAAGAAACAAGATGAGGACAAATATCCATTGAATGTAAATAATGTAAATAATGTACAAATGAATATCTTTATATTTACTTGATAATTTCTACCCTTTTAAGTTTAGAATATTTTGTGACTATGTTATTGATAGTCACTTTAATTCTAAATGTTCCTGAGACCAGCGTTTCTCAACCAGGGTTCCCTGGAATCCTAGGGTTCTGCAAAAAGTTCCTAGGGGTTCCACAAGAAAGAGTGAAATAAGCTAAGATTTTTTTGTGTGTGAATGAAAACTCCATGATGAGGTATCATAAACAAGTAGTATGACTTTTATCTAGCATTACTAATAAATTTGACAAAGAAGCATTTTCTTAAACCAGTTATTATATATATAATTATATATACATATATATATATATATATATATATATATATATATATATAATTTTAATCCAAACAGGAAACAAAAAAACAACAACAATGGAACAATTACAGTATTATTATTAATAGGCGCTCAGGAAATGGAAGCAGGGAGGTATATATATATATATATATATATATATATATAGGCGTAAAAGTGGCTCTGTGGTATGTAGCTTGCTTATGAACCACATGATTCCGGGTTCAGTCCCACTGCGTAGCACCTTGGGCAAGTGTCTTCTACTATAGCCTTGGGTCGATCAAAGCCTTGTGAGTGGATTTGGTAGACGGAAACTGAAAGAAGCCCATCGTATATATGTATATGTATGTGTGTATATGTTTGTGTATCGCTTGACAACCGATGCTGGTGTGTTTACGTCCCCGTAACTTAGCGGTTTAGCAAAAGACTCTGATAGAATAAGTACTATGCTTACAAAAAATAAGTCCTGGGGTCGATTTGCTCGACTTATGGTATGGCCATAGTCACATGACTGAAACAAGTAAAAGAGTAACAGTTCATATCCCGTTACTGCTTCCATATGCTGCCTTAGGCATTATGCTAAGCTTTTACTAGTTCATTTCAAGTAGTAGTAGTAGCAGTAGCAAATAAATAAGTAAATAAATAAAACAAATTAAGAGAAGTAAAAATATATTACAATATAAAAAGCCCCATGATGAGTCACAGGTGACTGTTTGAAGTTTCTTCACATGAATGATTTATGATTTTAGGTATTGTAAAATTGTCAACTGTTTCACTTGATTTTATCACCAAGCCAAAATCCTTAAATAGGTTTCAGACAACAAAGGAACAATTTCCTAATGTATTCTGCTATGAAACACTTTATGAAGATGAAGTCTTCAATGGTATCTCCAAGACTGATTACTTATATCATCCATTTTGGGAACAATATTGTCATTTTGTGATAAGCTTCAAATGGGTTATTTCACTGGTTCATAGTATGATTGGTAATAAATATTATTGGAAGTGAACTGGCAGAATTGTTAGCAAGTTGGACAAAAAATGGTTTAGTGGCATTACATCTGTTTTTACATTCTGTGTTCAAATTCCACCAAGGTTGACTTTGCCTTTCATCGTTCCTGGGTCGATGAAAGAAAGAACTGGTTGAGCACAGGGTTTGATGTAATCAGCTTATCTCCTCTCCTAAAATTGCTGACCTTGTGGCAAAATTTGAAACCATATTAAGTACATATAGGTGCAGGAGTGGCTGTGTGGGAAGTAGCTTGCTTACCAACCACATGGTTCCAGGTTCAGTACCACTGTGTGGCACCTTGGGCAAGTGTTTTCTACTATAGCCTCGGGCTGACCAAAGCCTTGTGAGCGGATTTGATAGACAAAAACTGAAAGGAGCCCGTCATATATATATGTGTGTGTGTGTGTATATATATATATATATTATATATATATATATATGTGTGTGTGTGTGTGTGTGTATGTTTGTGTGGCTGTGTTTGTCCCCCAACATCGCTTGACAATCAATGCTGGTGTGTTTACGTCCCCGTAACTTAGCAGTTCAGCAAAAAGAGACCGATAGAATAAGTACAAGGCTTACAAAAAATAAGTCCTGGGGTCGATTTGCCCGACTAAATGCGGTGCTCCAGCATGGTCACAGTCAAATGACTGAAACAAGTAAAAGAGTACAATATTAGCTATATATAAGGTGGCAAGCTGGCAGAGTTGTTAGCATGCTGGGGAAAATGCTTTGCAGTATTTCATCCATCTTTATTTTCTGAGTACAAATTCCCCCATAGACTACTTCACCTTTCATTGAGCACTGGGGATCAATCTAATCAACTTACTCCCTCCCCCAAAATTGCTGGCCTTGTGCTAAAATTTGAAACTAATATTACTAAAAGTGAGTCTAAAAATATCTCTCTGTATTATTGGTTTCAAATTTTGGCACAAGGCCAGTAATTTAGGGAGAAGGGGGCTAGTTGATTACTTTGACCCCAGTGCTCAACTGGTGCTTATTTTATCAACCCTGAAGAGACGAAAGGCAAAGTCGACCTTGGTGCAGTTTGAACTCAGAAATGCTGCTAAGCATTTTGCCCAGCATGCTAATGATTCTGCTAGTTCGACATTATTAACATTGTATTATGAGCTGGCAGAAATGTTAGCACGCTGAGCAAAATGCTTAGCAGTATTTCATCTGTCTTTACGTTCTGAGTTCAAATCCCGCCAAGATCGACTTTGCCTTTCATTCTTTCGGGGTCGATAAATTAACTACCAATTGCATACGGGGGTCGATCTAATTGACTGCCCCTCACCTCCCCCAAAATTTTGGGCCTTGTGCTTTTAATAGAAAGGATTATTATTACTATTTTCTTAAGGCGGCGCACTTGCAGAAACATTAGCATGCTGGGTAAAATGCTTAGTGGTATTTCATTTGTCTTTACATTCCGAGTTCAAATTCTGCCAAGGTCTACTTTGCTTTTCATCCTTTTGGGGTTGATTAAATAAGTACCAGTTATGCACTGGGGTTGATGTAATCATCTTAATCACTTTGTCTGTCCTTGTTTGTCCCCTCTATGTTTAGCCCCCTGTGGGCAATAAAGAAATAAAAGATTATAGCTGCTTTCTTTTAAATATGGTGAGCTGACAGAATTATTAGAATATTGGAGAAAATGCTTTGTTGTGGTTTTTCCAATGCTTTTTATATTCTGAGTTCAAATACCACTGAAGTCAGTTTTGCTTTTTATCTCTTCTGGGGTTGGTAAATAAAATAAAATACCAATCAAAGACCAGGTTCAGTGCTGTTGACTAATCCTTTCCCACCAGACTTGCTGGATTTGATTCTTTATTAGAAACAGTTACAATTTTTTAAAGATGTTAAACCACATATTCTATGTATCCTGCATTCAGATTACTTATATTTTGGATTTCCAGAGTTTTGTTGTACAAGGAGGAATTGACAAAATTTACCAAAGCACTTCTGCAACTTTGAAATCAACTGCTGATGTCTATTTAAAGACAGAAGTTGGTAAGTTTATTTGACCATTTAGAAATTACATTGTGTGTGTGTATCATTTAATGTGCATAGTTATATAAGAGCTATTAATAGTTTCATGTGGAGGCACATGGCCTAGTGGTTAGAGCAGCAGACTTGCGGTCGAGGGATCACGGGTTCGAATTTCAGACCATGCGATGTGTGTGTTTATGAGCGAAACATCTAAGCTCCATGCGACTCTGGCAGAAGGTAATGGCAAACTTCTGCTGACTCTTTCGCCACAACTTTCCATGCTAGCATGGATTAGACGATTTGACTGAGGACTGGCGAACCAGATGGCTGCACCAGGCTCCAATCTGATCTGGCAGATTTCTACAGCTGGATGCCCTTCCTAACGCCAACCACTCCAAGAGTGTAGTGGGTGCTTTTACTTGCCACTGGCACAAGGGCCAGTCAGGCGGTACTGACAACAGCCATGCTCAAAGAGTGTTTTTTATGTGCCACCTGCACAGGAGGCAGTCCAGCGGTACTGGCAATGACCTCGCTCAAATGTTTTTCCATGTGTCACTGGCACAAGTGCTAGTAAGGCGACGCTGGTAACGATCACGCTCCAAAAACATGTACCACACACACTGATGCATATACACACATATACACTGATACATGCACACACACACACACTAATGTACTCACTGATGCACACGCATACTGATGCTTACACACATACATGCATATATACACACTGAATTCCCATCTACCAAATCCACTCACAAGTCTTTGGACAGCTATAGGCTATCATAGAAGACACTTGCCCAAGGTGCTGCACAGTGGGACTGAACCTGAGGTCACATGGTTGGGAAGCAAGTCTTCTTAACTACACAGTTGTGCCTACACCTTTATACATATGAAGATTTAATTTTATTCAATCTGCAATACTATATAAATACATATGTGCATATATGTGGGATAGAAACTGAAACTATGATGTTGGAAAGTAAGCATCTAAACCCAGGGCCAGCCCTAGGTTTGCTGGTGCCCCAGGCAAGCTGAACTTTCATGTGTCCAAGTTGATGGTTATGGAAATTTCCTTGTTTTTGTCATGCCCTCTTTGGCACTCCCAAGTACATGACACCCCAGATAACTGCCTGAATTGCCAGTACCTTGAGCCGGCCCTGTCTTAATCCACAGGTATTCTTCTGTTGAAAAAAGCCCTTTTGTCTTAAGCAAAGGGTTAACCCCTGAAACATCCAATTCCTCTTCTCCCCATAGGGTAAGAACTTATCCAGAACTTACCAACTTCAAAGAGTTTAATCATTTATATATTTTTCATTTTACAGGTAATGAAAATTCTGATGACATCCATGAATTTATCCAGTGCTGTGATGAGAGATGGAATAAACTATATAATGATGTTGAAATATCTGGTAAAGTTCTTGATGAATCTGCAGAATATTGGAAACAACATGACATTCTGAACCAAAAATTGAATGCCTGGTTAGCTGATGCACAAAAAGCTCTCCAGAAACCATCACCTGAGAAGCAGGTAATGCATAAAACATTGATGAATAGTTGATGCACTGTTCTTGTTCTTGTATGCTCTTTGATGTAATCCATCATGTAATTAAAGAATTGAGTAATTAAAGAATTTTGGTAAATTCTTTTATTTTTTGAAAAACTTTTTTACTTGTTTCAGTCATTAAGCAGTGGCCATGCTGGGGCACTGTCTTGAAAAATTTTAGTTGAATGGATTGTTCCCAGGAGGTTTTATTTTTAATGCCTGGTACTTATTCTATTGACAGCTAAGTTACAGGGACATAAACACACAAACACTGGTTGTCAGGTGGTGGTGGGGGACAAACAAAGACACAAAGAAACACACACACACATATGATAGGTTTCTTTCAGCTTCTACCTACCAAATCCACTCACAAGACTTTGGTTGGCGCAAGGATATAGTAGAAAACACTTACCCAAGGTGCTACACAGTGGGATTGAACCCAGAACCATGTGGTTAGGAAGCAAACTCTTACTACACTTTGGTAAACAAGTTACCTCAAAGTTTGGGGATAGAAGTTTAATGTTTAGTAAATATCATAATTGAATATTCTGATGCAGACATGACTGTGTGGTTAAGAAGTTTGGTTCTCAACCATATGGTTTTGGGTTCAATCCCACTGCATGGTACCTTGGGCAAGTGTTTTCTACTATAGGCCCTTGTAGACCAGAGCCTTGTGAATCAATTCAGTGGATAGAAACTGTGGGAAAGCCTTCTGTGTATGTGTGTGTCTTTGTGTTTTCTTCCACCACCACTTGAAAACCAGTGTTGGTTTGTTTACATTCTCATAATTTAACAGTTTAGGCAAAAGAGTCCAATAGAACAAATAAAAACTGGGGTTGATATGTTTGACTAAATACAATGAGTGAAAGAAGAATACAAATTATATATATATAAAATATATATATATAATACTAAATGCACCCTTTTAAAGCCTAGCCAAGCTCATAGGCCCGGTTTCCCGGTTTCTGTGGCGTATGTGTTCCCCAGCTGGACGGGATGCCAGTCCATCACAGCATTACTCATTTTTGCCAGCTGAGTGGCCTGGAGCAACATGAAATGAAGTGTTTTGCTCAAGAATACAACGTGTCGCCCGGTCCAGGAATCGAAACCACAATCTTACAATCATGATGCTGACACCCTAACCACTAAGCCACATGCCTCCACATATATATATGTATATATGTGTGTGTGTGTATATATATATATATATATAGATATAGATATATACACACTCACACATATATACACACACACACATACACACTCTTAAATAAACCATAGAAAGTGGTGGAAGGTCATACAGCAAGCAGATATTTGTGTTGTAGAGCTGAAAGTCCCAGAATATTAATAAAAACAGAAAGAGAAATGGAAGTGTTAGGATAGAATATAAAATAAACTAATAACATTTTGGTGAGGGTCCTCCATTAGAGAAAAAAAAAGTCATATTATCATATTTACTTTTATTTTTATTTCAGAATTTTTTCCAAGATTTACCTGACTGGCAAGAACACCATAAAACCTACAATGAAGCATGCTTTTACCTTGCTGATGTTGTGGAGCCTTTAGTGATAGCCAAGATGAACCATGAAATGGAAAGAATCAACCAAGCTTTTAGAGATATAGTTATTTCTTACCATCAATACTTGGAAGAGCTGAGAGGTGAAGAGGCACAATCTTATAAAGATGGAGTAACAGAAGTGGCTGTGTGGCTAACACGAACCAATGAATTCTTGAATAAGACTGTACCTTGCACCCAAAAGAGTTTGGAAAATTATGAAACAGAATTAGATGTAAGTTTATATCATTCTAAGCTTGTCTTTTATTGCTTGAAAAAAAATGTGGAGCCTCTAAAGGGCCCCCAATAAAATGAATGTTTTATTTCTTCTTGTAAGTGCTGGTGGCAAGTAAAAAGCACCACCCGTACGTGGCTGATGCTAGCACCACCTTGACTGGCTTCCGTGCCGGTGGCACGTAAAAGGCATCAACCGATCACGGCCGTTGCCAGCCTCCCCTGGCACCTGTGCTGGTGGCACATAAAAAAGCACACACTATACTCACGGAGTGGTTGGCGTTAGGAAGGGCATCCAGCTGTAGAAACACTGCCAGATCAGACTTGAGCCTGGTGCAGCCTCCTAGCTTCCCAGACCCCAGTTGAACAGTCAAATTCATGCTAGCATGGAAAACAGACATTAAACGATGATGATGATGATGATGAGTAGTCTTAGGGATGGATGAGTGGCAGAAAAATCTCCTTCTCAGTCACATTGTTTCAGGTTCAAGCTCACTGCATTGCACTCTGGGAAAATATCTTCTTTTATTGCACTGAGGTGACCAATGCATCACGAGTGAATTTTGCAAATAAGAACTGTAGGAAAGCTTGTCATGCACGCGCATGTGTGTGTGTATGTGTGTGTGTGAGTGAGTGAGAGAAAATGCTTATAGCTCTTGTTTATTTTTATTTCTTACACATGGCTGTTTTTAATAAATCATTTTTATGATGTGTGTTTACCATTTTTGCAGCTCAGAATTTTAGTTTGCTACCCAGTTATCTAGTAAAAGACATCTTTTAGATTATGGATGATGTATCACTTCACTGGTTATTTTTAAAGACCTCTGTCAGTCAGGGTCAATTATATATCTCGATCATGTATCAGTCATGAGCACAGTCCCTTCTTCTAAATTGAGCCAATAAAATAATATGTATTTGTATGAGTGTGTGTGTGTGTGTGTGTGACTTTGTTATGTTTACCAGCATAAACCAGTGTGTCTAGTTATATTTCTTTTTATTAAAAAGCAATATTGTTGAGAGGTATTACCATATTTTAACATGTATAAAGAGCCCTCGTGTATAAGGAACACCCTAATTTTTTAGGTTTAAAATTTGGAAAAAAAGTTTTTGTAAGGGATTATTTATACTATCCATGTATAAGAAACTCCCATATTTTTTTAACCCAATTTTTAATGACAAAGGGTTCCTTATAACACATTAAAATGTGGTAAATAAGTACCAGACTGAAGAACATATTGCGGTTGATACAATCAAGTGGTAAAAGAGTTGCTTTTGGAAGCAGTACCCCAGCATGGCCACAGTCTAGGGACTGAGTCCAATGAAAGAATAAAAGAATGTAATTAATTAAAATTAACAAGGAATGAAGATATAAGCATGGCAGCAGAATTCAAGCTCAATTTCTGTCTTGTATTCATAGTTCATAATTTTGGGGAAAAATTTTTTTTAATATTTGTAGGGGCCCATAGCATTTTACTTAATCCACTTGAGAGCATTCTTGTCCTGTTTCAAGTGATCTAAATTCAACCTTCCATCAAAATTTCATGTTAACTTATATTCTAAACCATCAGTTTAATAATGACAATTATTTCATTACATTCTTCATTTTTTTCAATGAGGGGTAATGTATTTTAACAGAAATATTATAATGAATGGATTAACCCTTTCGTTACTGTATTTATTTTGAGATGCTCAGTGTTTCTTTCGATTAATTTTAAATATAACAAAGAATTCAGTAAAGTAACTTAATTATCATTCAGCTAGTGTTAGGAACATGAATTTTGACTAAGGTTTGGTGGAAGATTTTAATTAAAAACTTATGAAAACAAGACATTTGTACTCAGAGCCAGAGCCGGTTTCAGCCGGGTTGGTATCAAAAGGGTTAAGGAAACACTTTGAGTATGTCTTCAAAAATATGTTAATTATATTCTTCTTAACCCTTTTGATACTAACCTTGCTGAGACTACCACTAATTCACTAGTACATCCTTCCTGTTTTAAAGTAATCTAAATTAAAATCTTTAATCAAAATTTCATGTTAATTTATGTTCCAAACACCAGCTTGATAATGACAGCTGTTGCACATAATTCTTCAATATTTCCAAAATTAATTGAAACAAAGGCAATAGTATATTTCAACAGAAAAGGGTTAATAATGATAGTTATTTCACTAAAATCTTAATTATTTCCAAAATTAATTGAAACAAAAGCAGTATTTTAATAGAAATATAGTGCAAACATTCTCTTTTACTCTTTTACTTGTTTCAGTCGTTTGACTGTGGTCATGCTGGAGCACCGCCTTTAGTTGAGCAAATCAACCTCAGGACTTATTCTTTGTAAGCCTAGTACTTATTCTATCGGTCTCTTTTGCTGAACTGCTAAGTTACGGGGATGTAAACACGCCAGCATCAGTTGTCAAGTGATGTTGTGGAGACAAACACAGACACACAAACATATACACACACACACATGTATATATATACATATATATGATGGGCTTCTTTCAGTTTCCATCTACCAAATCCACTCACAATGCTTTGGGCAGCCCGGGGCTATAGTAGAAGACACTTGCCCAAAGTGCCACGCAAGTGGGACTGAACCTGGAACCATGTGGTTTGTAAGCAAACTACTTACCACACAGCCCCTCCCATGCTTATAACACTTCCTGATGATCTTGCTCTTTTTTTTTTTAAATTGTGTTATTTTTGTTGCAACAGGTGTCCAGCAAAGAAGTCACTAACATGGAACATAAGCTGAAATCTACCAACAGGACTGGTCATTCACTTGCTAAAACAAGTCCCAGAGAATCAGTCGACCAAATTTTGGAAACATTGAAAAAATACACTGAAACTTTTAAGTCCAACAAAAAATCAATAGCTGAGAAAATAAAATATGTGAAAATACTTTTACCAAATATAGAATCATTTGAACATGGAATGACTGCAATAAATGCTTGGTTAGACATTGGAGAATCTCTGATTCAAGAGCACGAATTAAATGAAAACTTTGATAAAGTGGAAAATTGGCTCGAGGCTCATAAGGTAATTGTAATTTTTTTCACTCTTGTAGCTTTGATATGAAGAGATTTCCGATAAATTTGAATGATGACTTACAAGTGATTAGTACAAAAAGGAACCGAAGAAAACAAGATGGTGTCATACAGTTTATCTTGTCATCTTCAATTCAATAGAATTCAGCCAATAAAAGACTTAATGTAAGAATATAATACAAAGAAAGGAAGCAGTATAGTTAGTCATGTTAATCTCTGTAATTTCTGCTTAGCATTGATATTTATTTTTTTTTTATGAGGGACAAACTAATATTCAATAGTCTACTTCTGTAAATATTTAACATGAATGATATCTCTTGATATTAAATATGAATCATATTTATGGATATTAAACACGAATAATGATATTGATTTCTTTGTGGGTTTTTTCATATGTATTGATATTACTTGTTGATGACATTAACTCATATCATTGATACATCACGCATTATATCTTTCCAACCATTTTCTTTTTTCAACTGGGGTAACTTTGTATTTCCCTTACAGGAAGGCACCTGTTTCTATCCTATCATATTTTATCAATCAGAATTAGATTTGGTACCTTTAGGACACTATCCTAAATACCTGTCATAAACACAACTTTTACATTAAAATATACAATTTCAATTTTTAGAAAGAATACTAAACTGATGTGTACTGAAGAACATAGAAAATTAAACAGGAATGCAATTTTTGGAATTCATTTTCACAGTTAGATATTGGTCTGATATCTAACTGATTTAGCAAACAAGTTTCCAACAGGGATAGCCATGTATCTCCTCTGCTGCAAGAACTTGTTCCTGTCTTTCTTATTTCTTTATTGCCCACAAGGGGCTAAACATAGAGGGGACAAACAAGGACAGACAAACGGATTAAGTCGATTACATCAACTCCAGTGCATAACTGGTACTTAATTTATCGACCCCGAAAGGATGAAAGGCAAAGTCGACCTCGGCGGAATTTGAACTCAGAACGTAATGGCAGACGAAATACCACTAAGCATTTCACCTGGCGTGCTAACATTTCTGCCAGCTCACCACCTTATTCCTGTCTTTCTATTATACTTTAACCATTCATTACCAGACACTTAGCTACCCCCATCAGTACTACACACCCTCAGTTGAAGTGTCTTTGTCTTGTGAGCTACTTGGTGATCTCAATTGTGCTGGTGTCATGTAAAAAGCACCCAGTCTACTCTAAAGTTGTTGGTATTAGGATGAGCAATAGGACTTAGTGCTGTCCTTTCCAGTTTCTGTAGAACTGTCCAACCTATACCAGCATGGAAAATGGATGCTAAATGATGATAATAATGATAATGGTGATGATGATGATGATATATCTTCCTGATCATTTTGTCATTTCTGTGTTTTTGTCATTATTATTACAGACACCAGTGTCACTATTCACCACATCAGGACGCCATAATAGATCATCGTTAGCTCCTACATGCATTTTTTTCTCTCCTTGTTTTTTTCTGTGTATTTTTCTGTTGCAGATCGTAGGCTCGAAATGTAAAAGACTTTTTCTGTTCCTATACTAATACATTTGTTTGTTTGTACTCCACCTGCCTTCGTCTCTTGTTTATTTTTGTAAACTTTCCCTTTGGTTATAGAATGTTTAAAATCCCTTTTTGCTTCAGAACAATTAGCATAATCACAAATTACACCTAAGAAAAAGAAAAAAAAGAAAAACAAAACTGACCAGCAAAAGCCTTCTACATAGTTGCCTGACCTGACCTGCTAGAAATAGCAACCAAGTTTCCAAACCACAACTACAGCAATAAAAGAACTGGAGTACACTTTAATCGGAAAAGATAAAAAAATGAAGATGAATTGGTTATTTCCGAAATTTTTTGATCATATGTTTTGTTGGCCTGAGGTGACCTGGTACTAAACAACAAAACATCTTTTAAAAAGGAAACAACAAAAAGTGTACCTACATGGTATCTTGGCCTGCAAGAAATAAATGCCAAATTTCCTTCAAATTCCTTCAAATTACACCCTACTATCTTAAGTTCATGCTGTGCTGTATAATATTTGTAATATTGGATATAAAGAAGCAAGCTGGCAGAAACGTTAGCATGCTGGGCAAAATGCTTTGTGGCATTTCATCTGTTCTTATGTTCTGAGTTCAAATTCCACCAAGGTCAACTTTGCCTTTCATCCTTTTAGGGTGTATAAAATAAGTACCACTTGTGTACTTGAGTCAATGTAATTGACTATTTCCCTCCCCTGAAATTGCTGGCCTTGTGCCAAAATTTGAAATCAGCATTATATATAATGCTAAAGATATAGTAGATATTCATGGTTGAAGTTTTAGATCATAAATCTGCTAAATTTGGGATGACCTGGGGCTAAATAACATAATATCAAACTTTAAAACAGAAAATTATATGAATATAGCTTTAGATTGGTATTAAGAATGACATCCAGCCATAGAAATCATTTTTCTAACAAGATGTGGGCCTATGATCCATTGAATCCTCTTGAGCTATATGGAAACTAAATGTAAACTTTCATCATCATCATCGTTTAACGTCCGCTTTCCATGCTAGCATGGGTTTGAGGATTTGACAGGTTTGGCAAACCAGATGGCTGCACCAGACTCCAATCTGATCTGGCAGATCAGAAGGGCATCCATCTACAGCTGGATGCCCTTCCTAATGCCAGCCACTCCGAGAGTGTAGTGGGTGCTTTTACGTGCCACCGGCACAAGGGCCAGTCAGACAGTACTGGCAATGGCCACGCTTAAATGGTGCTTTTTATGTGCCACCTACACAGGAGCCAGTCCAGCGGCACTGGCAACGACTTCGCTCGAATGTTTTTTCCCGTGCCAACGGCACAAGTGCTAGAAAGGCAATGCAGGTAACAATCATGCTCGAATGGTGTTTTTAACGTACCATCAGCACGGAGGCCAGCTTGTTGCTCTGGCAACGATCTCACTCATATGGTACTCTTAGCGCTCCACTAGCACAGATGCCAGTCATCGAATTTGATTTCGATTTCACTTGCCTCAACAGGTCTTCGCAAGCAGAGTTTAGTGTCCAATGAAGGAAAGGCACACATAAATGGACTGGTTACACCCCTGGAATAGGCCACAAGGTTATGGTCTCAGTTGCGCTTGCTGAATGTATTTCTCTTTCCTCTCTTATATTTCCTCTAAGACCTTGAAGTTTTATGAATTTTGTATATTATTCTCAACACAAGCAGTTTTGACCACTTGAACCCTGATAATCATTGTATCCATTTTAAAACTCCTGTGTTGTTAGATCCACTTCTGTTTCAGTTTGTACTCTCCATGATCATATCCTCAGATAAACCATAAATAGATTTGATAAAATCTTTTCACAGGAGCATTTCTCACAAACTGAAAACCAAAAATCTGTGTTGGAAAGCAAAGGAAAATTGTTACATAAAATGGCTTCTCATAAGAGTAAATTAAAAGTTGTGGATTTTGAACCTCCTCAAATACTGTTACAGACAACCACTGTGAGATTTCAGGTAGGATTGTTTTTATTGTTGTAGTTAGGGAGATTTTAAAAATAACTATTTTTCTTTATAGTTAAACTAAGTCACTTATAGAAACCTGTTTGATGTATCACATTTCTTCATATTGCTGAAGGTAATAGAAACTGTTTGGGTTTGTACATTCAACACACACACACACACACACACACACACACACACACAATTATGTAGGTAGGGTTATAATCCAGTCCGTGTCCTCTTGAAGCACAGATGGTATTGTTGATGTATTAATGTGAGGTACATATTAGAGTTGAACATTCTGGAAACATTTGCTTGTTGAGTTATTATATAGCAAAACAGGAACTCAGAAAATGTTTTTCGTATAATTTATTCACCGTTACACATGTTTCATTTGCTAATAGGTATCACAAAATTGTACATGTTGGGTAAACATGTAAGAAATTTTAGAAATTTTTCAGAAAATGAAATAATAATGGTGAATAAATAATGCCAAAAGAATTTTTCACATTCCTGTTTTATTCTCTCTTTCACTCTCTCTCTTTCACCCTCTCTCTTTCTCTCACTCCTACACCTACACACAAATGCTCATCTATTATTAATGCATGAATTGACGACTATGTTTTAACAACTTCTTTAATATCATTCAGTGTCACATATTTAGTTTTTGTGTATGTGTTTGAGGTAGATTTAGAGAGGTGGGATCTTGAAGTAAATGTCAAACTTTTCCTTGAAAAAAGAGAAATATTATTCGGTGATTCTTTTTTACCCCCACCCCACACACACAAAACTCATGTATTATATTGATAAGACATCCCTTGATAGAAAAAAAAGTGAAGTGACTCACCAATGGAATTCAAATCATGTAGATATTGTATGTAAGATGACTGTCAGAACCATTACACCTAAGCAAACTGACAACTGTCAACCATCAAAATCAGAAGCTTTCACTGGCCAAGCTTGAAATTAAATATTTTTATTTAGTTTGCCTTGAAGCATTGTGAAATTTGAAAATAAATATCTAAGCTATTGAAATATAAGAACTATTACTTACAAATTCATTGTAGCAGTTTCTTAAATATTTATTTAAAAATTTTAAAAAAGTGTTTACTTTCTAGCTTGTCCATTTAATGCTTGTAATTTTGATGGTCAAGACGTATTCAATCATTTTGGTATAATGGTTAATCATGACCATCCATAATGCAACAGATATCTGGTTCAATTCCTGTAGGCAATTCTGTTTACTTTTTTCTGACATCAACAGGTATCTTACTTGATATATAAGGAGCTATTTTTTAGTTTCATTTGCATTGTAATGTCTTCTCAGATACTTATTAAATACTTATTTTCCAATATCTCAGTGCTTCAGGTGAGCCATATATTATGTGTGTGTGTGTGTGTGTGTGTGTGTGCATGTATGTGTACATGTATCTATGTATCTGTGTGTGTATACATGTGGGTGTATGTGGGTGTCTCTGTGTGTGTGTGTGTGGAGAGAAACATCATCTGTGTTTCCTCTTATTTAAAATAGTGATATTGGAAAATTTCCCGAGGGTATTCTTCTCTATGAAGAATATAGATAAGTGCTTGCTGCCATGCTTAATACAGAATACCAAATATATTTTTGAATTCATGGAAGTTATAACTGTAATGACAAGAAAAATTTGTTCATTTTAATGAAAATAACTGTCAAAATGGCTGGTAATTTTAACTTGTGAAATTTCAATAAAAAAAAAAAGAAACTGAGACATGCAATATGATAGAGTAGTGAGTCAGATTTTTGGTAGCTTTGTGAACAACTCCAGACATGTTTCTATATTATTGGACATCTTTAGAAAAATATAATCAACTGATAGCTAAATGACCACAGAATAAGTGGAAGATTTTATAGTTTTGATGTGAAAATAATTCACTGAATAGGTAGATTAAAATAATGACTCTGGAATATTTTTCAGTACATATATATATCTTGCTCCTTCTCGAGCCATGTCTGGCTCATAAGGGCTGGTTTCTGGTTTCCTTGGCGTATAGGTTCCCCACCTGGACGGGACACCGGTCCATCGCAGGTGAGCTGCAAGATGCACGAGGAAAGAGTGAGAGAAAGTTGTGGTGAAAGAGTCTGCAGAAATTCACCATTACCTTCTGCCGGAGCCGTGTCGAGCTTAGGAGTTTTGCTCATAAACACACACATCGCCTGGTCTGAGATTCGAAGCCGCGATCCCTCGACCATGAGTCCGCTGCTCTATACACTAGGCCATGTGCCTCCACACACACACATATATATATATCTTCATAACTAGTAACTGGAGATATTAGTTGGGGAAAAGTTAGTTCATTCTTTCATCTGATGGACATAGTTTGTGTGAAATTGGGGTGTATATGGCAATCCCAGATATTGTACATAAATATTTACACATAACCATTTACATGAGTACTGTCATACACGATGCATATGTGGTTATGTATGTATGTTTGTGTGTGTGTGTGTGTGTGCGTGTTTGTATATTTATATGTATTTGTATGTGTCTATATTTTTTGTGTGTGTGTATGTACTTATATAATTACATGAAGTTGTATGCATATGGTTCTGTACTTGTTTATTCTAACCTTAAATTATCTTCACATACCATATCTGTTCAACAATATAGTATTTTTGAAGTTGTTACACTTGAGGCACAATAAATAACTTCAAACAAACTTACATTCCAACTTTAGAGAGCAGCTTCTACAACTTTATTAATAAAAAACAAATTATATTTCTAAGATCACTCAATAAGTTGAATGTATTTTTCGATAAGTTTCACTTTCATCTATCTGTGTCCACTTTTTTGAATATTTCTGTTAAATTTCTTGTTTGTGTTATTACAGACTTTGAATAGCTCAGCAAGTGAGAGTGAAAAGAAACTTGAAGAAGCCTTTCAACTTTGGCAGTTATATTGCCAGCGATATCAACAAATGGATGATTGGATAGAGCAAGCTCGAGAAGTCCTTGCAGACTCTGATGATGACATTCCTGATCTAATTAAAAAGCATAAGGTTTTTAAATCAATCTCCTTTATTTTTTAAAATTTACATACTTCAATTCCCAGTGAATTTGGTGATAGGTTTGGACTTCTGACCTTAATCATCATCACCATTTAATGTTTGTCTTCCATGCTGACATGGGCTAGATTGTTTGACAGGAGCTGGCAAGTCAGAGGACTGCACCAAGCTTCACTGTCTGTTTTGGCATGGTTTTTATGGTTGGATGCTCTTCCTAATGCCAATCACTTTACAAAGTGAACTGGGTGCTTTTTATGTGGTACCAGAACAAGCAAAGTTTTTTTTTTTTTATAGCTGGATGCCCTTCCTAATGCCAGCTACTTTACAGAGTAAACTTGTTGCTTTTTACATGGCACTAGCATTGGCAAAATCTGCTTTGGTATGGTTTTTAATGGCTGGATGCCCTTCCTGATACCAGCCACTTTACAGATTGAACTGGTTACTTTTTACATGGCACCAGCACTGGCAAAATCTGCTTTGGTATGGTTTTTATGGCTGGATGCCCTTCCTAATGCCAGCCACTTCACTGAGTATAGTGGGTGCTTTTTCTGTGGGATCAGAACTGGCAAGGTCTGCTTTGGCATGGTTTTTTTTATAGCTGCATGCCTTTGCTAACACCAAACACTCTACAGAGTGGACTGGGTGCTTTTTATGTGATACCAGTGGTATTGAAGGAGGTGGCTTTGTGCCAGGTGATGAGAGGTTAGAGTACGATAGCATAAATTGAAATCTTACTGCTGTTATTTATTGTGTTATGCTTCTAATACTTATATCCGTCTTTGTTTAGTGTACTGGCAGAACAAGAAATAAAAAAACAAGTTCTGCTCTTACTTCACAATTGAATGATTAATGATAAGAATGGCGTACATATATAAAAACCATTTACATTTGCTCAAACCATTTTATCATTGCAAGCACAGGAAGATAGATAAGGAAAATAAGCCATTGCATGGGCTGTGAGCTTTAGTTTTCTTTTTCATAAAACATCTGTGAGAGCTGTCAATTATCTGTGCTTTTCCACCTGTTGATCTTGTTTAGTAACTAAATATCTTGGAAAGAACTCAATACCATATAGAAGGAACAAGTGATTTATTGGTTTAGAATTCCCTAAAAAGCTCTAAATAGAAATGTTTGCATTGGTTGTTGAAGCAAGAATTTAACAGATAGATGCTTTTTCCCTAACACAGATTGTTTTTTTTTTTTTTGTCTTTTTAATAGTTCTTCTCTAAATACTGAATGGTGTGAGAACCAGTGAGGGCTTGACCCACTACATAGTTGCTCAGCCTGCTTGAAATAGCTGTTAAATTGGCCTTTATATATCATATCTTAGAAAAAATTGGGAAAGGACTCATTTGATAAAGTGGTTCTAGATATATTGTGTCTGGGGAAAAAAAATGGAAAAAGGAATGAAATAGTGAAGATTGGAATGCCTTTTATCAGGAGTTTCATCAATCAAGGCTGACCTGGGGCTTAACAATGACAACTGCAAAATATATCAGCAGAGGAATTCACCCTGAAGGAGTTCATTTGTGGTCATTCTATGTACTAGAAATAGCAGCCAAATGTTTAAAAGAATCCTTTAAAATAACCCTACATTTTTAAAAGAAGGATGTATTAGATAATGTAGTTCAGAGTATACTTTGCCTGAAAAGAAAAAGATGGAATGGTTGTGGCTGGAATGTTTTTCATGATTAAAAGTTTGTGATCAAGGCTGATTGGGGTTAAACAGCAATAACAACAATCTGCTTTCTTCTACAGTCTGACACATTAGTAAGACTGAGAGTAAAGTGTTTGTTTAGTCAAATGTCTTGTAAGATTCCGTAACAAAAGCAATGCATGCTTGACCATACAGCCACTACACTGTTATACTCTATACATGATTACATCATAATTTGTCAAGTTGGTAATATTAACAAAATCATTAAGGTGATGAATTGACAGAATGGTTGACATGCCAGGCAAAATACTTAGTGGCATTTTGTCTGTCTCTATGTTCTGAGTTCAAATCCCACCAAAGTTGATTTTGCCTTTCATCCTTTTGAAGTTTATAAAATAAATATCGGTTGAACACTGGGGTCAGTATAACCGACTTACCCCCCCCCCCAAGATTGCTGGCCTTTTGCCAAAATTTGAAACCAATATTAACAAAATCATTGTTTTATTCTTTTATTTTCTTTTTCTCACGCAGAAGTTTTTTGATGGCAACCCTGGTGATGTTCTTTGGAAGGATTTCCATGAATCTAGTATTCAGTTACTACGACTTATACCCGGTTATGAAGCTCCCCAGATAAATGAGACTGTTAACAAGACTAAAACTAAGCTAAAGGTAAATTTATTGTTTTAATATATAACAAACTGATCAAGGCAGCGAGATGGCAGAATTGTTAGCATACTGGGCATTTCGTCTGTCTTTACATTCTAAGTTCAAATACTGCTGATGTCAACTTTGCCTTTCATCTTTTCAGGATTGATAAAATAAATACCAGTTGAGCACTGGGGGTCGATGTAATCAACTACCCCCACCCTACAAAATTTTAGTTTTATACCTATGTTTGTTCCTTCTCGAGCCACGCCTGGCTCATAGGGCCGGTTTCCCGGTTTCTTTGGTGTATCGGTTCCCCACATGGATGGGACGCCGGTCCATCGCAGGTGAGCTGCAAGATGCAAGAGGAAAGAGTGAGAGAAAGTTGTGGTGAAAGAGTCAGCAGAAGTTCGCCATTACTTTCTGCCAGAGCCATGTGGAGCTTAGGTATTTTTGCTCATAAACGCACGCATCGCCCGGTCTGAGATTCAAACCCGTGATCTCTCAACTGCGAGTCTGCTGCTCTAACCACTAGGCCATGTGCCTCCACTTTATACCTATAGTAGAAAGAAATATATATACAACTGATCACGCATCAAAAAAATCATTTATCTGGCGTATATATTTCTTTCTTTTTCTTCCCTTTACTTACTCTCTATCTCTTCTCTTCCATTCACTCACATAATTAACACCCTTGTGTGAAGCTACATGGCCTAATGGCTTGGGTGTGCATCCCCTATTGCAAAACTGTGTTGTGTTTTTGAGGAAACCACTTCATTTCCTATTGCTCCAGTCCACTCAACTGTAAATGAGAACCACTGCAATGGACTAACTTGCTATTCAGAAGGAATGATGTGATCTTAGTCACTTACATCCCATGGAAACTGAGTGGAAACTTAGGAGAACTTACTACATCCTTGTTCATCAGTTTCTATATTTACTCATCTGAAACTATATCTCACTCTTACCATACAACCTTGCAACTGCTACATATCCTTCCTTCTTTTTCTTCTGTCTAGGGCCCACCCTGTCATCTTGTCACCTTTATCTTTATCTCTTTTTCCCCTGCTTTACACTAACTACTCTCACTAACTCTTGTATAATTGAGTAGCTATCTGTCTCCTCTGCAGCAAGAGACCTGTTCTAGCTTCTTCCTTCATACTTTAACCTTTCATCACCTAGTATGAAGCTGCCTCCCTCTCTACTGTAATCCCACTCAGTTGAAAGTGATCTTAGGCTTGTAATTTACATGGTGACTTCACCAATACTAGTACCATGAAAAAATACCCAGTATACTGGTACTCATCATACTGTTTCACCAATCAAAATTGGTATTTTTTATTGTCTCAGAAATGTGTGTGTGTGTGTCTTTCCTTGTCATGGCATCATATGATGGCTGTAAATAATCAATGTTATACAAGCAGTGTCATTCATTTCCAATATTCTGTGAAAACATGTCTAGCCATGAAGAAATATTACTTTGTCTGGAAACAGATGAGTGTTGGTGACAGGAACAGCATCTAGCTGTAGAAGAATCTGCCTTAATAAACTCTGTGCAAGAATGGAAAAGTGGATGTTAAAACGATGATGGATGAATGAAAGAATGAAATGCAAAATTGACCCTGAGGTTAGAACTCAGAGTGAAGGGACTTAGGAAAACTACCACAGGGCATTCAGTTCAGTGCTCTACGGCTCAGTCAGGACTGACTTGGGTCTAAACAACAGTATCAGGCTTACAGTATCAGGTATCAGGATTTAGTATCAGAGTTCTTGCAAGCTTTGAATACAACCCTATTTTTATGAAACTGAAAATAAAATAGTCATCTCTGTATCATACTTAATGCAAATACATCATGAAAAGCAAATTATCTGAGGTGTTCATTCAGAGATTACAGCTCTTATGGAAATACCATGTTTAAAAACACAAATATACCAGTAGTAAACAAAATTCATACAGCAGTAGTTGTAAGAATGCCAGATGTGCATTTCTGCTTCATTGGGCTTTGTCAGTTGCACACACCCACTGCCAACTGCATGCTAAGACAAAATTTTTCACTACTGATATAGGAAAACAGTGATTAAAAAAATTACTGATGTTGCAGTTAGCTACCTGACTGAATAAAAATGTATTATGTGCAACAGAAGCTATGTATCTAATCATCATCATCATCGACGTTTAATGCCTGATTTCCATGCTGGTATGGGTTGGACAGTTTGACTTAGGACTGGTGAGCCAGAAGGCTGCACCAGGCTCAATCTGATCTGGCAATGTTTCTACAGCTGGATGCCCTTCCTAACGCCAACCTCTCTGGGAATGTAATGGGTGCTTTTACGTGCCACCAGCATGAGGGCCAGTCAGGCAGCACTGACAATGACCACGCTCGAATGTTGTTTTTCACGTGTCACTACTAGCAATGATCACACTTGAATGGTGCTTTTTATGTGCCACTGGCATGGGAGCCAATCCGTGGCCCTGGTAACGATCACAATATGTATATCACAATATCATATTTAATGCTTAATGCAAATATATTGTGAAAGGCAAATTAATTTGCAGTTTTCATTTTGAGATAATATCCCTTACGAATGTACTGTGTTTAAAAATACAAATGTATGAGTAGCATGATCGTCATTCAGCTGTGGCATTGAGAGTTCTAAACACATATTTCTGCTTCTTTGTGCTTTGTCAGTAGCATGTACTCACTGGCTACCACATGCTAAGACAAAATCCATCACTACTGATATAGGAAGGCAGTGATTGAACAATCACTGATGTTATAATTAGCCGCCTAGCTAATTAAAATGAAAAACGAAACTCTTATTTATCTGATCTTGTTTCTATTTATTTTTGTTTTGAAGGAACTGGAATCCCAAATTCCTGCCAGGCAAATGTATTTGGACTTTCACTATAAAAAATCTCATTTCCATGACTCCATTAATGAAGCAAAAGTTATCATAGAACAAAACAAACAAAAGTTGGCCAGCGGTGACCATGCAGCAGAAACACTTCAGAAACACAAGGTAAAAAAAAGCAACTTTTTTTTAAAGAATTTTTGTCACTTTTATTAATCACTATATTACAATTTGTCACCAGCTTATTCTAAGACTATTTTGCTATACAAGTATCTCAGCCTTTGTCTATATCAGGTTTCTGAATGGAATAAAGTATACAATTACCTGTTACCTATTCAGAGTCTCACATACAGATTTATTGCAGGCATTTCATGATGTTTTTGGACAGTACCTTTTTGTTTTTTACATTACCTCATTTCTGTCTGAAGTAAATAGAGATCATCAGGGAATGTTACATGTACACATAGACTGATATCCTGTCTATGAAACTGAAACTAAACATCAGATTTCAAAAGCCTCTCAAGATTTAAAACAATTATAGCGTGGAAGACCACATTAGCCATTCAAAAACACATAAGTCTGTTAACTTCACTTAAACGCTCAATTTTTCACTGCCCTGATTGTGATTTGGTCACTGGAACTGTGTCAGTGGCCAGGCTGCAGTTAGCAGGACAAAAATGTTGACACCATATAATAAGTGAAATTAGCAGTTTCTGAATGACTGTAATTCTTTTCATTTCAACAATGGCCACAGATCAGATTACTTACCTGGCAAGTCCACCAGTGAAATTAAAATTCAGTTTTGGTATTGGTCTGGTTCTGTAAACTAAAACTGAATGGTATCAATATTTCTGATAATTCTCCTGAATAATTTTCATTCTCATTTGATTTCAGAAATATTTTACTGACTCATTCTACACTTCACATGAAGCACAACTGGAAGCAATGCACCAAATCTGTCTTGATTTCTCATCTCTTGACCGCCAGAACCAAACTCTGACAGCTGAATATGACAAAGTGGACTCAGAATGGAAAAGCCTGCGCAAGGTTATCAATACTTCTCAGGTGGAATTGAAACAACTTCCTAAACGATGGGAAGAATACTACATAAGGTAAGACATCTGTATATATGGAACAATCAAATATTTGGAGCCAACCTAAGAAACTTACTATGACATATATTGCTGCTTGTTCCTTCTTGAGCCACGCCCGGCTCATAAGGACCGGTTTCCTAGTTTCCTTGGTGTATAGGTTCCCCACCTGGACAGGATGCTAGTTCGTCAAAGGGGAGCTGCTATATGCAGGAGGAAAGAGTGAGAGAAAGTTGTGGCGAAAGAGTCAGAAGTTCGCCATTACCTTCTGCTGGAGCCGTGTGGTGTTTAGGTGTTTTGCTCATAAACAAACACATTACCCGGTCTGAGATTCGAACCTGCGATCCCTCGACCGCGAGTCTGCTGCTCTAACCACTAAGCCATGTGCCTCCACACTATGACAAATGCATCCCTGAAAATTATGGTACTTATTTACAAGTAGGAGCTGGATAGCTGTCCAAACTCCAATTGTCTGTCTGGATTGCTCTCCAGCTGTCCAGCTCCTGTCAAACTGTTCATCCCATGCTAGCATGGAAAACAGACGTTGAACAATGATGATGTTATTTACAAGTACGGATACTGAGTGAGCAAAAGATGATTGTAGGCTCTGTGCAGTGTTGATGATGAAGATAGCCCAAAAACCACATCAAACTTAGTCACTACAACTCTCTTCAGCTTAGATGAAATTATCATTAATAGAAGTGTGATTTGATGGGTTAGATTAGTCATTCTCAACCATTTTCATCCTATGGATCCCTTTGATTCCTACTTTACTTGGGTGACCCCAGAACCATTTGAAGTTTTAAAAAATCCTATTATATTTTTATAATTAAATATTAAGAATTGTATAAAATTTGTTAAAATATTATTTACATTTGATGGATATTTGTCCTCATCTTGTTTGTTGTTAACACAACATTTTGGCTGATATACCCTCCAGCCTTCTTCAGGTGTCTTGGGGAAATTCTGAACCTGGGTTCTCATTCCTAAGGTATTTTTCGATGTTGTTATTCCTTTTTACTTGTTTCAGTCATATGACTGTGGCCATGCTGGAGCACTGCTTTTAGTCAAGCAAATCAACCCCAGGACTTATTCTTTGTAAGCCTAGTACTTATTCTATCAGTCTCTTTTGCCAAACTGCTAAGTTACGGGGACGTAAACACACCAGCATCGGTTGTCAGGCGATGTTGGGGGGTCAAACACAGACACACAAGCATATACACGTACATACATATATATATATATATATATATATATATATATATATACGATGGGCTTCTTTCAGTTTCCGTCTACCAAATCCACTCTCAAGGCTTTGGTTGACCTGAGGCTATAGTAGAAGACACTTACCCAAGGTGCCATGCAGTGGGACTGAACCCAGAACTATGTGGTTGGTAAGTAAGCTACTTACCACACAGCCACTCCTATGCCTATACCACTATGCCATATGCCAATGGGCATATGGGATAGTAGTTAAGATCTCGGGTTACTAACCCCAAGATTCCGCGTTCGATTCTAAGCAGTGACCTGAACAATAACAATAATAACAACAACAACAACAACAATAATAACATCGAAAAATACCTTAGGAATGAGAACCCAGGTTCGAAATGTCCCCAAGACACTTGAAGAAGTCTGGAGGGTATATCAGCCAAAACGTGTTAACAACAAACAAGATGAGGACAAATATCCGTTGAATGTAAATAATATAAATAATGTACATAATTCCTCATCTCTTAAATATAGAACTGGAATGTTAAAATATTTTTGTGTATTGTAGAGGTATAACCAATTGATTGTAGATAAATTTTAACAGTAAAATCTTATATGCCACAATGATCCCACAAGGATCATAAGGACCCCAGTTGGGAAGCACTAAGTCAAATTGCCTAGAGTTGCTTATTTGAATATTTGAAAGTTTTATGTTATTGCAACATGATTAATTATTCTTTATGATTGGTCTGGCTAATCATATTATAAAAATATAATTACTCTGTCTTGCATAATTAGGATTTAATAGATGAAATTTTCTGAGTAAATAGACTTTTAGTGATGAAAATTCATAAAAATTTTACTTTTCTGAGACTTGTTTTCTCCATCAAAGCTTATTTTCTTGCTCACCAACTCTTTTTCTCTCAGATTTATAATGAATATCATTATCATATTTACTCAATTTAGTGTTGAATCTTAATGCAAAATTTTTTTCCCATCATAGTTTTAGCTTTGCTCTGTGTGTAAGCCACACCCCATTTTTCCAGTTAAATTCAGGTGTAGAGTTGTGTGGCTTATACACAAGTAAATATGGTAACTATAACAGAGATTCTTAACAACATTACTTTCTGTAAGCTACTAATGAACTAAGTGAGTCTCTATGTAGTTGTTTGAGCTGTTAGAAAGAGCAGTCAAATTACACCACATCTTATTGTCTTATAAAAGAACTTTAGATAATGTAGACTGAGGCAAATTTTTTTTTTGAAAAGAAAAAAAGATGGAATGATCATGGCTGGAATGCCTTTGAACATTGGTCTGCTGGATTAGGTGCTGATTCCTGAAGCTAAATGATAATAACAATAATTTTGAAAATTTCTTTTGCCAATCATGATTTCAAACATCATCTTCATCATCATCATCATCTTTGTCATCATCATCAACATCACCCTCATCTGACTGCAGCAGCTATTTTCATTATCACTTGTGGTTCAATGATCAGGTGATTAATTGTGATTGGTTGTTGATAAGGTTTGAATTCCAAAGTGGAACTTTGACTCAAAACAAAAGGAAATGAAGAGAGATTAGAAGAGATTCTACAAGACATCCTGCCAACCATTAGCAATTCCCATCAGTTATTGATGATGATGATGATAATGAAAAGATGCATGACAAAGTTGACTTTGTCAGGATTTGAACTCAGATCATTGAGATCCTGAACAAACATGAAAGAGCTGTTAATCCATTTTCGAACAATTCTATCAGTTTGCTATCTTTAAACATTGTTACAAAATATTTTTCCCATTAGAAAAATAACCAGCATCATCATTACTTTAACTTCCATTTTTTCATGCTTGGATAACATTTGAGACAGATTTTTCTATGGCTGGATGCCTTTCTTGTCACCAACCCTTACCAATTTCCAAGCAAAGTAATATTTTCTTTTGGTTAGAGATGTTTAGAGATAGTATATTAGAAATGAATGACATTCTGTTACAACAAACACACAATATCAAAACACACATGCACACGCACACTCACAAAGAGAGAGAGAAAGAGAGAGAGGTTCCTTTCAGTTTCTGCTTGTAAGTTCCACCCATAAGGCATTGGTTGGCTTGGGGCTATAGCAGAAGACACTTGTCCAAAGTACAACACAGTAGGACTGCATTTGAAACCATGTAGCTGGGAAACAAGCTTTGTAACCATACAGCCATGTCTGTACCTAGATGTTTAATAATATTCTTTGTAGGCTTTGTGTATATTTCTGATTCCATCTTCACAAGACCAATTACATATTCTGTTTTTGTCTTTTATCATAGACTGGAGGTGTTCTCTCAGAAAATTTCCAGAATGGAACTACTTCTCATAGAAATGCAGAAAAAAAGCCTGCCAGAGGATGAATATCAGAAAGTGTATTCAGAATTTCAGGTTTGTATTGAAATTTTTAATGTTTTCAGCTTAATGCCAAAATAATTCAATACATGAAAAATTCATCAACAGTAGGATCATGGGGGTTATGATTTGAGTGGGAAGGTTAATCTAAAGAAACAGTGGAGTGAGTTTGTGGAATAGTTTTGACATGAAATTAAACAAAATATAAATTTATTTAACCCTTTTGATACCCCACTGCTTGGATTGCCTCTGGTTCTTTGATGCAAATTTCCTGTTTTGAAGAGATTTAAATAAAACCTCCATAAATTTATGCTATAAGCACCATCTTAATAATAACAAAGTCCTCTTACTATATTTTTCATTATCTTCAAAATTAATTGAAACAGAAGTGGTGTATTTCAACAGAAATGGCTACTAAAAGGTTAAGACATTGGGATCAGGAAAGGTTGTGATAAGTGCTTAAGTTTTATTCTATTGGCACTAATGTGTATGCTAATGATATATATATATATATATATATGAGCATTGGGCCTCATGGAAGCAAAGTGGCTGAGTTCCTTTTGAGTGTTGGGCCTCATGGAGGCAATGACCAAGACCTTTGGCATTATGTCTTGCTTGAGAAGAAGATTCATCAAGCTGAGCAAAATTGCAGTCATGGTAGATACCAGTGTCACGCAAATTGGCACCCATACTGGTGTCACGCAAATGGCACCTGTGCCGGTGGCATGTAAAAACACCCATTACACTCTCAGAGTGGTTGGCATTAGGAAGGGCATCCAGTCATAGAAAACCATGCCAAATCAGACTGGAGTCTGGTGCAGCCCCCTGGCATGCCAACCCAGTCAAACCATCCAGCCCATGCCAGCATGGACAACCGGCATTAGATGATGATGATGATGGGTGTATATTTGGGTTGTACATAGAATTGTGAAAGTTGTGTTTATAAATTGCATTAGTTTGTGTGTATAGAATTGGAATAGATGTTCATAAACTGTACATATATGAGTTAATGGTTCAGTAATTGAAATGAGGGTAAGGGTAAGCCTAGTGCAGCCTTCTTGGATTGCCAGCCCTCAGTCAAACCATCCAACCCATGCCATCATGGAAAACGGACATTAAACAATGATGATGATGATGACTTGTTCCTCCTCCTTTCTGAACAAATAATATTTAATTTCTGCTATTTATTTTTAAGAAACGCCCCTCATTTATGTGCGTGTGTCTTTGTTTGTCCCCCCACCACTGCTTGGTTTGTTTACGATCTTTTAGTTGTAACTTAGCAGTTTGGCAAAAGAGACCGATAGAATAAGTACCAAACTTTAAAGAAATAGGTCCTGGGGTCGATTTGTTTGATTAAAATCTCTTCAGGGTGGTGCCCCAGCATGGCTACAATCTAATGACTGAAACGACTAAAAAGATAAGCAAAAAAAAAAATAGAGTGAAAGTATGTGATCTAGTGGTATTTGATTCGTTATCATTAGATGGTGGGTTCAGTTCTTGGAAGGGTGGTACATTGTGTCCTTGAGCAAAGCACTTCATTTCACATTGCTCCAATCTACCCAAATGAAAATGAATACTGGCTGAGTGTTGGGGCAGTCTCTCCCACTCCAGCTGTTACATCCAGGCTGTTCCACTCAGTCAAGGGTAAAGTGGGGCTGAGAAGGTGTTTATATCTGCTCATGTCTACACAGGTACCTGAACAATTGGTGAAAGCTTGTTACATATTACCAAGCGTATACTCACTCAGGAGTGATGGCTGGTTGTACACATATTTTATTTGATATAAGATACAATTAACTTTATATTTTGAATGGTACAAGATAGAATTAACTCATAAAATTACCTGGTACCTTTTCTGAATAGTGAAGTAAACCAAAACATATTTACCATGGATTTGAACTTCTGACTCACAAAGAAAAATTCTAAATTAAATTAGCCGTTACAGAACAAAATATATGTTAAGGAGGTTTGACAAAATGCTATTCTAGATAATGTACTGGATTAAAGGTCAGCCAAGCATTCATCCATAAGTTATTGGCTCCATACGTTGTCTTACAGACATCGTTCTACATGTCATGGACAACATTCTTGAATATTAAAAGTAATACTTTCTGTTTTACTGCACTAGTTTCTTTGCTTTTTATTTTCTTCACATTTGAGTAGTTAGTGCTTTATGGGGATCACCCAACTGTGAAACAGTCCAGTATTTTATATAGGTGTCTGCATTTGCAGCCATTTAATGTGACACAATATCATAGAAAAGTGAATGTTAAAGAAACAACAAAAATATTGTTCATCTGTCAATTTGTTATTTTTCTGTATCTTCCTCTATTTCTTTCACTCTTCTTTCATTCCAAGTCTGTGTACTCACCTTGCTTCTCCTATAGTCATTCAGTGCATTATTGGTTCTAATTAAGTGACCCTGATGGACTAAAATGTGAGGTAGATTCTCACATCATCATCATCATCATCATTTACTATCCACTTTTTTGTGCTGGCATGGGGTAGACAGAGTTTATAGAGATAGATTTTCTGCTGCTGGATGCCCACTCTGTCACCAATTCTTGCCTGTTTCCAAGTAAGGTAATAATTCCTCATGGCCAGATATGTTTTACATGGAAGACTGGAAATGAAAAACATCACTTGTGTGACAGTGATGCTTGTTTACAGCAATCAAGTGATGTCAAAACAAGTGTAACACACACACACAGACACACACATGTGTGTGTGTTTGTGTGACAGGCTTCTTTAAGTTTCTATCTATGAAATCCACTCACAAGGCTTGTAGGAGAAGACACTTATCCAAAGTGCTATATAGAAGGATTGAACCCGAGACCACATGGTTAGGAAGCAAACTTCTTAACTGCACAACCATACCTATAAGAAATACAAAACTTAACTTATTGAACAAATAAGATTTTTTTTAAAGGGAACATTATTGGTGAATGTGAAGTAAATGAACTGGCTTCAGCTAAGAATTGGAATGGCATTGTAGTCTCCGCATGCCTATTGTCTCATGGCATGCTGTGACTCTTTATTTGAATATTCTAAATTATAGTTTCTCTTTTCTTCTTACAAATTTCTGTTGAATATTTACACTTAATTGCTCTTTCTTCAGGAAATGCAGAAAGATATGGATAAATATGGTGAAGAATCAAAATGGTTGAGCCAAAATTTGAACACTCTTCTTGAAGATGCCGAAGATAAAAGTCTGCAGAAAGAATCCAATAACCTGAAAATTATATTGGAGAAATTCAACAACCTTAAACCTGGTGTAGTTGAAATATCCTCCAAATCTCTAATATTTACCAAATGCTTCCAATTTCGTGATGACTTAGATCGTAAATCTCATTGGCTTGAGGAGACACATCGTGCCATTGTTGAACAACCCTATGTTGATAGACTTGAAGATGCTCAAACAATGTTACATGAACATGAGGTAAGCTTATAAATCTTTATTGTATTGTATTGGGTTGTCTGGAAAGTTCATGCCGATTTTTAAAGGAAAGAAAAAGGTTAATAAATACTTCCCATTACATTTTTAATCAACCAAATATGAACCATTTTGTTGCACAATGCATCTCCATCTTTCCTTTAACTTGAAAATGCCCTCTTCCTAGAATTGAGGTGGTTTCATGGCAAAGAATTCATCAAAGTACCTTTTTACAAGATCCAAGGAATTGAAATTTTTACCATTAAGACTATTCTGCAGAGACCTGAATAAGTGGAAATCTGAAGGAGCAATATCTGGTGAATATGGAGGATGGGGTAACACACCTTAGCCAATCTGCAGCAATTTTTGTCTGGTTTCCAAAGCATCAAGTGCCAAAAATGAACTTTTTTATCTTCCATTTTAATGGGTTACAAAATTAACACAGGTTATAGGAACATAAACCTTCTTCCACAAAAAGATAGCTTAAACTGTGCTCTAAATGGAGGTGTAGTCAAATCCTATTTCATGGACTCAACTATGTTCTAAAATGAGTCGAAAGGTAAGCTACTATAAATCGGCCCGAACTTTCCGGACAACCCAACATGTTTTATACATTTACAAGAGGAGACAGCAATTTCATTTTGTTATAGCTAATTTTTGATGCTTTATTAATGTTTTCTCATAGCTACTTTATATTATATCATACATATAAAAATATCTTTGAGTACCCCTGTCCCTCTCATTTTCATCATTGACAATACTTATCATCCTCATCATCATCAACATTTAACATCCCTTTCTCCATTCTGGTATGGGTTGGATGATTCAGAAGGAACTAATGAGCCAGAGGGCTGCTCTGAATTCTACTGTCTGCTTTGGCATGGGTTTTAGAGCTGCAGGCCTTTTCCTAATATTAACCACTTCACAGTGTGTACTGGGTGACTTTTTTCATAGCACCAGCACTATAGAGGTCACCGAGTACTCAGAGGACAAAACCCTTCCACTGAGTAGGCTATAGTATGGTATAGAAGGAGGTGAAAGTCTGATAGAGGGGACAGAAACAAATGTTTTCCTGAAGAGGTGAATACATGTTTTTTTTAGCTGGAAAAAGGGAAAGATAGTGAAGGCGTATCTTCAAGATGTTTATGTAGGCAAAAATTGATGAAATTGTAATATAAAAGACTACCTAAAAGTCATCAACTACTCAATGGCCCTCAAATTCATTAGAGTGGCTGTGGTAAGATGCTTGCTTCCCTACCACATGGTTCTGGGTTCAGTCCCACTGCATGGCACTTTGGGCAAGTGTCTTCTACTATAGCCTTGGGCTGACCAAAGCCTTGTGAGTGGATTTGGTGGACAGAAACCCATCATATATGTATATATATATAAACACACACATATATGTTTATTTTTGGATGTGTAACATAATAAATTTAGAGAAATACCATTGGTTTCATTTCTAGCGTGAACTAGAAATATCAATCAATTTCTCTAAACAATAACTGTTCTTTGCAAAAAAAAATATGCAACTCCTCTATTTGTTTTAGGGTATGCTCTTTCTGATTTATGATCTTATAACGAATATATATATATATTTGTGTGTGTGTGCCTGTGTGTATGTGTGTCTGAGTTTGTCCCCTCCCCCACCATTGCTTTACAACCAATGTTGGTGTGTTTACATCCCCATAACTTAGTGGTTTGTTTGGCAAAAGAGACTGATAAAATAAGCATAAGGCTTACAAAGAATAAGTCCTGTGGTTGATTTCTTCAACTAAAGGCAGTGCTCCAGCATGGCTGCAGTTAGATGATTGAAACAAGCAAAAGAATAAAAGAATAAAATCTGATGTTCAGAGCAAACATCTCAATGGCCCACTTGTTACCAACAATGAGAATAACCTGAAAGTATTTTTATCCTTTTCCTTGTACTGACACTTAATCATATTCTTTGTTTTGTGAAATAAAATATCTTGTTTAATGACACAACATACCACCCAGTTCAGAAATTGAACCCATATCCTTATAATCACAAGAACTGAGTGCTATAATCACAGCCCTGCTACTATGTAGTAGCAGCTAATGCTGCTTGTCTAATGCTTTTACTGATGATATCTTGGATTATTTGATCTTTAGATGAACTAGTGACATTAATGATACAGTGTAATACTTTGTGGTTGTTTAATCCTAGGTCTGACAGACTTATGATCAAAAACATTCCAACTATGACCATTCCATCTTTGAGGAATATCTGGACCTACATTATCCAGCCAATATCTTCTTTACTTTTTTTAACATGGCATAAAGCCACCTCCTCATCTCAAATATTTACTCTTCCCCGCTCATAGTCCATGGGGATTTTTCCTTTTCCCTGTTCTTTTCCTGTCTTGCAAGATAATTGATGACCTCTCTAGTGCTGGTGGCATTCAAAAAAAGAAAAAAAAACTCAGCACACACTGTAAAGTGGTTGGCATAAGGGAAAGCATTTAGCTGTAGAAACCAAGCCAAAGCTAACATTGGAACTTGACACAGCCTGCAGCTTGCTGGATCCTGTGAAGCCACTATCTCATTATAGCATAAATGATGATAATGTTAGGAAATGATTTGAGGGATATTTGACTGTTACTTTTAGCAGGTATCATCATTGGTTCACTAGCATTGTGTTGTATTTTTAGGTAAGCTACAGCATTCTGTTTAATATGATGGACTTTAGCTATAAAAGAAATCAATATATTTCTTTTTTCGGGGGTGGGGTGGGGTGTGGACATTGTTTTTCTAATATCTCATTAAGAAGTTATTATTGTTTAACTTCAGATCAGCCTTGATTGAGCAGACTTATGATTAAAGATGTCCTTGCAATGACCATCCCATTTTTTAATATAGCAGGGACTACATTGTCCAATATGCCCCTCCTATTTTTTTAATAAGCTAATAGGATGCAATCTAAGGGGGATTTAGTTTTTTGTCTAGCAAGTTGAATGTTTTATAAACAGGTTCCTTTTTTCATTTCTTGAACAATAAAAAAAAATTTAGAAAATGGAGAATATTAATTTTGTAGATTTATATTCAGTTCATGTTTTGAAAATACATAAGAAAAGCAAAGCTAAACGTTTTTATGAGTCACTGATTCTATTCTGTGAACAAAGTCTAAGACCTTTCTTGTTCAATAAACTCTCAAGAAGTGGAAGGTGGAACTTCTGAATACAACAATGAACCACAGAACAAAAAAGAGAAATAAAAATATAACATAAAGAAATAAACACATAATTCACTACTTGATTTTTTTTAACCACTGGGCAACCTCTAGGAACCTGAACAATATTTGTTGATAATTGATTCTCTACTGTAAAAAAATTGTTATTCATGTGTTGTATGTGGAATATAAGACCTTTGACCTTTGATTCTTCTAAAATTAACTTAGTGAAATTGTTTGTGTGGCAAAAGTTGATCTTTTTTGTTTTGTTTGAAGAAAAAAATAAAAATATTTGAAGAAATGTATATGCAGGCAGTATGTAGTGTCCTGTGATTATTGAAGACAGCTGTTTAGAATAATGAGGAATAGGTATTATAGCCACAACTCTGCTACTGAATGGTAGCAACTAAATGGATGCAGCAAGATTTTAATGTGGGATTATATCTGCATTATTTGTTATCATTGCTTCCAAACATTTGTCACTCAGATTATACCTACATATGCATATTACACTTTTACAAGAAGAGTGTTGATAGTGACTTTGAAATTTCAGTCTCTTAGACTATTACAAATCAACATAAAAACAAACAATAATATATATATATATATATATATATATATGTAAATACACATATACAAGTACAAACATAGACATACACACAGAAATATACTCATCCTCATAAACACAGACATTCACACAAATGATTATATATACACACAATTTGCTCTTAGCCATTGTCTAAAAACAAGTGAAACCTCCCCAGTCATAAGCATTGTGATATTGTATTTTTCTGGGTTGACTCGAACACTGATCTGAAAAACCAAACATCAATTTTTAATTAGTTCCACAGTCATTACATTTCTACCATTCATTTGCGACTGATAAAAAACATATCATTACTTACCACTGTACTTGATGACCACCAGGGTGAATTTTACATTTTGAAATATTTTTTCCTGTTGCCCAATACAGATAATGTGTTTTTTGTCGAGACACCTCACCTCTGCTGATACCTATTTGGGTAACATTTCTTTTAAGTTACTTCTACCATTGCCTACGACGGATGGATCTTACAGCTTGAATTATCTTATATCATTATCCACAACCCATAAGTTTTTCTGTTTAAATGACATCTACCATTAGCCAGTTCTAAATCGGTTGTACATTCTGAGACATTTCTACTGTTACCCACCATGGATGATATGGAATACTGCTACTGCCACCCTCCACAGCCACAGGTAAAAAAAACTAACAAACAGGAAATTAGAAGTATTTCTTTTCCATCTCTGTTGCCTGAATCCATCTACTTTATCTCTCTCTCTTTTTCTCACTTTCTTGCCTCTCACTCTTCTTTCTCTCTTGCCTCTCTCTTTTTTTTATCTTAAGCTGGTAATGTTATTGCAGTTATTCTTCTTAGATTGGTAAAACACCAAGCAAAATAGCTTGAAGTATTTCCTCAAGTCCTTTTATATTCTGGGTTAAATCCTACTGAGATCAACTTTGTTTTCCATTCTTTCACTGTTGATAAAATAAGACATCTTCAGATCCTGAGGTTCATTTGAATCAACTCAGTATTCCAAGCAGCAGCTTAACACTTTAGCATTCAGATTGCTCTATTGGATGTAAAGCTTATTAACATTGTTTTGAATTAATCCTGCATTATCTCACAGCTTTAAGATTTCACTGATGTGATTGTTTATATTTTGAATGACATTTTAGGGTAGGTGTAAGAGGCTGGACCTAGTCAGTTTGAACGTAAAACAGGTAGAATATTTTGGGCTGGATATTCCCATTTTAAATGCTAAAGGGTTAAATGAATGATAATGTTAATTATATTGCTAAACTACTTCCAAATTCCTGATTGTCTTCAAATTTAATTAAAAAGACAAACTCTGTGAATTTCTTTAGAAATATGATAACAAATATGTTAAGACATGAGATATGCAGGAGGGAGAGAGGAGAGATATTGTTGGAGAAGGAAATGTTATGAAAGGGTTTATGCAAGATATATACAGTTATCAACAGCAGGTGTAGTACAAGTTGTAGGAGAGAGTGGTTAGCTAAGTGCTGGTGAGTGAAGACTTGCTCATAGATTCTTTATTTAGATGTACTCTGGAGTGTGCATGTGTGCATAGGAGGTGCATTGTGATTGCATAATTTCAAAATGTACCTGCAGCAACCTGTGCATTTATCATCATTGTCACCATCTTTGAATGTCTGCCTTCCATGCTGGCATGGTTTGAACTGTTTGACTGAGGACTGGCGAGCCTGGAGGATGCGCCAGGCTCCAATCTGTTCTGGCAGGGTTTCTACAGCTGAATGCCCTTCCTAATGCTAACCACACTGAGAGTGAAGTGGTTTTTACGTATCACTGGTATGGGAACCAGTCAGGTGGCACTGGCATCAGCTATGCTCAAATGGTGCTTTTTATGTGCCACTGACACGGGAGGCAGTCAGGTGGCACTGACATCGACCACTATAAAAAAGAGCCTTTGACACAGACATGATTTGAAAAAGCAGCCTTCTGATCAGGCATTAGATGCTGTACCATTGTGCCTGAGGCCATATTATATAATTCTATGCACATTTATGTGCAGGCGTGGCTGGGTGGTAAGAAGTTAGTTTCCTAAGCACATGATTTTTGGGTTCAGTCCCACTGCATAGCATCTTGGGCAAGTGTCTTCTACTATAGTCCTGGACTGAAAGAAGTTCATTGTATATATTATAGGATGTATATATATATATATATATATATGTGTGTGTGTGTGGGTGGGCAAATGTTATGTTATTTGAAACAGATGAGGGTTGACAACATGAAGGGCATCTGGCTGAAGAAAAACCTACCTTGACAAATTCTGTCTGACCTGTACAATCATGGAAAAGTGGACATGATGATGATGATTTAGGATGCATTATCTCTTTTGTTGCCATACTCTTGTTGAACTACACTGCTTTTGTTTCAATTAATTTTAAAAATAATGAAGAATTTAGTAAATTTAGTAAAAAGATGGTGTTTAGAACATAAATTAACATGAAATTTTGATGTAAAGTTTTGATTTAGATTAGCTTTAAAACAAGAAGATTGTATCGTAGAACAACACTGTGATCTGATGTTGCTTGGCATTAAAATAGTTATTTAAACTGATTTCAGTATTTGAGTGCTAATTTATTTTGTTATAGGATGGAAAGAAAAGTTGATCTGAATAGGATTTGATCTCAGAATGTAAAGGGTCATAGCTAAATAGCCCAGTATTTTGGTTTGACACTTCAACAATTCTGTTTATTTTATTTTGATTTTATTTAGGCCTCAAATAAAGATTTTTCAGGTTTGGCAAAAGCAACGAAGCTTTTGTGATACAGGATTAAGCTTTGTGTGTGGATGTTTACATAAACTTATTTATACATTCAATGATTATATATTTACATACATTCATACATGCATGTATGCATTCATACACTCATTCATTCATACATGCATGGAGGCATACATACATACATACATACATATATATATATACATGCACACACATATTTATTTATACATACATACCTGTGTATGTGTAGGGGTGTTTGTGTCTATGTGCTTCTATCCGTATACATTACACACATATGTAATGTGTACATACGTGTGTGTGTGTAAATGTGTTTGTGGTTGTGTTGCGTGTATATGTGCATTATGTGAATATTATTATTGTTATTTAACCCCAGGTCTGTCTTAGCAGGTTTGCGATCAAAAGTGACACAGCCACAATAAAGATTATCTGATGTATTCTTCATCATTTAAGAGGGTAGGCTATGATTTGAAGGAGACTTGGCTGCTATTTCTAGCAGGTCAAACAAACATGTAGATTTCTTTGTGAAAATGAGTTGTGGCATGTTAACATGTGGGCACATATGTGATTGTACAAGCTAGTATGTATTCACACCCACACACACCCACACACACACTCTCACTCTCACATGCACACACACTCACACATGGCAAGCTTCTTTCAGTTTCTGTCTACCAAATCTACTCACAAAGTTTTGGACAGTCTGAGGCTATAGTAGAAGACACTTGCTCAAAGTGCCACATAGTCGGACTGAACCTGGAACCATGTGGTTGGGAAGCAAGCTTCTTACCACACAGTCATGTACTTGTGCATTTGCATATATGTTTACGTCTGTGTTCTCTTCGTCATTTGAGTTGTGGTGTTGTCATCGCCACATCTGTAAATAACTAGTTCACTCCACTCACTTTGTATCTATGAGGCCAAGTGGAATAAGAGATCACTGCTGTGGAAAACAAGTAAAGGTTAGCTTCAGGAAAAGCACCCAGCTGTAAAACATCACATCAATACCATATTCCTTTAATATGCTAGCATGAAAATCAAATGACTATGTATATATATATATATATATATATATATATACTCACACACATAGTTGAGAACCTAAATTAACATGGCGAAATAATTAAATATATAAAAAAATCAATCTCAGAAGCAATAATTGTCTTCCTTGATGTTAATACTCCTCTATAATCGTGGATATAAATGTTAATGGAATCCTGTTTGTTCAATTATATATGAAGTAGATTTTCAACTAGTTTAATTTAATAATGGTTGGAAATATTTGTTGGGAAATATGAATATATTTCCGTTGTTTTCTCTCTCTCTAAATCTGTATGTACATATCTGTTTATTTCCCTCTCATTTTCCTTTTCTCTTTTTTCCCTTTATTCTCCCTCTATCTTTAGTATATATATGTACAAATTTAGTTATGTATATATGTATATTCTGGCTATGCAGTTGTATATATGTATGTTTGTATGCATATATATATATATGCATTATATGTATGCATATATATATGTATGTATGTATATATAAATGTATATAGATATGTGTGTATGAATGTGTATATATGTGTATATATATATGTGCGTGTGAATGAATGTATGTGTGTATAGATATATGTGTAAGTATGTATGTATGTATATATATTTATATGTATAAATGTGTATAGATGTATGTGCATGTGAATAAATGTATATGTGTGTATAGATATATATGTGTATAAATATGTGTGTGTATGTGTGTATGTATAACATATATTTGCATACACGCATGTATATATATATATTTGGCCAATTTTTACTAGTCCGCTGTTTGCTTCAGCTGTTACCTAAATAACATTTATTTATATTTTGTCCTTGTTATTTTGTTATATTTCATTTTTATTTTATTCACCTTTATTTGGTTATTCATTTTTGTATCAAATCGATATTACGCCAAAACTCTCGCTACATAAAATTGTTTGTGAAAATTGTCACATGGATTTTCTCTGGTAATGGTAGGATTAAAAGAAGAAGAATATTAAAAAAAATGCAAGGTGGGGGAAAGAATGGGAATAAGAACATCAAATATAACTATGAGGGAGAAAGAGAGAGAGAGTGAGAGAGAGAGCAATACCATTTTTTGGATAAAGAAACATCAAACAAACCAAAAATACATTTAATTCCATTTTTGACTTTTTTTGACTTAAGTTGTTTGTTGTTGTTGTGGCTATTGTTGTTGTAGTTATTGTGCTTGTTGTTGTTTTCTCAATAATTAGGTCTTATACTAGGGATTGTTGCGTTCCCTTTAGAAGGAAATTGCAATGAGCATCTTGGATCCCAGTGCATTTTGCGTATTTCATGTTAAATCTGTTGGCATTCATACTGAATCTATCATGTACTTTTCTGTATTCTAATCATTTCTTTCAAATTACATTTGTCTGTCTATACATCTACCCCACATTGAACATATTATAAATACATATGTATGCATATATATGTGTGTATATGTATGTGTGTGTGTGTGTGCATATATATATGCATTTGTTAGTTTATATTAGCCAAATGAGAGATGAATGCTCAATACATGTTGGAGAGGATATTGAGTTTTTTTTTTATTGACTCACAACTCCAGTTTCATGCTTCTGTGATTTTGCCTGAAGATCCCAGTAGCATGAAACTGAGACATGATACAAACACTCAGTTGTGGTTTAAAAAAAAACAAAACAATATATACACACAAACACTTTATATACATTTTATACATACATCATCATCATCGTTTAACTTCCGCTTTCCATGCTAGCATGGGTTGGACGGTTTGACTGAGGACTGGCAGGCCAGGAGGCTGCACCAGGCTCCAATCTGATCTGGCAAGGTTTCTACAGATAGATGCCCTTCCTAATGCCAACCACTCCGAGAGTGTAGTGTGTGGCATTTACATGCTACCAGCACAGGGCCAGTCAGGCAGCACTGGCATCAACCAGGCTTGAATGGTGATTTTTACATGCCACTGGCATGGGATCTAGTCAAGTGGCACTAGCATTGACCACACTCGAATGGTGCTTTTTACGTACCACTAGCATGAGAGCCAGTCAGGTGGTACTATATATATATACATATATATATAAAATAATAATAATATTAGGGAATATGATTCCAAACTTATAGGGAAAAATTCAATTTAGTAATACTAAATCAGAATTCTGTTTTACTTATGCTAGCATGGAACAGTGGGCATTAAATGATGCCATTTTAAATAATTATGATGACTATATTGATTGATTAATATTAGCTACATAATTATCATCATCATCATCATCATCTCATCATCATCATCATCATCATCATCATCATTTAGCGTCCGTTTTCCATGCTAGCATGGGTTGGACGGTTTAACTGGGGTCTGTGAAGCCGGAAGGCTTCATCAGGCCCAGTCAGATTTGGCAGTGTTTCTACGGCTGGATGCCCTTCCTAACGCCAACCACTCCGCGAGTGTAGTGGGTGTTTTTTACGTGCAACCTGCACAGGTGCCAGACAGAGCTGGCACAACGGCCACGAACGGATGGTGCTTTTACGTGTCACCGGCACGGGGCCAGGAGATGCTGGCAACGGACACGAACGGATGGTGCTTTTACGTGCCACCGACACGGGGCCAGACAGAGCTGGCAAACGGCCATGAACGGATAGTGCTTTTACGTGTCACTGGCACAGGGGCCAGCCGAAGCTGGCAACGAACACGAACGGATGGTGCTTTTACGTGCCACCGACATGGGGCCAGACAGAGCTGGCAAACGGCCACGAACGGACGGTGCTTTTACGTGTCACCGGCACGGGGGCCAGCCGAGGCTGGCAACAGACACGAACGGATGGTGCTTTTACTATGTGTGTATTTCTCCATCACAACATATGAATGAGAAAGGAAGGGGTGATAGATGAATAAGGAAGGAAGGGGTGATGGCAAACTTGGTAGCAGGATGATGGAAGTTCTGCAGTGAAAAGAGAAAAATCATGCAGCATTTCAACTCTGTGTGAGTGTGTGTGTGTGTATGTAAAAGAGAGTCATGTGAATGTTTGTGTATGTGTGTGTGTGTGTTAGGATGGTGAATGTTCAATGCTGAAAAGAAAAATCAAATAACGTTTCGACTCTGTGTGAGTATATGTGTGTATGTGTGTGCATGTACAAGGGAAGTATGTGAATGTTTGTATGTGTGATTATTTTGTACCTTATTTATATATAAAATACTACAATTAGACATGATTTTTGATGGAATGTAGCCTTGAAACTTTTCAACATTAAATTGCATGCTATTCTTCTAAGCCCACTTGTATATTTCATCCGCCTCACATTTCAGGTGCTCAGTGTCTTCAGGGTTCTGTATCACCTGTGAGACTTTTGTATCATCTGCATAACTTGTGATCGTGGCTCTCTGTGTGGCTGAGGGCAAATCTGAGAAGGATATTATGAAATTATGAACAGTAGTGGTCCCAAAACAGTGCCTTGCAGAACACTGCTCACTATTTGCATGTCATTGGAGGTGGCCCCATTGGCTACTTTGTTTTGAATTAACCCTGCATGATCTCGTAGCTTCGAGATTTTAATGATGTGAATACTTGTTTTTAGAATGACATTGTAGAGTAGGTGCAAAAGGCCAAATCTGGCTGGTTTGAACTTAATACAGGTACAATATTTGGGCCTGACAGGGTTGGATAATGTATAATTTATATATTGATTGCATGATGCTTGTGTATGAAGTGTGATGCTGCACGGCAGCGATATATTGGCTTTGAATGCAGAGAATTTGTGAAGACTGGAAAGAAACCAAGTGAGCGTGATCTACTTGAAATGTAATGTTAGTTTTTACATAGTAAATGGAGGACAAACGAGCTGAGAGGAAAACTGCATAAGAGGAATCATGTGTAGTGTGCAATAGAGATGACTGTATTGGCATTGAAGTGTGGTGTGAAAGGAAGATGATTACTCTTAATTCATTTAGTCTTTTACTTGTTTCAGTCTTTTGACTGAGGCCATGCTACAACACTGTCTTTAGTCAAGCAAATCAACCCCAGGACTTATTCTTTGGAGGCTGAGTACTTATTCTATCGTTCTTTTTTGCTGTACTGCTAAGTTACGGGGACGTAAACACACCACCATCGGTTGTCAAGCAATGTTGGGGAGACAGACACACAAGCATATACACACGCATACATACATATATATATATATATATATATATATATATATATGTGTGTGTGTGTGTGCAATTGTTAGAGTCCTATGTTGATCTACTTCTTGATGTTGAGCCACCTGAGATCGTTTTACACCACATCTTTCTCTCTTCTTTTCTCTCCCTTCATCCACAAATTCCTTCTACTTAGATTGCTTGACACTATGTTCTTTTTTTAAATTTTTACTCAACAATCAGGTGCAGCAGTGGCTGTGTGGTAAGTAGCTTGCTTACCAACCACATGGTTCTGGGTTCATTCCCACGGCATGACACCTTGGGCAAGTGTCTTCCACTATAGCCTCGGGTGAACCAAAGCCTTGTGAGTGGATTTGGTTGACAGAAACTGAAAGAAGCTCATATATAGTGTTAAGCAATCTAAGTAGAAGGAATTTGTGGATGAAGGGAGAGAAAAGAAGAGAGAAAGATGTGGTGTAAAACGATCTCAGGTGGCTCAACATCAAGAAGTAGATCAACAAAGGACTCTAACAATTGGCAAGATGTAATACTGGAGATTTCTTTTCTTTTTGTGCGAGCACTGAAAAAAAGAAAACCATAAAATGATGCTGGGGTAGTGGTGTCGGTGATGACGGTGTATAATACACAGTTTTATATTTTGTATATATGCATTCCTTTTTATGAAGGTTGTACATATCCACCTTCACACATATAATATATTTTTGTGTTTGTGCATGTATCTTGCATGCACATGTGAAAGCTTATATCATACATACTTCTGTATACATGCATATATTAATATAGAGATACTTTATATTAGTCTATTATTCCATCCAGAGCTTTGTGTGTGTACCTATATCTTATATAAATGTGGTTGTGAACATAAATCATATATACACACTTTTCTGTGCATGTGTATATTTATATAGATATACTTTATATATGTCTATCATTCTGTCAAGAGAGCTTATGTATATGATGTGCACGTTTGTGAATGTGTATGCTTATGATGATATATATGTGTGTGTATATATAAATATATATATATAGATACACACACACACACATATATACATACATATATATATGTATATATACATATATATATACATACATATATATATATATATATAGATACATACATACATACATACATACATACATACATACATACATGCATGCATGCATACATACATACACACACACAAACATATATATATATATATTTATTTTTATGCATCTGTATGTGTATTAACATAGATTTAGTTTATAGGTGTATTAGTCTCTCAACAGCTTGTGTATATATGATGGATTATAATGAAAGTATGTCACAGAGAGTTTGCATCTGTTTGTCTTCTACATCATTTGGCTGCTGGCTCTCTGAAACTACAAAACTGTTACTTTGATTTGTAAAAAAATATATTTTTTCAAATCTCCTATGATTTCCTGTTTGAAAGAAATTAGAGAAAAATATTATACTGGAATAGATTTATTAATTTCTTTCCTTAAAAAAGAAATATATTTTTGTCAAGATGGCTACACAATATTTAGCACTGCATTCTCATATCTGCCTTTATGATGAAGATTGTGATCTGTATGTGTGTTATGTGTATATTTGTAGCACTACATTTTCATGACATTTGTAAGTGTATATGGATGTATGTGTGTGAATGTAGAAATATATTTATATGTATACATACATATGTACATATATACATACATACATATATTATATATATATATATATATTGTTAATCCAAACATGAAAACACAAAGAGAAAACGCAACAACGTGAGGACGTGGAACAAATATAGTATCATTGGACGCTCAGGAAGGAAGGGAAGAAGGAGGGTTTAACGTTTCGAGCGGAGCTCTTTGTCAGAAACATAGGAAAAGGAAAGATCCAGAGAAGGGAAGACGGAGGGGAAAAAATCGCCAACGGTACACACGGTACATATATATATATAATATATATATATATCAGTAACAATGAAGGGTGAAATTAATTAATTTGGAATAATTATCAATTACACCAAGTAGTCTTCGGCATGTAAAAGCCTCATTCGAGGAAAATTTAAGTAATACTAAGCAATTAAGGGTTTAGCAACGAATTGCCTTACCGCACACCGAATTTAGAAATAGCAGTCAAAGAGATTATAGCTATTTCTTCTACTAAAAGGGAGATCTCAGTAAAAACACAGCATTTGAAAGGCAAACACAAACAGGTAAGAGAGAATGAATTGACGGCAATCTATCATACAGTTTTAAGTCACCTACAGATGTACGTTTCGAAATCAAGTCTTAGGAAAGCATAAGAATTAGATAATTCTACCTTACCCAAACTTCTTCTCTCATCAGCGCAGGATACAAACAATCATGAATGATTGTATATTGAATTTTGAGATACTAGAAGGCACCAACTCAACTCAGTATCAGAGCGAGCTAGAAGCCACAACTAGTATCACCAAATTCAAAGTGTGAATGAAAGTTTGTGTCACCAGCCCCTTCCCACCCGCGTGTAGCCAAGACAAAGTGCTGTGGTCATTTACTGGGATGAATATGGTTATCAGTAACAATGAAGGGTGAAATTAATTAATTTGGAATAATTATCAATTACACCAAGTAGTCTTCGGCATGTAAAAGCCTCATTCGAGGAAAATTTAAGTAATACTAAGCAATTAAGGGTTTAGCAACGAATTGCCTTACCGCACACCGAATTTAGAAATAGCAGTCAAAGAGATTATAGCTATTTCTTCTACTAAAAGGGAGATCTCAGTAAAAACATAGCATTTGAAAGGCAAACACAAACAGGTAAGAGAGAATGAATTGACGGCAATCTATCATACAGTTTTAAGTCACCTACGGACGTACGTTTCGAAATCAAGTCTTAGGAAAGCATAAGAATTAGATAATTCTACCTTACCCAAACTTCTTCTCTCATCAGCGCAGGATACAAACAATCATGAATGATTGTATATTGAATTTTGAGATACTAGAAGGCACCAACTCAACTCAGTATCAGAGCGAGCTAGAAGCCACAACTAGTATCACCAAATTCAAAGTGTGAATGAAAGTTTGTGTCACCAGCCCCTTCTCTCTTACCTGTTTGTGTTTGCCTTTCAAATGCTGTGTTTTTACTGAGATCTCCCTTTTAGTAGAAGAAATAGCTATAATCTCTTTGACTGCTATTTCTAAATTCGGTGTGCGGTAAGGCAATTCATTGCTAAACCCTTAATTGCTTAGTATATATATATATATATATATATATGTATAGAGAGAGATAGAATGAGAGAGAGAGAGAGATAGAGAGAGAGAGAGAGATAGTGAGAGAGAGAGAGAGAGAGAGAGAGAGATAGTGAGAAAGAGAGCTAGTGAGAAAGAGAGCTAGTGATGCAGATAAATATGCTTGGGTATTATATATAAAATATACATGTAAATATATATATGGATACAGAAATATCCCCATATGATTTGTTGTTTCGATATGATTTGATCCATTTTCAGCTCATGAGCTGTGGCCATAATTTTACTTCACTAATTCTTTATAGAAATTGACATTTGGTGCATGAGGGAGTTTGATGCCACTGCCCTTATCTGCACTTCCTGCTGTGAAATTGGTTCATCTGGAATTTGGAAGTAAGAGGTCCAGTTTCATTTTGAAAACCCCTACATCCACCCCATGTAGGTCTCTCAAGTCCTTCAGGAGGATATTGAAGAGCTGTGGTCTCCTAAAGCCCAGGCTGTTGCAATATTTTGTCCTCTATCTTGATGGCAAATTTGGAGTCCTTGCACTATGCAGTGGCACTCTGTTCTAGCATTAGTGTCACTATCTTTGCCAAAATTTGGGACAAGTCCCTCTAGAATCTTCCAGATATATATTATGGCATATCTTTCTCGCCCACAATCTAAGGAATAGAGTCTTAATCTCTTGAGTCTTTCCTAGTAGTTTATATGCTGATAGAGGCTATCTTCTTTGTGTAGCTTTGTTGGAGTACCTCAAATTCTGCAATTAATTTGACTCTGGTTGGTGACCATACCTGCGATCAATAGTCAAAGTGGCTTAGGACAAGTGTCCTCCAGAGGACTCTTATGGTTTTCTGATCTCTTGTTCTAAAAGTTCTAAGAATCCATCCAGTCAGCTGCCTGCATTTCATTGCCAACTTAGCAACATGCACATGGAAGGATGCATCATTACTCATGTAAATGCCCAGGTGTTTCTGGCATTGCAGTTTAGTTTTGCATGCTGATAGCACAAGGTTTGAAACTTTTCAGCATTAAACTGCTTGCTATTCTAAGCCCACTTGTATATTTCATCTGACTCACATTTCAGATACAAAGTGCCTTCAGGGTTCTGTATCACCTGTGACACTTTTGTATCATCTGCATAACTTGTATCATGTCTCTCTGTGGGGCTGAGGGCATATCTGAGAGGGACATTATGAAATTATGAACAGTAGTGGTCCCAAAACAGTGCCTTGCAGAATACTGTTCACTATTTGCGTGTCATTGGAGGTGGCCCCATTGGCTACTACAACCTGACTT
>NC_043000.1:127417281-127419781 GCF_006345805.1 Octopus sinensis | reverse complement strand
GTTCCAACTTTAAAATGTAATGTTTGCGTTTCCGATTATAAGTGCAATCCCATGTAAATTGGTGGGCACATAAGCTGAGATTAAGTAGAAGTATAAGTAGCCTTTGATTTGCTTCACTGAGGACTATTCAATCTCTATTGTGTTGGCATCATGAGAAAATTCACCCAGTACAGTCTGTAAAATAGCTGGCAGTAGGAATGGTATCCAGTCGCAGAAACCAAACCAAGTCACTCATATCGGGCAGAAATGTATTAGTGTCTGTCTGTGTAGGGGTGCATAAATGTATATGAGTCTGTCTCTGGAAGCAGGCAGCAACTTTCAATATGAAATGACTCGGATGTAGAAAATGATGATGATGATGATGACACAGTTTCTTCTGGAAGCAAATAAGAAGGAGGAAGAGGAGGAGGAGAAGAAGAAGAAGAAGAAGAAGCTGCTGATGATGATGATAATGGAGATGGAAGAGAAATAAGTTTAATTCAATCTGATTATAATAGTTCCTAAAAATATCTCTGATTTCATGAATTCTTGATTGAACAAATGGTTTGGCAATTTTGGCTATTTATCTATTCTATTCAGTTCCAACTTTATAACGTAGTGTTTGCGTTTCCGATTATCTCAAGCATAAATATATATATGTGTGTCTGTCTGTGTAGGAATGATATGGAAGCTAAGGATGTAGTTCAGACAAAGTTAAAGCTCAAAAGTTGTCTTCATTTGTTTTCCAAAGGTTGTCACATTGATAATGTAATGAGCTATTTATGTATGTATGTACAGGAGTGGCTGTGTGGTAAGTAGCTTGCTAACCAACCACATGGTTCCGGATTCAGTCCCACTGCGTGGCATCTTCGGCAAGTGTCTTCTGCTATAGCCCCGGGCCGACCAATGCCTTGTGAGTGGATTTGGTAGACGGAAACTGAAAGATGCCTGTCGTATATCATCATCATCATCATCATCATCGTTTAACGTCCGTTCTCCATGCTAGCATGGGTTGGACGGTTCAACTGGGGTCTGGGAAGCCAGAAGGCTGCATCAGGCCCAGTCTGATCTGGCAGTGTTTCTACAGCTGGATGCCCTTCCTAACGCCAACCACTCTGTGAGTGTGGTGGGTGCTATATATGTATATATATATATAATGTGTGTGTATATGTTTGTGTGTCTGTGTTTGTCCCCCTAGCATTGCTTGACAACTGATGCTGGTGTGTTTACGTCCCCGTCACTTAGCGGTTCGGCAAAAGAGACCGATAGAATAAGTACTGGGCTTACAAAGAATAAGTCCTGGGGTTGATTTGCTCGACTAAAGGCGGTGCTCCAGCATGGCTGCAGTCAAATGACTGAAACAAGTAGAAGAGTAAAAGAGTGGAACTGAACCCAGATCCATGTAGGTCAGAAGAAAACGTCTTCACCACACAGCCATGCTTATGCATATATATATATATATATATATATATATATATATATATATATATATATATATATATATATATATATATATATATATATATCTAAAATAATATGTTACATTTACTCAAAGTCAAGATAAAACTCTGAGTTTCAGATGCCGAAGTGGAAATCCACAACACCATCTCTTCGGTTATCTGGCCATCTGAAAAACGCTATGAAAAAATACCATTATATAAAGGGAAATTACTGTATTATAATTCTGCTACTTATATAAAATAAGATTAAAATTTCATAGTAAACACGTAAACATGGCTAGTTATATGCTCATATGTGTGCTCGCGGACCCACGTGCGTACTTATACGTCACTATGAAAACGTACACATCTTCACTCGCATTTTTCGCCAAATATATACGCACATATATACAAACTCATACACACACACACATGTGTACCGTAAAAGTTCATATATACGTCTATATACGCACAAGCACAAGAAAAACCATGGTTAAATTTTAACAGATAAAAACATAAGGAAGTATACAAAGCATAAAAACCACGTTCATATACGAACATGCCCCTATGCGCTCTTACACACACACGCCCATATATGTACATACCCGCACATGTTTATATATGCATACACAAACCCGCATATACAAAAAATGAATATACATATGCCCCCCACCAAAAAAACCCCTAAAAAAATGGAAAAATACTAAGTAAAAACGTCTATATATATATGCATTCTATGCCCGCACACACACACACATCTATGTGTATATATAGCCATGTTTACGTGTTTACTATGAAGTTTTAATCTTATTTCATATAAGTAGCAGAATTATAATATAGTAATTTCCCTTTATATAACGGTATTTTTTCATAGCGTTTTTCAGATGGCCAGATAACCGAAGAGATGGTGTTTTGGATTTCCACTTCGGTATCTGAAACTCAGAGTTTTATCTTGACTATTGAGTAAATGTAACATATTATTTTATAGATAAATTTCCTCTATTTACATAATATTGAGGTCTCTTTCTTTCTTTTGTTATCTTACCGTTTTTACCAATATATATATATATATATATATATAT
>NC_043000.1:127412281-127414781 GCF_006345805.1 Octopus sinensis | reverse complement strand
GGCACACAAGAAAACAATCCGAACGTGGCCGTAGCCAGTACCGCCCCGCATCTCTGGCCTCTGTGCTGTGGGCACGTACAACACCATCCGATCATGTCCGTTCGCCAGCCTCATCAGGCCACCTGTGTCGGTGGCACATAAAAACACCATCTGAAGACCCGGCAAGACTAGTCAGGCCATAACCCGTGGCCCCTACCTGGGACGTAGTCAGTCCGCCTGTGCATACCTTCCTTCTTGTGACACTTGTGAAGACCTGTTGAGGCAAGTGATCAAATCAAAACAAATCAAAATAGATGAACATCAATGGAATTTGTATCTTTGTGGTACCAGGGCCGGTGGCACACAAGATAACCATCCGAACATGGCCGTAGCCAGTACCGCATTGACTGGCCTCTGTGCTGTGGGCTCATAACAAACACCATCGATCGTGGCCGTTCGCCAGCCTCATCTGGCACCTGTGTCGGTGGCACATAAAAGCACCATCCGAAGACCCGGCAAGACTAGTCAGGCCATAACCCGTGGCCTCTACTTGGGACGTAGTCAGTCCACCTTGCATACCTTCCTTCTTGTGACACTTGTGAAGACCTGTTGAGACAAGTGATCAAATCAAATCAAATCAAATCAAAATAGATGAACATCAATGGAATTTGTATCTTTGTGGTACCAGTGCCGGTGGCACACAAGAAAACCATCCGAACGTGGCCGTAGCCAGTACCGCATCGACTGGCCTCCGTGCTGTGGGCACGTAACAAACACCATCCATCTGGCACCTGTGTCGGAGACACAATAAAACATCATCCGAAGAACCGGCAAGACTAGTCAGGCCATAACCCGTGGCCCCTACCTGGGACGTTGTCAGTTCACCTGTGCATACCTTCCTTCCTTCTTGTGACACTTGTGAGACCTGTTGAGGCAAGTGAAAATCAAATCAAATCAATCAAAATAGATGAACATCAATGGAATCTGTATCTTGTGGTACCAGTGCCGGTGGCACACAAGAAAACCATCCGAACGTGGCCGTAGCCAGTACTGCATCGACTGGCCTCCGTGCTGTGGGCACGTAAGAAACACCATCCGATCGTGGCCGTTCGTCAGCCTCGTCTGGCACCTGTGTCGGTGGCACATAAAAACACCATCCGAGCGTGGCCGTTCGCCAGCCTCGTCTGGCACCTGTGTCGGTGGCACATAAAAAACCACCATCCGAGCGTGGCCGTTCGCCAGCCTCGTCTGGCACCTGTGTCGGTGGCACATAAAATCACCCACTACACTCTCGGAGTGGTTGGCGTTAGGAAGGGCAATCCAGCTGTAGAAACACTGCCAGATCTGACTGGCCTGGTGCAGCCTTCGGGCTCCCCAGACCCCAGTGTGAACCGTCCAACCCATGCTAGCATGGAAAGCGGACGTTAAATGATGATGATGATGATGATGATATATATACTAGCAGAAGCCCGTCGCCCGGCGTTGCTCGTGTTTGTAAGGGAAATAATTATTAAGCATTTTTAGAGATGTAAGTATAATAGCCATCTCAATATGGCTAACCACAAAGGAGGAGGGGTGTTACTGTAGCTTTTTACGTTCTGAGATTTAATAATAATTTTTGAAGAGTTACTACTTCCTTATATATGTCAAAAATGGATTAAAAAAAATGGAAAATGATGGTAAATTTTTTTTAAAATCGTAGACTCATCGTAGACGCGCGCTAATACCCAGACGGTCTCAATATGAATCACGACTATAAGATACCCGTTTTGGTTAAACTGCACCCGCAAATGTGGAGTAGTTAGGAATCTAAATCGTAGGAGACAGACACACAACCTCACTTTATATATAAAGAGTTTCCTCTATTTTCATAATATTGAGGTCTCTTTCTTTCTTTTGTTATCTTACTGTTTTTACCAATATACATATATATATTATAAAAATATATATATAGTTACAGAGATGTACTTGCATAGCAAGTGACTTGATCTGAGATCGTGTGCTGGAACGAAACAGTTGCAGCGTTGAAGGTGTTTATAAGCCATTTAAGAAACACACAAAAACCGTTAGATTCACTTCAACATTTAAATTAATTTGTCAAAATATTTTCGTCGCTTTGAGACCGCGACCTGTTAGTACGATATTTTTGTCAGTGAACAGGTCGCGGTCTCAAAGCGACGAAAATATTTTGGCAAATTAAATTTAAATGTTGAAGTGAATGTAACGGTTTTTGTGTGTTTCTTAAATGGCTTAGAACACCTTCCGGCTGCAATATATATATACCCACATATATATATATGTATGTATGTGTGTATATGTGTATGCATGTAGTGTGTGTGTGTGCGTGTCTGTGCTTGTGATTGTCCTCCACCACTGCTTGACAACGAATGTTGGTTTGTTTACATCCCTGTCACCTAGTGGTTTGACAAAGGAAACAGATAGAATAAGTACAATGCTTACAAAAATAAAACTAGAGTTGATTCATTAAAACTACAATTCTTCAAGGCATTGCCCCAGCATG
>NC_043000.1:127319568-127412181 GCF_006345805.1 Octopus sinensis | reverse complement strand
GATTATAATAAACAATTTGATTTAGATTATATGATAAAGGCAAAGAATTCTGCCAACTCTGTTAATAGTGAGTACTTTTATATTCTATTTTCTAAGAACCCCCTTGTTAACACGTTTATAGAGCATGCTTATCGATGTAAACATTGGCAGAAACATACCTTTGGTTCATATAAGTGATTTCTTCCATTCTGTTTAATTTGAACATTGATTTTTTTTCTTACATTTCACTTCCACTAGATATATCTATTTCCAAGCCTTTAAGCTTTTATTTTAATTCACATATTGCTCTTTATTTCTCCATTATTAGTTTTCTATTTATTCCTTTCTTTTACTCCTTCTCTTTCTATATATACATATATATATATACACACACACACACACACATATATATATATATATATATTATATATATAGTTAAGCCAAACATGAAAACACAGAGTAAACACTACAACGCGGGGATGTGGAACACACACAACAATAACAATAATAACAACCAATTACCTCCCTTTACTTGTCAACTTGTAAAATCATTCACTCATGAATTTCATTACAAACAACATGGACCAAATTTCTTCTTAAGAAAAAATATATATTCATATAAATTAAACATTATATCATGAATAGCGATTGTGAAACCGGTCGATACATTAAAGATTATATCATAACCATTTAAATGTGCGTATTTTCCTTTTTTTATTTTTTATATACATTACAATCCACCATGTGAGGACAACTGAAATTCCTCTTTCCTGTTACTACAACTATATATATATATTTGTTAAAGAGGAAAACAAATGCTAAGGCAAGACGAGCATCTCAAGTCATATATGTTATTATTATTAAAAAATTCAAAATCTTATAGCTGTTTCTCAGCTATGAGCTTGGAGCCTTGGTAATCCATTACAGCACTTACCAGCATACCTAGTCATTTAGATCCTCTTTCAATTAAACCCCCATATTTTGTGTGTGGGACACAAAACTCTACTTGTGAAGACCTGTTGAGGCAAGTGGAAATCAAAATCGAAATCGATCAACATCAATGGAAATTGTAGCTGTGATACCAGTGCCGGTGGGACGTAAGCGAACCATTCGAATGTGGCCATTGCCAGCGGTGCCCCGACGGGCCTCCATGCTGGTGGAATGTAAAAAACACCATCCGATCGTGGCCGTTGCTAGTCTCGCCTGGCTCCCGTGCCGGTGGCATGTAAAAAGCACCATTCGACTGTGGCTGTTTGCCAGACCCGTCTGGCACGTAAATAGCACCCACTACACTTACGGAGTGGTTGGCATTAGGAAGGGCATCCAGCTGTAGAAACATTGCCAGATCAGACTGGGCCTGGTGCAGCCTTCTGGCTTCCCAGACCCCAGTTGAACCGTCCAACCCATGCTAGCAGGGAAAGCAGATGCTAAATGATGATGATGATGATATATATATATCATGCGATTCACCAGACTATCAGATATTGTTATACATCACTGGTCACATGCTCTTTGCTTCATTTTAGCTTTTGAATGATGCCAGTCCACTTAAGGTGAACAGGCAAATATTCTTGCTGATGTGAAGGAGAAGGCTACTCTATTGAAGGGTTATTCATTTACAGCTGAGTGGACTGAAGCAACATGAAATGAAGTGCTTTGCTTAAGGACACAAACGTGCTGCTCAGTCTGGGAATTGATCCCACAATCTAGCAATTATGGCTGCAACACCACTAATCACTAGACCACACACATGCACACGTGCACGTGGGCACACGTGCATGTATGCACACACACACAATTATATTTCACACAATAATCTTGTATATATGATATTTATATTTCTGACAACAGTCATAAAGCAATAAAGCTATAAAGATGCTGACCTGGTCACACAAATCGTGTACACCTATTTTTTGTGACAAAAATAACGATACAATTATTTATTATACCTACCTACTTAAGCCACGTGAGGGTTTTTCTGTGTGGTCATTCAATTTGCTAAAAATGACAGTCTACTGTCTTTAAAATCACATCCTAAATAGCAGTCTTCTGTCTTGAAATCTTACCTTACAATATGAAGAACACATAGTAGTCCTAAATAGACTACTTGAAACGAAAGATAAAAAAATGTATAGTACAAAAGTACAAGATGGTCATGGTTGGAATTCCTTTTGATCAGTACTGAGCTGGGCTAAACAATAATATATCTATGTTGTGATGTAAATTACCTAGAGTGCTTTGCTAATTGTCTTCTATAACAATGTGGGATATTTATTGGCAGAGATATGATTTTCCTGTGTTGTGAAACCTGTTTAATCTACTGTGTATATTATTCATAATATTCCAGAATTTATAATTAGCTAAGCCGAGAAAAGTCTCATTATGTTAAAAATAATCTATAATTAGCCTGACAGCGTTTGGAGAAATATATCCGTAATAATATTGCCCACTCACTGATTCTTTTTTTAAAGTAGCTGAGAAATAAATTATTAATAACTTAATGTATAAAAGTAATAAATACAATGAATACACGGTAGAGATAAATCAGGGTTGGAGGTATTAATTGTGTATCAGATAAACACTGTGTGATCGTGATGATGATGATGATGGAGGTGGTGGTGGTGGTGATAGGGGTGATGATAGTTGTGATGAGGATGATGACGATTACAACAACATAGATGATGATGATGAGGAGGAGGAGGAAGAGTGTGATGATGACAGCAAGCTTTCAGAATAACATCCACAATAAGCACAGATGTGGCTATGTGGTAAGCCACATGGTTTTGGGTTCAATCCTACTGTGTGGCACTTTAAGCAAGTGTCTTCTACTATTGCTCCATGCTGAACAAAGCATATCTCTCTATATATATATTTGTATGTATGTATGTATGTGTGTGTGTGTGTGTGTGTATGTATATGTATATATATAGAGAGGGTGCGTAAGATATTTGAGGGCAGATTTATGTTTATAAAAAAAAGGGAACATATATAATAACAGATAACTTTATTTATCAAAAAATGCTATGAGGATAAAAATAAACCTTCTTTTCTATAATATTAAAGCCAACTTCAGCTTCAACAACTACTTCTTTATTAGATCTAAATCATCTACATGCTCAAATCAAGTAGTCCTGGTTCATTTTGGACATTACTCTGACTGTGGCAGCTTTCAAAGAATCTTTGGTGTTATAGGCATGTTCTTTGACGTCTCTCTCAACAATGCTTCATGTGTAATAGTCCAATGGATTGAAATTTGGGGAATTAGACCAAATGTTAGGGGTTATGTGATCATGAATATTTTTGGCCATCCATTCCTGTGTTACTAAAGCCATGTGTGATAGTGCAGAGTCTTACTGAAATGCATATGGCCTTCCATTGTATATACTGTCTATCTCATTTGAGAAAAACCAAATCAAATTTCCTGCTGGATTTTTCAGTTTATTTAAGCGCGTTTTAGATCTGTAGTGGTTTCTTTTGCTTTTTCTGACAAATTGACGTTTCCTCATCAAATAAGACTTATATCTGATGTCTTAGTCAACAACATTTCTGACTGTTCCTTCTGACACATGGAGATCTTTTGCAATTGACCTCATGGACTTTTGGGATTATAATCAAAGGTCTGTTGAACTTGCTGGATAAATTCAGGTGTTCTGTTGATATATTTCCATCTTCAGTCTTTAGCTCCTTACAAATTTTGTAGATGAAAGATCTGTCAACTTTTAAAAATCAAGATATTTCTAAATCGCTACACTCTGCCTTTATAACCACAATAACCACATGCTTATAACCACAATAACCACATGCTTATAACCACAATAACCACATGCTTCATTTCTTGAGCAAACTGAGGCTTTGCTATTATTATTTTCTGAAACAAATTATTATACAGAGTTAGCAAAACCTGCAGCAGTGACCCCCAAAAAGGTATGTCCTCAAATACCTTATACACCCTGAATATACGTATATATGTATGTATGTGTGTGTGTGTATATATGTATGTTTTTACACGTGCCACCAGCACAAGTGCCAGTAAGGCAATACTGGTAATGATCACGCTCGAATGGAGCTTTTTACGTGCCACTGGCATGGAAGCCAGTTTGCTGCTCTGGCAACAATCATGCTCAGATGGTGCTCTTAGCGTTCTACTAGCATGGATGCCAGTTATCGAATTTGATTTCAATTTATATTTATGTAAAAGTATGTATGCTATCATCATAACATACAAAGTGATGTGTGTGTATTCATATGTGTGTGAATGTTGACATTGCACAACTTCACTTGCCACCTTAGGAGCAAAACATTGATATGGTGATTGTCTTCAATATTGACATTACAACCAGTTGCTCTGTACTTTCAAAGAACTGTGAAATAAAATATCTTTAGCAATAGGAAGAGCACCCAGATGTGAAATACTGCTTCAAAGAATCCCCTTTCAACTCAGGCCAGTAAAGAAAAACATATATTAAACAAATAAGCAAACCAACAATGCATTCGTTATCTAGTTCTAGTGCTGTAAGATTTACATTATTTTTTCCTTGTTTTAATATTTATTTTTTTGGACACAAATTGATTTCAATGCATTTATCAGATAATAAAATGTTTTTCATTGTATGATATTTCCCATTTTTTATTTGCTGCACTCCTTCATCTACATAATATATGCTTAAATAACCCCAAAACAAAATGTCTTCCTAGACAACGGAAAATTCACAAATCCCCATGGTTGCTGTTATCTGAGAAGTATGTTGTAACAGTAACTTTAATATTTATCCTTCTTTCGTAGAAATAGATAATATATTTTTCTTTCTACTCGATTCCCTAACACAGCAGGCATGATCCATTAAAGTTTACTGATGATAAGGGCAATGATAATAGAGCTTTCAATATTTTTTACATCCGACCTTTATGGCTGAAATTAGCAAAATCATGTTTTTGTTTTTTTAAGCTATAAGGGGGACAACACTGTGAAGCTAAGAGAATATCTGTATATGATACTGGTGCAGGCATAGCTGTGTGCTTAAGAATTTTGTTCTCTACTGTCAGGGGTTTTGGGTTTAGTCCTTCTGCATGACACCTTGAGCTAGTGAGCTTGTGAGTGAAGTGGTAGATGGAAACTGAAAGAAGTCTATCATATATATGTATATATGATAGGCTTCTTTCAGTTTCCATCTACGTGTGTGTGTGTGCATGTATATGTATGTATACATGTATAAATATATGTATGTGTGTGTGTATATATATATCTCATCGCCATCATCATTTAACATATGTTTTCCATAATGGTATGGGTTGGATGACTGAAAACTGGCAAGTTGGGGAGCAGCACAACTTCCAATCTGATTTCGCATGCTTTCTACAGGTGGATGCCCTTCATAATGCCAAGTATATATATATATATATATATATATATATATATATAATATATATATATATATATATATATATATATACAGGATACGATGGGTAAATTGTCACCATTTTATATTTTTAATTTCACACATGCGCATTGTTTGCTTTTGATTTTGTCGACTACACAATATAGTAGGGTCAGTTGGGTACTGTCTGTGAGAAAAACAGCACCATGACACAATTCACTCTGCCAGAAATTTCAAAACAACATGCTCTAATGCTGAGCATTTGTGCCGGAAGCTCCATTACAAACATCTCAGAGCATTTGGGTGTCAATCTGAGGACAAGGCAATCTGAGGACAAGGCAATCTGAGGGCAAGGCAATCTGAGGACTATGCACTGCCTAGTCTAGGAATTGAAACCATGATCCTGTGATTATGAGTTCAACACCCTAACCACTTGGTCACCTCTCCTTCTCCTGTCGAAAACAAACCTCAGAAAATTTGCTTCCCTTTAAAGTAAAATAATTCTGCAATCCCTATTTTTTTTTTCTTGCTTGTAAAACACAAAGAGGAGGCATTGTAAAATGCCATTCTGTGAAAGGTGATGCTCAGCTACAAAAGGTTAACAACTATTGTCTTAGAATAAACAGAACATTCTGCAAAACTAATTGTTATAATAACGAGTTTCTGAGACAGTAAGACAATGTTCCATTTATTTTAACATCCAGTTTCTTTTGGAATATCTTCAGATTTAGATATAATTGCAGACAAGACAACAATGACCTATTTCATAGTAGATGTATGCTTGTCATGATTCCTTCAGATTTATTATAAATGGTTTGAAAAACACAGAAGAAAATATAGGTCTAAAGAGGAGATTTATGTTGTGGCTATTTGTTTCTTTGTGTGTGCATGTTTGGTATTTGTCTGGATCATGTGACAAGACAATAAATCTACAATGGCATTGTATAATTGTTTCTTTTTTGGCAATTTTGCAAACTTTGCTGAACATTAATCTTGAAATGTTCGGTTAACCCCCAAAATAGAATAGGATTGATTTGTACAATGCAAATTTAATTTCTTTGTTGAGAAGAGACATGAAGCAGTCAAGGTTTTCAACTTCAAAATGATTATTATTGCTATTTAGTCCAACGGAAAGAAGAACTTTATTACTCAAGGGACTACCTTTAAATGTTAAGGAAATAATGCAAATCAATATTAGTGAGATTGTGTGCTTGTGTGTGTGTGTGTGTGTGTGTGTGTTTGTGTGTGTATAAACACATAACTATATTTAATGTTTGTTTTTATGTGAAGTTATATATAAAAACAATTTCACGTTAAAATGAAGGATCACTTTATACTGTTTTTTAGTAGAATATGTATGTGTTATTTTCCCCTCATATATGTGTGTGTATGTGTGTGTGTGTGTGTGTGTGTGTGTATATATAATATATATTGTTTATAACAAATAGTGAAGTGAACTCAGTGTATTATATGGGGCATAATTATATTTATTTGGTTGATACTCTTTGCTTTAAGTTTTCTCAATATTAAAACTTCATTAATAATAATCATCTTGCTTTTCTGTGTTTTATACATATGATATTGAAAACATATAAAAATACTTTTGTATATGAATTATTGGATGCATCACATTTTGCATGTGATAACTCAATGGATGAATTTATGATTATTTTCCTAACTCTTTCTGGCAGTCAATCAAATCTCAATGACCTGTTATGTGTTTACAAATATTTTGGGCTTGAAATAGTCAGCTGGGAGCCAGCTATCAAATGTAGGCTGCAAATAATGACCAATACTCTTTTTAGTGGTAATTCAGGCCAACAAAATAATTGTACATATTCTTTGGAGAGGTGCTAAATGTTCATATGTAAACTATCAGGAATGGAGACTGGGGAAATTCTGTCTTATGCCTCTAATCTCTTAAAGATCCCTTAAATATCTAAGAAGCTGGCAACAACTGATAATTTTAAGGGATTTTAATGATGACTCAGTATCTGTATTTGCATGTGTGTATATATATGATGTCATCATCATCATCATAATTTAACGTCCGCTTCCCATGCTGGCATGGGTTGGATGATTTGACTGAGTGCTGGCAAACCAGATGGCTGCACCAGGCTCCAATCTGATCTGGTAGAGTTTCTACAGATGGATGCCCTTCCTAACACCAACCACTCCGAGAGTATAGTGGGTGCTTTTATGTGCCACTGGTACGAGGGCCAGTCTGGTGATACTGGCAACGACCATGCTCAAATTGTGTTTTTTTATGTGCCACCTTATATAAAATTATTCATCTGTTATCCATTTATATATTTTTAAAATGTATTCTAAATTTTGATTTCTTCCACTCCATCATCTACTCAGGGTCCATCACTACCTTTATAAATAAATAAAAAATTGTTTTCAATTTTCTAATAAATATCTTTGTTCTTCATTTCAGGCTGTCATGAAAAAGCTGGATGCTGAAGGAGAAAGCATCAAAGCAGATCTTACCACTGGAGAACAGTTACTGGCTGAGAATGATGCTCCAAATTTTGTGGCCAAGAAAGCTGCAGAACTAAACAGAAAATGGACTGCTACCATCAAAGAAGCCGAAGAAAAATATCAAAAACTTATGGTAATTCTTTACATATATATACTCTCTTTCTCTGTCTCTCTCTTAATCCTTTCTGCTATAATCACAAGACCTAAAATTTTTATGGGTGAGGGATTAAGTCAATTATGTCAACTCCAGTATGCAACTGGTACTTAATTTATTGACCCCCCCACCACAAAGGATGAAAGGCAAAGTCGACCTCGGTGGAATTTGAACTCAGAATGTAGTGACGGGTGAAATACTGCTAAGCATGTCATCCAGTGTGCTAATGATTCTGCTAGCTCCATGCCTTTGTCTCTCTCTTAATAATGAAAGTTAAACACCTTAGTTTAGAGTAAATCTGTTGACACACATCACACACACAAATATATCCAACCCATGCCAGCATGTAAACTGGATGTTAAATTATGATTACACGCATGCATTCATATTCACACACATACAGTGGCACACACACACACATATGTATGTATATTTGTTTGTGTGTATTCTCATCTTCCCATAGCAGGATTGTTGCAAATGAGCATCACCATCATACAGGCAGTGTCACTTCTTTCCAGACCAACCATAAAAAAAAAAAAAACATTACTTTGCTTGGAAACAGGTGAACATTAATGGTTGGAAGAATTCTATGTGACCCATACATATGGCTTAGTAGTTAAGAGTGTTGGGCTCATGATCGTAAGATTGTGGTTTCGATTCCTGGACCGAGAGATGCATTGTGCTCTTGAGCAGAATACTTCCTTTCACATTGCTTCAGTCCACTCGGCTGGTAAAAAATTACTAATCCTGTGACAGACTGGTGTCCCATCCAGGAAAAAATATGTGCACCCAAGAAACCAGGAGACTGGTCCTATACTCCTTATGGAGAAGTGTAGACTAATCATGCAAGCATGGAATAGTGGACAGTCATCATCATCATCATCATCATCGGACAAGAGAACATAAATGCTCAGCTCAATTATCTTTGCAACCTGAATATATAATTGAATATCAATAGGATGCAATTTGAAGGAGATTTAGCTGTTATTTCTTACACTTGAAGTGACTGCATAGAAGTACCCTTTTTGGCTCAAGTACTGATAGAAGGGTGTTTATTTTGAAAATGTTAATCCTGTTATAAACCATACTGCAAACCTGCCCAACCAATGCTGTTATGTCAAAATAAAAGTAGCAATAATAATAATGATGGTGATTATTATTATTATTATTATTATTATTATTATAATTATTGAGTGAGAGAGCAGTGCATGCCATCAAAGTGACACTGGGGTAAAATATACGAAGCCCAGTATACCCATCATGACTACCTGTCTGATAAGGGTACACCAGGCACATGCATCACAACCATATGTGCATGACATAGTGATCTCATATCAAGATTAACAGTGCATGACCTTACAGGTGAGGCCCAGTTAGAATTCTTTTCCTGTCGAGTAGCTCATCCCACTCAAAAAGTCTCTGAATAAGGATTGTTTAAGGATGTTGAACGAAACACCTATGTTTCCAAAGGTGAATTATCCAAACCCCAAAGAATTCCTCTCAACACATAGCTATGATGCTCCCCTGCTACTTCTGTTCGTGATCAGAGATGCATGTATCATCAGCCACTAAGGGACATGGTCAACTGGTTAAGGTCAAACAACTGACAAGCAAATCTGTGGCATTGAGCAGAATATTTGCTGTAGCCCATCTTTTATACCAAGACAAAACAATGTACATGATAACACTTCCAATCAGTTAAGATCAGAAGCCATGAGAGCCCCTGCCTGGTACTGTTATATGGATGCAACAGCATGCTAATGATTCTGCCAGAATCATTAGCATGCTGGCCGAAATACTTAGCATTTCGTCTGCCGCTACATTCTGAGTTCAAATTCCACTGAGGTTGACTTTGCCTTTCATCCTTTTGGGGTTAATAAAATAAGTACCAGTGAAACACTGGGGTCGATGTAATCAACTCATCCTCTCTCCCAAAATGGCTGCCCTTGTGGCAAAATTTGAAACTCTTTACTTTTCATCCTTTTGGAGGTTAATAAATCAAGTACCAGTTGTGTACTGGGGTGGATCTAATCAACTGGCTCCCTCCCCAAAATTTTTCGGGCCTAGTGCCTAGAGTAGAAAAGATTATTATAATAATTATTATTATCATTATGAAGGCAGTGAGCTGGCAGAATTGTTAGCATACTGGGTGAAATGCTTAGCAGTATTTAATCCGTCTCTACGTTCTGAGTTCAAATTCCACTGACTTTGCCTTTCATTCTTTTGGGGCTGATAAATTAGGTAGCAGTGAAACACTGGGGTTGATGTGATCAACTATCCTCCTCCCCTCAAATTACAGGCCTTGTGCCTATAGTAGAAAGTATTATTATTACGATATTTGTCACACCTTGAAAAAAAATTGCATATAAGTATATATTCAAATGTACTTAATTCTTTGTGATCATGCACACTTTTATATTAGTTTGTTAGTCAACGACACAAACATATATAGACATACCCATGTAAACTCTATATAATATATACATGTGTGTATGTATACTATACTGACACACATTTACTGTACTTTCATTAACAATGTCACACACATACACAAATATAAATAAGTTAATAATACAGTGTTTGCATATTGACTTCAATTGTTCCTGACATGCATATATATATATATATATATATATATATAGAGAGAGAGAGAGAGAGAGAGAGAGAGAGACTGAGACTCTCTCTCTCTCTCTCTCAAACACACACACACTGTTATAATACTATACAGTGGTTCTATACTTTTACCTAATTATATCCTACCTGTACATACACACATACACACACACTTACCTATGCATTGATTTATAGTTTATATACTAACTTCTCTGTTTGCTCTCACTTTCACCCCAACACACACATACACTCTTCATCTCCCACTCTCTCATACATGTTTCAATTATTGTTACACACACACACATTCGTTTTTGAACTGTTGATACTTATATACACACATATATACATACACATTTTGGTACAAATAGCCAACACATATTTGGATGTTTGTAACTGACAATAATATATCCACAGGTTACACATACAACTTTTTGAATTATTCATACCCCGCCCATCTACCCAGACATACACATAGAAACCCAGACACACCCCTTACACAATTTTTACTTAACTTTCTATAAACATTTTATAGTTGACAACACAAAACATTTTCCAATCTTCAAATACTATTCATAGATTTTCTTTTTCTTTCCTTCATTAAAACTTTATCTTATGCCTTTTCATGCTCACACTTCCTTGCCTTAATCAACAGAGCTTAAACAAACTAACTTATTCTCGTGGGTTCTCACATAAAGTGGGACATATTATGTTGTGAAGAGTCTCTTTTAATGAATAGGCAGTGAATGGTGTATGTGTGTGTTGCATCCATATATGTATATATGAAAAGTTGTGTGTGTTTCTTTTTTTCTTCTCTTTCTTTATAACTGAGTGCATGAAAGTTTGAAAGTCATAACAAATCACAATATTTTTTCTTGTTATGTTTTGAGAGAGAGATATACATATTTAAATGCTAAAATGAAAAAACGCAAATTGTGGTGTCTCCTGAGATGATATATCTCACATGAGTGGATTGTTACCTGGATTTATGGATTAGAGGGGAACATATATATATATATATTATATATATATATATGCGTTGGTTGACAATGTACTGGATCTGATAAACTTGTAAGTAGTTTTATTTATTTATTTTTGTCATTATTATAATTTTTCAGTTTAAAACAATACAAGCCAGTGTTTGTGTGTAGGTGCGTGAGTAGGTGTATTATGCATGAATTAAGGAATGCCAACTGTTGAAGTTAAGAAGTTAGAATGTTAGAATACACTGGAAGAGAACTTAACTCTTAAGCATATAGATATACATTTGCACACACACACACACATATATATGCATGTGTATGTATGTATATATTTGTGTGTGTGTATATATATATACACACATATGTATATATATGTGTGTATATATAGGTATATATATATATGTATGTATATATAGATATATATATGTATATATAGATATATATGTATGTATAGATATGTATGTATATATATAAATGTGTAAATATTTATCTATCTATCTATCTATATATATATATATATATATATATACTCATTTGAATCTATATATATACACACACACACACACACACACATATATTTATTTATGTATGTATAAATATATGTGATTTGGGGTGTTATTGTTTTTACATTTTCAATAGACACAATGTGAACAAACATAATATTGAACAAATTCATGTGTTCAAATCTGCAGAAAGCATTTTTTATTGTTTTAAGCAATTGCCTTAAGCAAAACTTTTTTAGATACATCTCTTGAGTAGTGCTACAAGAAGGATAATATTTATGAAGCGCACTTTTATAAATTCCTGGCTAAATTAGTCTTTGACTGTTGCTTTTCTGTAAATGCATGTGTATAAAGATTTTTACAAATATTTTTTGATATCTTTTATCTTTTGCTTGTTTAAATCATTAGACTGCGGCCATACTGGGGCACCGCCTTGAAGAATTTTTAGTTGAATATATCAACCTCATTACTTTTTTTTAAAAGCCTGGTATTTATTCTGTTGGTCTCTTTTGCTGAACTGCTAAGTTATGAGGATGTAAATGCACCAGCACCAGTCGTTAAGCGGTGTTGGGGAGACAAACACAGACACAAAGATGCACACATAGATACATACATATATATGATGGGCTTTCAGTTTCTGTCTACCAAATTCACACAAGGCTTTGAGACACAGAGACACACATATAGATATATATACATATATACGATGGGCTTCTTTCAGTTTCTGTCTACCAAATCCACTCAAGGCTTTGGTCAGTCTGGGGCTATATTAGAAAACACTTGCCCATGGTGCCATGGACTGAACCTGGAACCATGTGGTTGAGAAGCAGGCTTCAGTCACAATATTTGTAAAACGATGTACTTAAATTTAAAAAAAAAATAATTATCCATCATATTTTGGAAACTTTATAGAAATAAGTTGATTAACACAGAACTGCTGGGAGGAATATATATTCTTTTATTCTTTTATGTATTTCAACCTAAAGGCTGTGACCACACACATATAGATACCCACACATATGACAGGTTTCAGGACGTCACGAACGGTGTAAACAACATGAAATACGTGAACAAACGTGTTAAATACATAAACAGTGAGACATTCCAAGTATATATATATGAGTTTGTGTGTGTGTATATGTTTATATATATATGTGTGTGTGTGCATATACACACACACACATATGTACTTGTAGAAAAACACAATTATTTCTCTTTCTTTTGTTTTTATCTGTTGCATTAATATGTTAGTATGAATGGGTGATCATGCACCATGGCAGAATTCCTATGTACATGCATTTGTGTCAAGTACATGCATCTGTCATAAATATCTGGGATTAAATCTTCTCAATAAGATTAACATTTCTCAAACTGTTCACCTCATCTTTAAAGCTGACACATGTTTTAATTTTAATATTTACATTTACAAGGCAATGAGCTGGCAGAGTTATTAGCATGTTAGGTAAAATGCTTAGCTGTATTTCGTCTGGCTTAATGTTCTGAGTTCAAATCCTGCCAAAGTTGACTTTACCTTGCATCCATTTGGGGTCATCGACTTATCCCACCCCTGAAGATGCTGATCTTGTGCCAAAATTTGAAACCAATATTTACATCTATAAGGCTGTGAGCTGGCAGAGTTTTTAGCACACGAAGCAAAATGCTTAGCAGTATTCTGTCTGGTTTAAAATTCTGCTGAGGTTGACTTTACTTTTCATCCTTTTGGAGATCAATAAATTTAGTACCAGTCAAGTACTGGGGTTGATTTGATCAATTGTCCCCCTCCCCAAATTTACTGGTCTTGTGCCAAAATTTGAAATCAATATTTACATTTGGCACGTAAAAACACTCATTGCACTCTTGGAGTGGTTGGCATTAGGAAAGGCAGTCAGTGGTAGAAACCACGCCAAATCAGACATGGAGTCTGGTGCAGTCTCTTAGCTTACCAATCCTGGTCAAATCGTCCAACCCTTGCCAGCATGGACAATAGATGCTAGAGAAGGATGATGATGATGACTACATTTTGATCAGTTTGATCACCAAGCATTATCTACGGTCTTATTCCTGGATGTGCACATAATCCCGAATTTAATTGAAACTAGGAACATATATTCGTTTACTAGACCTCTAATACATCTGTAGTTAACACTGCAATTTACTGAAAGATAGATTCTAAGTAACCTAAAAAATTCAGCATTATTTATGTGTAGATGTTTCTTGTGGAAGACAGTGCTGTTTTGCTTACAAACACATTTAGTTTAACTGAAGCAGCCTTCTTTCATTTTTAGTACTAATGACAATAAAATTTAGAGTTTTATACTCTGTTATTTAGGACTTGTGGAAATCATAACAGTAAATATTAAATAAGAGAATACAAGTCTTAAATAAAAGTGTGTGTGTGTATGTGTGTGTGTGTGTATATATATATATATATATATATATGTATATATTCTCTTCTCTTTTACTTGTTTCAGTCATTTGACTGCAGCCATGCCGGAGCACCACCTTTAGTTGAGCAAATCAACCCCCCAGGACTTATTCTTTGGAAGTGTAGTACTTATTTTATCAGTCTCTTTTGCCGAACCAGCATTGGTTGTCAATTGATGTTGAGGGGAGATACACAGACACACAAACATACACACACACACATACATACATTGCCATGTTGATTCGTTAGCTCCTGCATGCATTTTTTTTCTCTCCTTGTTTCTCTCCGTGTTTCTTTTCTGTGTATCTTTCTGTTGAAGAGCGTAGGCTCGAAATGTAAAAGACTTGTTTTATTTCTATTCCTGAGCGCCATACTAATACAATTGTTTGTTTATACTCCACCTGCCTTCGTCTTTTGTTTATTTTCGTAAAGCTTCCTGTTATATATATGTATACACAGAGTGGAGCTTAAGTAGGTATTCAGTTATGAAAAAAGAAAACGTATGCAATACTCATTTATTTTGTATCAAATAAATTAAGTTACGATAAAAGTATGATAGCTATGATAAATGTATTAATATGATAAATGACTGAAAATATCAAAAATGAGGCTAACTAATTTAATGTGCTAATAATTTTAATGACTTAAGTATAATTACATTCATGTGATACTTACGGTATGCCTACCTATACACTCCCATGTATGTATATAAACGTATTACACACACACACACACACATATAAAGTGCAGGCTTGGCTGTGCGGTAAGAAGTTTGCTTCCCAATCACATGGTTCCAGGTTCAATCCCACTGTGTGGAAACTTGGACAGGTGTTCTCTACTACAACCTCTGGCTGACCAAAGCTCTGTGAGTAGATTTGGTAGATAGATGGAAACTGAAAGAAGTTTGTGTATTTGTGTGTGTCTTTGTATCTGTGTTTGTCTCCCATCACTGCTTGACAACCGGTGTTAGTGTGTTTATATTCCTGTAACATAGCAGTTCAGCAAAAGACACTGATAGAATAAGTACCAGGCTTTAAAGAAAAAAGATACTGGGGTCAATTTGTTTGACTAAAATCCTTCAATGCAGTGCCCCAGCATGATTGCAGTCTAATGACTGAAACAAGTAAAAGATAAAGAAATATCATCATCATAATCATTCATCATCATCATCATCATTTAATGTCTGTTTTCCATACTGCCATGGGTTGGATGGTTTGATTGAGGACAGGCAGGCCAGGAGGCTGCACCAGGCTCCAGTCTGATCTGGCAAGGTTTCTGCAGCTGGATGCCCTTCCTAAAGCCAACCATTCTGAGAGTGTAGTGGATGCTTTTCAAGTGCCACAGGCATAGATGCCAATCAGATAGCACTGGCATTGGCCATAACTATGATTCACTTGGTTCAACAGGTCTACACAAGCATGGCATATTGCCCGATGATTGAAGGGTACTTTTAAACAGGTCAGTTGTGCTACACTAGCATCAGTCACAGCTACGATCTCACTTGGCTTGCTTAATCTTCTCAAGCACAGTATATTTCCAAAGGTCTCGGTTAGTTGTTGTTGCCTCTGTGAGGCCCAATGTGCAAAGGTCGTGCTTCACCACCTCATCCCATGTCTTCCTGGGTCTACCTCTTCCACAGGTTCCCTCTATTGTTAGGGTGTGACACTTCTTTGCACAGCTGTCATCACCCAAGAAACAGGATAAATGGAACTCCGTAAATGAGTGTAAATACTTATTTTTATAATTTCAATTGTGATAATGGTTATAAAAGTGGTTCAAAGTATGAGTGTTGTGCATGACATTTATCAACCTGGTAAACTTTGGCAAGTGTTGTGCATGAAACTCTCAGCCATTGAGTCACTTACACAACTTTCTGCTGCTTAATAATAATAATAATAATAATAATAATAATGATGATGATGATAACTGCTCTCTCACTCAATAATAATATTTTGAGTGGGATGGGCTACTCTACCTGAAGAAAATCCTAACTGGGCCCCACCTGCAAGGTCATGGGCTGTTTATCTTTATATGGGATCACCTCTTGAAAACTGGGTGTTTCATTCTACATCCTTAAACAATCCTTATTCAGGGATCCTTTTGAGTGGGATGGGCACATATGGTTGTGATGTATATGTCTGGTGTACCCTTATCAGACAGGTAGTCATGATTGGTATACTGAGCTTCATATATTTTACCCAGTGTCACTTTGATAGCATGCACTGTTCTCTCACTCAATGATGATGATGACGACACCAATGACGTCGATTTCAAACCTTGGCACAAGGCCAGCAATTTCAAGGGAGGAGGATAAGTTGATCACATCGGCTCCAGTACTCAACTGGTATTTATTTTATCAACCTGAATGGACAAAATGTAAAGTCAGTCTTGGAAAATTTTGAACTCAGAATATAAAGTTGGATAAAACACAGCTGAAGCATGCTAATGGTTCTGCTAACTTTCCTTCTCAATAATAATAATAATGATAATATGTATCTGTGTATATATGTGTATGTGTCATTTGTGAATGTATGTATGTGTGTGTATACACACACACACACACACATATGTATATATATAAAGTATGTACGCATCTCTGTACACATAAACAAACTCATACACACATGCTCATATGCATTATTTTATATTCTTATTGATTTCAGTTCAGTGACTATTCCCCATCCCACTGCCCATACTGGAGCATCTTCAAGGGTTTTAATCAGTCATATCAGTCCTCCTCACTACCCAGTACTTCTATCAGCCTGGTATTTTTTTAATTTTCATCTCTCTTTTAGTAAACAAACTAAACATAAATGAAAATAGAATCAGTGGTAATTTCAGTTAAAATGTATGGATATTTACAAACCTCATAAAATACAAGGGCAAGTAAAGGACATTATTGATTTCACAGAGAACATTTTCTTTTCATTGTAATCATTTGGTCTTTTTCATCTTTCTGAATACATGAAAAGACAAGATACATATCACCATAGCAACGATATTGAGGCTTTGAGGTATTGTAACAGGTGGTTGTTCCTCCTAGGGCCACCATTAGAAGTGTAAAGTTTGAAAAAACAAATTGCTGTTATTGTTTAGTTTCTGGTCAGTCTGGATTTAACAGGCATGTATTCAAAGACATTCCAGTCATGACAATCCTGCCTTAAGAAGATTGCTTCTCAACCACATGGTTGTGTGCTCTGTTCCATTGCATAGCACCTTGGGCAAGTGTCTTCTATTATAGTCCCAGGTCCGCTAAAACCTTGTGAGTAGATTTGGTAGACAGAAACTGAAAGCAACTTGTCATATATATATGTGTGTATATACAGGGATTGGACAATACCTTAAAATTTCAAACAAATTTATTTTAATATGAGGTAGAACCGCCTTTGGCAGTAATTACAGTTTGAATTCTACAAGGTATGGACTCGTACAAAGTTTTAATTGTTTCCAAAGGAATTTTTGTCCATTCTTCAGCTAAAACAGTCTCCAGCTCTTGCAGTGATGATGGTGGAGGATATTCACTCCTTACTTGTTTTTCTAAAATGCACCCTAAATGTTCAATAATATTGAGATCTCGGGAACTGTGGTGGCCAGATAAGATGTTCAACTTCACTAGAATGTTCCTTGTGCCATTCAGTAACAACTTTAGCTGTGTGAATTGGTGCATTATCATCCTGAAAGATTGCGTTTCCCTCCAGAAACAGTTTCATAACCATAGGATGAATTTGATCAGATAAATTGCTTAAATAGTCTTGACTATTAATTCTGTCATGAAAGGAAATCATTGGGCCAGCAGATTTCCAACATATAGCCCCCACCCCATCATTACAGATCCTCCTCCATGTTTAACATTTGGAAGAAGGCTTCTTTTGGCTGTCTCCACACGTATACTTGGCTGGTGGTTGGAAATAAGCTAAAGAATGACTCGTCTGAGAAAATAACATTCTTCCACTGCTCTAGGGACCAATTCTGTAGGTTTTTACTCTACTCTAAATGCTTTGCGACATTTGTTTTTGAAAGTAGTGGGATTGCAGCCCTCCCATGAAATCTGGCTTTGTGTAGCTCCTGGTGAACAGGTTTTGTGGAAACTGGGTTCTTGAGGTGGTCATTAAGCTCTACAGTAATTTTGGGAGCTGTACTTTTGTAATCTTTTCTAACAATTCATGTAAGAGTCTAACGGTCCTTGTCTAAATGTTTTGGTTTTCTTCCAGAGTTTTGTTTCAATGAGGAGGTTTTTCCCTCTTTCTCAAAGGCTGTCATTACTTTCAAGACAGCACTTCTTGATACACCAAACATTTCGGCTATTTTTAATATGCTAGCACCTGCCATACGAGCACCAACATTTTGACCTCTTTGAAAGTGTGATAGATCTGTCATTTTAATGACTTTTAATTACCTTTTTCTGATGATATCTGAAAAGAAAGAGCAATTTTAGCCAAACATATTAAGCAACACTAATAATAAATGAAAAAAACATAAAAATAAACAAGCTTTTGATGATTTTATAGATATTTCAAAATTATGATGCTGTGATGCTAGGTGTTTCCATTATTTTGTCCAACCTCTGTATATATAGAGATAGTGATGCAAATAAACACACTTGGGCTTAGTATATGAAATATAGATACATACATATATACATGTAAATATATAAAATTTTAGGGGCGGGGTTAAGTTGATTGCATTGACTCCTGTGCATAACTGGTACTTATTTCATCAACCCTGAAAGTTGACCTTGGTGGAATTTGAACTCAGAATGTAAGGACGAGCAAAATGCTGCTAAGCATTTTGCCCAGATTCTGTGAGCTCACTGCCTTAATAATGATAATAATAATAATAATAATAACAAGAGCACTCACAGAGTGCAAATCTATGCCAAGGTAACACCAACGTCCTCTCAATGATTAGCCAGAGATTCTTTTTAAGTTGAGAATATTTGAAATAAACTCGACTGCTCTCACAAATGAGAATACTAAAAATGAAACTGAACGCACTCAAAAATTAAGTAAAAAGACAGGAAAAATAATCCAGAATCCAGATCGATCCCAAAATCTAATCATTTTGTGCCAGTCATGAGGCCAAACATCCCTGACAGTTTCATCCGAATCCATCCAGCAGTTCTTGAAATATCTTGTTCATGGACAATCAAACAAACAAACAAACAGACAAACACAACTGAAAACAATATCTATATTTTTGCTAAGGCGGAGGTAATAATAATAATAATAATAATAATAATAATAATAATAATAATGAAAATCATAATAGAAGTAACAGATAATAGTTATTCATTTCGCTAAAATCTATGCAGTTTCCTTGAGAAATGAGTTATAATGTGTTGTATTTTACAGGTGTTGATGCTGAGTAATGTTGATTATTCACCTGAGTAAATTTTCAGATATAGCTGCTAAGAGAAAGACATTTATGGAGTGATAAGAGCAGGTGAATGAGTTATGTTTAGAACCAGGGGCAAGAATAGATTAATTATATTTAAATTGATGTTGAAATTATTAGTCATTAAAACTGAGTGGCCTGTTGAAGGTGGATGGGGAGTGGGTGTATAAAATCATGCTAGGTGAGTTGAATACAAAGGCTGTTGTTAGGTATTCTTGGAGACTATTTCATGGTATTATGATTAAATATCTACAAACTTCAGAACTAAATTTTGACATTTTCTAAATTGATATCTGAAATAAAATTATATATATTATCTATTATTATATATAATATAATTATTCAGCTGAACTTGCATTAAATTTTACATGTACACACAAACACACACATACGCACAAACATGCATGCTTACACACATTATATATCTATATGTTTCCATCAATTTATTTGTCTCTCAATTTATCTATATACATACATATATGCATGCCTACATTAATATGCATAAATCTATATTAATATTCACACACACACACACAACAAGTAAATTAAGTCACAACAATATAAATACAAATATAACGACACTAACGTATATTATATAATTCCCGTATATATTTTCATGCTCATATGCACTAATATATATAACATTCTATTGTACACGTACTTGTATATATACTTACCACAAATATATAGTCGTGCTCTTATATTTATTCACATTAAATATTAAATACTTCTTCATATGTACTCATACACACAGACATTAATATATATATGTACATACACATACATGCATATATATATACATATACACATATATATATGTACATACACATACATACATGCATACATACATACATCAAAACATATATGTATGTATGTATATATACATATATATGTACACACACACACACACGGCTGTGTGGTAAGTAGCTTACTTACCAACCACATGGCTCTGGGTTCAGTCCTTCTGCGTGGCACCTTGGGCAAGTGTCTTCTACTATAGCCTTGTGACCAAAGCCTTGTGAGTGGATTTGGTAGACGAAAACTGAAAGAAGCCCGTCGTATATATGTATATATATATATACACATACATACATGTATGCGTGTGTATACGTTTGTATGTCTGTGTTTGTCTCCCCAACATCGCTTGACAACCGATGCTGGTGTGTTTATGTCCCCGTAACTTAGTGGTTCGACAAAAGAGACTGATAAAATAAGTACTAGGCTTACAAAGAATAAGTCCTGGGGTTGATTTGCTCGACTAAAGGCAGTGCTCCAGCATGGCCACAGTCAAATGACTGAAAGAAGTAAAAGAGTAAAAAGTATATATGTACACATACATAACAGTGTACAAAAACTCACACACAATCATATACTGTTTCTGGTTATGGAAGACCATTTACCACAACTATATTTAACCCAGAATGTCATTAGTCCTAAGAATTATGACCATCTTTATGTCTATAATACAAATTAGTTAGTCTGCCATGAAAAACAGGAGAGGTCTGATGTTTCAAGTGCAGTCCTTTATTTATTTTCCTAATGAAGGGCCCTGCTCCTGAATGTTAAACATCTCTTGCTATGACAATTTAGCTTATAAACTTTACAAACATTTTATATATATACTATTTGCCAGTGTAACTACTCACTAGCTTTCTAAGAATTCACTTTCACTTTTACGATAATAGGTGTTTTTAATTCTTTTGTTATGTTTTTAAATATGTGTGTGAAAATATATAGGTGCAGGCGTGTCTGGGTAGTAAGAAATTTCAAACCACATGCTTCCTGGTTCAAACCACATGCATGGCACCTTGGACAAGTGTATCCTACTATAGCTTGAGTGGATTTAGTAGATGGAAACTAAAAGAAGTCCATTGTGTATATGTGTATATATATATATATATATATATATATATATGTATGTATATAAAATATGGGCTTTAGTTAACAGGTGATCTAAACAATTAGGTATGCTAGGTAAGTGCTATAACAGATTACTAGGGCTCCAAGGTTATGGCCAAGATAGTAGTAATGGAGCCATTGCAGATTTCTGATGCAGTGGATATATAATTGTTAAACAGGACCACAAGCATCTTAAGTCATATACAATATTATTATTGTATATGACTTGAGATGTTTGCCTTGCCTTAATGTTTGCTCTCCTGTTCAACAATTATATGTGTGTGTGTACATATATATATATATATTATATATATATATATATATATAAATTTAAAATGAGGGTGAAAAATTGGATATTAATTTGATTAACATCAATTTAAAACCAGTAGTCTAGCATATTAAAATCTGAAGGTTCAGAAAATTGTATTACATACATATGAGAGGGGTGACCACTATGTGAACAACCCTTATGCTAGAAGTGGATCTTATAAGTATGTATATATCTCATATATATATATAGAAGTGTATCTCATATGTATGTATATATATATATATATATATATATATTATATATTTGTGTGTGTGTCTGTTGTGTCTGTCCTCCTCCATTGCTTGATGACCAGTGTTGATGTGTTTACATCTCCATAACTTAGCACTTTGGCAATAGAGATCAATAGAATATATACCAGGCTTAAGAAAAGAAAAACAAAAATAAGTACTGGAGTTGATCCATTCGATCAAAAATTCAAGTTGGTACCCCAGCATGGCCACAGTCTAATGACTGAAACAAGTGACAGATAAGAGATATTATAAACACTCCAGACAATTTTTGATTCAATATAAACATGCATATGATCTTATCCACACATACATACATTGGCACGCATGGGTGTATGTCTGTATGTGTATATATGTATGCATGCAGAAGCATTTGTTGTAATTTTTGTGAAGGGGGTGACCATCATCATCATTGTCGTCTTCATCTTCATCATCATTTTTAATGTCCGTTTTCCATGCTGGCATGGGTTGGATGGTTCTTACCAGAGTTCGCAAGCTGGAAAGCTGTACTAGGTTCTGGTCTGATTTGGCTTGATTTCTATGGCTAGATGCTTCTCTTGGTACCAACCACTTTATAGTGTGTGTTGGGTGCTTTTAATATACTGCCACTGATTTTTACACGGCACTGGCATGAGTGCCTCTGACATGGCACCAGCACAAATTCTTTTTACATAGCACAAGACTCTTGAAAGTTAATCCTCTTCACCAGGGGATGTGACCTTAACACTTTAAGACAGATCTTAAATCCAAAATGGATAGTCTCAGTCTGTGATGATGATGTGTTTTGGTGATGGGAGTTATTTTCCCTAGTATGGCATGGCTATGTAGTTAACACAAAGGGGATTCTAGGTTTCATTCCACTATATGGTAACTTGAGCTGAGTGTCTTCTACAATAGACTTGATTCCTCCAAGTCTAGTGAGTAAGACTTGACAAGTAGAAACTGTGTGGAAGCCTGATGGATGGACTTTGTCTATTGTTGGATAATAAATTTAACCCCTGACCCAGTTTAAAACCACCAGTTGGTCGCCTTTAGCAGAGTTTGCCTTGTTGCAAGCATTTGGCCACTATCTCTAATCTGAAGATAATGCAAGAATTTGGACTTTTTGGAGCCTTGCAAAAATGATTTGTGATTTCAGCAGCTTTGAAAGAGAGAGAGAGAGAGAGAGAGGAGAGGGAGAGAGAGAGAGAGAGAGAGAGATAGAGAGAGAGAGAAAAAAAAGCCATATACTAACTCTTTATCTTGAAATCATAAAATTAATGCTATTCATAAAATCATAAAATTAATGCTAACAATAAATGCTATTGTTGCAAAAGTTTTACTACTTCTTATATTAATCTAAGAGGACACATTTGTGCAAGATTTAGTAATATTTTGTTATGACATATAAAAAGAAAAAGTCAGTGATAGGCCTATTCTTATCCTCTAAATCATGAAGAATGCAGATAAACTCTATTAAAGTGAAATTTTTTTACTCATCTTTTCTTATTAATCTTAGAGAATACATATGTGCAAAATTTAGTAATAAGTAATTGAAATACATAAGGACAATGTTAACTTGAATGTTTCAGGTGTGTTGAGGGAGTAATAAAGAAAAAGGTAATTATAATTTTAAAAGCTGTTGCTGTATATCTCTATAATATAAGCAGTGTTAAGAATGATATTGTTTCACATTTGTGGATCTCCCAAATCTATACTAATTATTCTGTATGAACACCTGTGAATATATACATGTAATTATAGTTATGGAGACCTGGCTGAATGTATATGCATGGATACGTGCATATATTTACTCACCGAATTGAATTGAATTATATATCTGTTCATTCACTTATTCATTTGTATCTATACCTAACTGCCTGTCTCTCTCTCTCTATATATATATATGTGTATATGTGTGTGTATATCTGTATACTTGTAATTATGTGTGTGTGTGTATATATATATATAAATGTGTGTATACATGCAAACATACACACATACATACACATGCATATGCATACACACTTGCCTACACACACCTACAAACACATAATACATACATTATATTGATACATGGCAAAAGTTTTGGGCTTGCTTGTAAGAGATGTATGTGTGTGAGATTATACAATTTTTCTCAAATGCTATCAATTAAAGGTGTGCTATGCTCTTTGTGTTTGACATGTATGTAAGTATTGTATGATAGGAAGCACGGAATCTGTGGTCTAATTTAGACCAGTAGCTATAATGTTGTTATGTTAATGTATTTTAGCTTCTAAAATGCTTGGCAAACATCATATACACGTGCTCTCTCACACTCATAATATGTGTAGTATCATCATCATCATTGTTTAACGTCCGCTTTCCATGCTGGCATGGGTTGGACGATTTGACTGAGGACTGGTGAGCCAGATAGCTACATCAGGCTCCAATCTGATTTGGCAATGTTTCTACAGCTGGATATCCTTCCTAACGCCAACTACTTTGAGAGTGTAGTGGGTGCCTTTATGTGCCACTGGCACGAGGGCCAGTCAGGCAGTACTGGCAACAGCCATGCTCAAATGGTGTTTTTTATGTGCCACCTGCATAGGAGCCAGTCCAGTGGCACTAGCAGTGCATTTTAAATGTGTGTGTGCGTATACATGTGCCATAGAAGCAGGCATGGTTGTGTGGTTTTGAAGGTCACTTTGCGATCATGTGGTTTTGGGGTGAGTCCTATTGTGCAACATCTTGGCCCAGCCAATGCCTTTTGAATGAATTTGCTTGATGAAAACTACTTGGAAGCTTATTGTGTGTGTGTATATGTTTGTGTGCTTTTGTTTTCCCCCTTCCCACATCGCTTGTCAACCGATGCTGGTGTACTTATGTCCCCGTAACTTAGCGGTTTGGCAAAAGTGGTTGATAGAATAAGTACTAGACTTACAAAGAATAAGTCCTGGCATCAATTTGCTCAACTAAAAGCAGTGCTCCAGCATAGCCACAGTCAGATGAATGAAACAAGTAAAAGAATGAAAGAATATATATATATATAATAATAATAATATATATATATATATATATATATATATATATATTTCATCATCATCAGCATCATTGTTATTTAACATCTGCTTTCCATGCTGGCATGGATTGGACAGTTTGACTGAGAACTGGCAAGCCAGGAAGGTGGGGCAGCACTAGCTTCCAGTCTGATTTGGCAAGTTTTCTACTGACGGATGCTCTTCCTAATGCCAAACACTCCAAGAGTGTAGTGGGTGCTTTTATATGCTACTGGCACGGAAGCCAGTCAGGTAGCACTAGCAATGGCCATGCTCAAATGGTGCTTTTTATGTGCCAGCCGGTATGAGTACCAGTCAGGTAGCACTGGCATTGGCCATGCTCATTAAATATATATTCATTTCTCATGGATAGTGGACGGTAAATGATGATGATGAATCATTTCCCATATACTTACAATCATTTCTTTATTTGTAAACATTTCCCTTCACATTCTTAAAAAATATATCCCACTACCTCACTCTGTCCCACTATATTCACTCCCGCTATACCTTGTGCTTATGCCCCACCCCCAATACATCAACACCATCTATCTCTCTTCCTCTCTTTTTGTCTCTCTGTCACTCTATCTTTCTCTGTAACTCTGCCTCACTTTCCTCTCTTTTCTTTTCCAGCTGGGGTACCCCAGGTATCACCTCTACAGTAGGACACCTTTCTCTGCCTCTCTGTTATACTTTAACCCCTCATTTGGTACAAAACCACTTGCCTCAGTACGACTCTCTCTTCCAGCTGAGGGATTTTTTTGCCTTGCAAGTTACTTGGTGACCCTGCTGGTGTTGGTGCCACATAAAAAGCATTCAGCTAACACTGTAAAGTGGTTGGTGTTAAGAAGGGCTGTAGAAACCATGTCAAAGCAGACAATGGTACCAGTGCAGTAATCTGGCTTGCCAGCTCCTGTCAAACCATCCAATGCATGCTAGCATGGAATGCAAACATTAAATATGGTAATAATTTTAATGTATGTTTTCCTTGTCGATTTGAGTTGGACACACACATACACACCATATATGTGTGTGTGTTGTGTCATAATCATCAAGGATTTGCATCTATTTTTTCCCCAAAACTATCATGGCAGTTTGACAACATCTTACCACATGTCACTTGTCATAGTCCTTTTGCCATATGGTGCACATCACTGCAAGCAAAACTGCCAATCTTTGTTGCAATTTTTTTTATTACACATTTACATACATCATGTCTCACACATACACACATTACCTCTCTCTCCCTCCCTCCATATCTTTCCCTTCCCCCCCTCTCTCTCTCTCTCTTTCATATACACTTTCTCACATAGGCATGTTATCTCTCTCTCTCTGTCTCATATTTTCTCTCTCTTCCACATATGCCCGTTATCTCGCTTTCTCTTCCTCATATGCATATTATCTCACTCTCTCTCTTTCCCTCCTCCTCTCTCTGTCTCAAATACACCTCTGTCTCTCTTTCACACATTACATTCTCTCTATCTCCTGCTCTCTCTCTCTCCTTTGCACATTTCGTTCTCTCCCTCTTTCTCTTGCATGCATACACATTTCGTTCTCTCTCTCTCTCATACATACTCATACACATACACATTCCTCTCTCTCACTCTCTCTCTCTCGCATACACATTCCTCTTTTGCTTTCACACACACAATCCTACTGCTCACACTCTCCCATCTTCTCACTCATTCTCTCAAATAAACATTATCTCTCTTACGCCTTATACACACATTCTCCCTCTCTCATATTCTCTATTTCCCCATCTATCTCCCTCTCTCTCTCTCTCTCTCTCTTCGTCTCCCTATCACAGATATAGATATTCACTCATTATTTCTCTCCTTCTCACCTCACATCCTCCTATTTCTCTCTTTCCATTCAAATGACCACAGAAATATGGCACCTAAAGCTACTTCTCCTCATTAAAACACATTCAACAATTTAGTCAGGAATGTCAGTTTTACTTTTGTTTATCTGTCTTAAGCTTCTTCAAGGAGACTTATCATTACACACATGTGTGTTTCCAATGAAAACATTATTTCATAGTTGATTTCTTCTGTTTCCTCTCTTCACATATTTTCCATAAAGGTGTTTTATCTGCACCGCTGCTTATATTGATCGCTGCCCACAGCTTTTTACCTATATTGTGTATCTAGTCTATGTTTATATTGATTTGTAATAGCAACAAGCCATTTCACACCTCTGCTCAGGCTGAAAAAGTAAAGAGAACACGTACACATGTGCACTTACACACACACACACAAACACACAGAATTGTCATTCTCCCTTATTCTCCTTCACACACATATAAGCATTCAACTGTCACTCTCTCTCCCTCTGCACATATAACTGTCATTTCCTCTCATTCTCCTTAACACACACACACACACACACACACAACTGTCTCTCACTTTCTCTCTTTCCTGCACATACACAACTGTCACTCACCCTCATTCTCCCTCACACACACATACACACATATGCAATCAGAGGGGTGAAAAAATACCTGTTTGTTTCTTAAAAAAAAAATCTTCTCAGAGTATGAAATATGTGAAATATCTTGGGGTGCAAAATAAAAATTAGGTTTATAGTAAATTTGGCCAGTTAAGATATGGGATAAGGTTATGTATGACATGAAAAGGCTTTGAGCAATTGCATTTTAATTTTCTTAAGTCACGTTTTAATGAATGGCTTTTATTTTCTTTCTAGCTTAAGGATGTCAACAAAAACAAAGCTGTATTGTTTAGTATTGTTTAATCTATATCTCCTTCTTTGTCAAAAAATTATTCCGGTGTTTCATTGATTTACTTCTTTAAAGCGGTACCATAACTCTAAGAAGTAGCTTTTATCTCTTGTTTTGATTCGTTCACTTTCTTGTATCTTGAGAGTTTTTCTCTGATGGTTAGTCCATGTTACTCCATAAGGAGCATAGGACCGGTTTCTCAGTTTTTCTGATGTATATATATTCCCCACCTGGATAGAATGTTAGACTTTTGCATGATTCCTCATTTTTACCAGTTTACTGGAGCAACATAAAATAAAGTGTTTTGCTCAAGAACACAATGCATCACATGATCCAGGATTTGAAATCGCAATTTTATGATTATAACCATGAGTCCAACACCCTAACCACTATGCCATGCACCTCCACTTTTCTCTGATACTCCATTACTACCTTCTCTCTCCTTCCCAACTACTCCCACTCAATGTGGGATAGCCATGTATCTCCTCTACAGCAAGACACCTATGCTTGTCCCTCTGTCATACTTTAGCCTTTCAACTCCTGGTATAAAGCTACCCCATTCCAGTCAATACTTGGAGTTTTTCCCTGTTCTTTTTTCTACCTTGCAAGATACTTGGCAACCCACATGATTGCTGGCAGCATGAAAAAAGCACCCAGTATACACTGTAATATGGTTGGTGTTAAGAAAGATATCCATCTGTAGAAACCATGCCAAAGCTGACACTGAAGTTCTATGCTGTCTTGTGACTTGCCGGATCCTGCCAAACCTCCCAACTCATGCCATCATGGAAAATGGACATCACATAATGATCATGATGATGATGATATGCTCCAGGCTGCAATAGTGTAAGAAGTATGATATAGTATGGTGAGGCAGGCACCTGTTGTCTTATATGGCAAGTCAAACTTGCATTTTGCCACAATATGAATGATTGTGAGTTGAAAGAATTAAGATTGAATACTAGTCATTTGATCTTGAAGGTGAGAGCCTCACATCAGTTTGAGCAAGCTGGCATGCTGTCATGGTGAAGGCCCTGAAACAGAGCTCATTTTCACCTAATGATCCTTGAATCCCACTGGTATTTGATATGTGAACTTTAGATTGACAGTACTTTGCAAGTCTCTTTATAGATGTGTTGTCTCTTCTCTCTCTGCCTTTTTTTCTATATCACCTGCTGCTCCTTAGAACTGACTATATGTGTTCTATCTCCTCTCAGGCAGTCACAGCTGACTTAACTTTTCTTTCCTCCTCCAACTATTACCCATATTGTGTCCTTTCACTGACCAACTCTTGCACTGTTAACTACACCCAATCCTTTGTTCCAACATCCCTCTGGAATTATTTCCTTGCACATATTTTATTCCTGCAACCATTAACTTCCATGAATTGTCCAATACACTGGGCTTCTGAAGACCCACAAAAGTAATGGGTATTGAACATGCCCTTAGATTTTTTTTCTTCTTTCAATTTTTTACTTGTATCTATTATTGGACTGTGGCCATACGAAGGCATCTCCTTGAAGAGTTTTAATGGAACAAATGAACCTTATTCTATAGGTTTCTTTTACAGAATTGCTGTGTTATGGGGATGTAAACAAACTAATACCTTCGTCAAATAATGGTGGTGGGACACACACATGCGGACGCATGCGTGCGCGCACACACACACACACACACACACTTCTTTCAGTTTCTGTTGGCCAAATTCACTCAGCCTGGAACTATAGTAGAAGACACTTGCCCAAGATGCCATGCAATGGAACGGAACCTGAAATCATGTGGTTACAAAGTGAGCTTCTTACCACTTAGCCATGTCTGTGCCTTGCTTGTTTAGATTTCATTTTTATTGGTAAGAGGGGCTGTAGATTTGCAGCATTGAGCATTTATTAATCAATACTGAGAGTGAACAAGAGATCAATCAGTTACTTTGATTGTCTTGGAGAATGACTATGGCAATTAAATCACAGTAAATTTTGAAAGAATAAAGGAACTATCTACACTAGACGTTAGTACAAAGCTAAAAGCTACAAATTTATGTAAGGGAATGTATAGTCAACAACATCAGCTACTTTATCTACCAACTCTGAATAATAATTAAAGTGAAAAGTAGGACAACAATTTTTGTAGTGATTTTATTTATTTACTTATTTTTCAAAAAATATTTCAGAACAAAATAATGTAAGTAATATATATTGAATTACAACGATATGAGTACATTTAATACTCTTTCACTTTTTATAATGAGAGTAATATGATTAGTTAAAAGGTTTTATTGTTCTCTTATACATTTTTCTCATTTCAAACTTAAAAAATGTAATGATTATTAAATTACTTTCTCCTTTACTTGTTTCAGTCATTTGACTGTGGTCATGCTGGAGCACTGCCCTTAGTCGAGCAAATCAACCCCAGAACTTATTCCTTGTAAGCCTAGTACTTATTCTATCGGTCTCTTTTGCCGAACTGCTAAGTTACAGGGATGTAAACACACCAGCATCGGTTGTCAAGCGATTTGTGGGGCACAAAAACAGACACACACACACATATACATATATACGATGAGCTTCTTTCAGTTTCCGTCTACCAAATCCACTTACAAGGCTTTGGTTGGCCTGAGGCTATAGTAGAAGACACTTGCCCAAGGTACCACGCAGTGGGACTGAACCCGGGTCCATGTGGTTGGTAGGCAAGCTACTTACCACACAGCCACTCCTATGCCTATAGCTACTTACCACACAGCCACTCCTATGCCTAGTTATTTTTTTTAATGAATTTTCTTTATTTTCTTTTCGAAAATTTCAACTGCTCTATTTTTTTTTATTGTGGTCAGATTTCAACATATACCCCATACACATACACCCTCGCAGACACACATGTACTCACACATCTATATCAATATTATCACAATCACTCATTTATCTTTATGTTCTGAGTTCAAGTTCTGCCAAGATCAACTTTGCCTTACATCCTTTTGGGGTCAATGAAATAAGTACCAGTTGAGCACTGGGGTTCAGCTTACCCACTCCCTTGAAATTGCTGACTTTATACATACATGTGTGGTGACACATAAAAAGCACCGTATACATTGTAAAGTGATTGACATTAAGAAGGGCATCAAGCTGTAGAAATCGAGCTAAAACACACAACTGGAGGCTCTCTGGCTTGCTAGCTCAAATCAAACCATCTAACCCATGCCAGCATGGAAAATAGATGTTAAATGATGACAATGAGGATGATGTGTATCGACATCATTGTTTCATTGCCAACTTTCCAATGTGTGCCTGGTGCAAATGAAATTCATTAACTCGGCTTTCTATGGCCAGAGGCCCTTCCTGTCACCACCCCATTCCTGTTTCCAAGTAATATTGCTCCTCATATTCTGAATATAGACTGCACAAAGGCTTGGCTTAATTTTATAGAAGATTGCAAATGAACAGCACTGATTCTGTGATTGTAACATTTGTTTACAAGCAGCACCTGATCTCAAAACAAGATGATGCATACACACATATATGTTTGCACGTGTGTATGTGTGTGTTTGTGTGCATAATCCAAATACAGAGATAAAGAAAGAGTTTAGCACATCTTTAATGACTAATTATATTTATCTCAGTTATGTAATATTTGCAGTTTTATACACTAGTGGCACTTCATCAGACTTGCAACAAAAAGTGTGCTTTATATTGTGCATCCATCAAGTATTGTATGTTGCTTATAATATGTATATGTATCTAAGTGTATGTATGTATGTATAAATGTGTGTGCATGTGTATATACACACACATAGGTTAAGTGCTGTGAAAAGTTGAAAATGCATTAGAATTTTCTTTTTATATATATATAGCCTCGTATGGCACGTAAAAAGCACCATCCGATCGTGGCCGTTTGCCAGCCCCGTCTGGCACCTGTGCAGGTGGCACATAAAAAGCACCCACTACACTCTCGGAGTGGTTGGCGTTAGGAAGGGCATCCAGCTGTAGAAACACTGCCAGATCAGACTGGGCCTGGTGCAGCCTTCTGGCTTCCCAGACCCCAGTTGAACCGTCCAACCCATGCTAGCATGGAAAACGGACGTTAAACGATGATGATGATGATGATATATATATATATATATATATATACTGCCCTGGTATGGTCATGTGTTATGTATGGATGAAGACAGCTGTGTGAGGAAGTGCCTCACCCTAACAGTGGAATGAACCTGTGGAAGAGGTAGACCTAGGAAGGCATGAGATAAGGTGGTGAAGCATGACCTTTGAACATGGAGCCTTACAGAGGCAATGACAAGAGATAGAGACCTTTGGAGATATGCTGTGATTGAGAAGACCTGGCAAATCAAGTGAAATCGTAACAATGGGCCAATGCCAGTGTTGCATGATCAGTCCATTTAAAAGTACCCTTGAAGCATCGGGCGATATGATATGCTTGAGAAGATCTGTCGAGTTAAGTGAAATTGAAATCATAGCCATGGCTAGTGCCGCCTGACTGGCTTGTGTGCCAGTGGCATGTAAAAAGCACCATCTGAACGTGGTCAATGCCAGTGCCCCTTGACTGGCTGCCATGCCTGTGGCATGTAAAAAGCAGCCACTACACTCTCAGAATGGTTGGCATTAGAAAGGGCATCCAGCTGTAGAAACATTGTCAGATCAGGTTGGAGCCTGATGCAGCCCACTGGCTTACTGGACGTTAGATGATGATGATGGTAGTGGTAGTGGTGGTGTGTGTGTGTGTAATTAAAACAAGTTAACTTTGTAACATAGGTGGAGAATAATTTTATGCTGTGTTTACATGTATGAAAAATAAAAATATACTGATGCACACACACACACATTTATTTAAACACATTCATATTTACATGTATGTGCATGCATGTGTAACTGTATGTGTTCTGTTGTTATCAAAGCATGAAGAATCTTTGCAAGGCATCTCTGACATCTCTCAATATGGGTGATGAGGGGGAAGAGATGAAGTGACTATTACTGACGTCTTTTACTGCTGCAGTAGAAAGCAGCATTATATTGTTACATCGAGTTATCCTTAGGTCATAGACCAGGCCAGACTACTTGTAGCCAAATGGATTCTTCAGTAAAAGCCATCCAGGGTCAGGTAGGTGTGGTGGTGGTGGGTGTGAGGGTGATGATGTTAAATGAGGTGACAGATGAATTCTACTGCTTGAGATGTTTCTCAGAAAACCCTTTATGGCTGCTGAAGTCAATAGATTCCTTTATTTTTTTTTCACTAGTCAGTAATTGTGTCTGTCTTTTAGAAACAGAATTCAAGAAGTATTAAAATTGGCATCAGACAGAGAGTAGAGGGATGAGGAGAGAGAGAGAGAGAATGAGGAAAGAAAGAGTGTGTGTGCGTAAAACAAAAGAGAAACAGGTAAACAGCGACATGAAAATGAAAAAAAAGCACCAAAATAATGGTTGCTTCTTGTTAGCTTATTGTTATCTGGTTTCAAAAGACATATTAGAGGTCATAAAAAGTGAACACGAGGCCTAAAGACCTGGAAATTACTTACAAGCTGATAATAACTCTATCTGTCTCACACACACACACGTGCATACACATTGTACATGTATTATTTTAACAGTAACACTTTCAACTCTCAGTCATTGCTTTCTGTTTTTTTCTATGACCATGATTCTCAATCGTTTCGACTTCATGGCAGACTTGTATTCAAAAACAAAACAAAACCACAACTAGTGTAGTTTGCATGCAAAAGTTTAAAATTACTTGCGTACTTTAAAAAGAAATGTTTTGATGATAAAAATTTTGAAGAAAAAATATAGAAAACTGCTAACTATAGGTTCATGTAGCAGCATCTAAAGAAATATACATATTTACAGTCATAGTTAACACATTTGTGTACACTTAGACAAGGGAATCCCTTTTATTGTGGAAATAGCCTTGGGAGAAAATTCTCCTCACACACAATATGCTGAAAACACATCATTCCATTGTAAAATGTGCATATTTCTGTGTTTTTACACTTCATCAGCTACAAACAACCAAATCAGTTTTTCACAGCCATGTAATAACTGTTATTCTTATGCATATAAATACAGTAAATAATATATCTGCTGATGTGCACCAGGCTTAGTCTAGCTGTAGTTCCTTATTTAAAGGTGTGCAAAACAGTTTGGAATGAAATATATGTGTGTGCAGTCGTATTTACATTTTTGAGTACAGAGTTTGAACTCAGAAACCTAGTCAGAAGAAATTACTACTGAACATGTTGTCTGACATGTTGACAATTCTTATAGGATGCCTCTTTGATAATAATCAACTGCTAACTGGTAATTGCTTCAAATTTTGAAAATGAACGAACTAGTGAGTTTAGTTTAATGGCCTACCAATGTATACTATGAGTTTCTTTGCCCTAGGAGTTGGGAAGACACTCGGCAAGAAATGGAAGTAAATTTTAAAGAAGAAGAAAAAAAAAGATAATAATAATAATAATAATAATGATGATAATAACAATGATAATCCTTTCTACTATAGACACAGGAGCTGACAGTTTGGAAGGGGTTTAATTGATTACATTGACCCCCTAGTGTTCAACTGGTATGAAAGGCAAAAATCGACCTCTGTGGAATTTGAACCAACAAAGTAAAGCCAGAAGAAATGCTGCTAAACATTTTGCCTGATGTGCTAATAATTCTGCCAGCTCGCTGCCTTGATAATAATAATAATAATAATAATGATAATAATAATAACAAAGAAATATTAAAGAAAAACAATAATAAACTACAAAAAATGAAGGTTATATAATACTGGAACAATATTTCCCATTGAAATGTTTTGTTACTCTACCTGCATATATCATGTTGTCTTTGATGTAAAAATAGGAAATGGTTCATTGTTTCATCAGTGAAAGAATGGTAACGATTGGATTTCTTTCAATTCAGTGGCTAGTTCATGAAAAGTTAGTGTTTTTGTGTATACATGTGTATGTGAATGCGTATGTGGTGTGTGTGTATGTATATATGTGTGTTTGCTTGTGCTGGAGTTTAGAACTATCTGTATTAGCTCATGCATTTCACACACGCCCATAGATTCCTTTGTGTGAATGTGTGTGCATGTGTGTGTGTGTGTGTGTGTGTGTGTGTGTGTGTGTGCTTGCACTTGAGTTTAGTGTTATATGAATGAGCGCATGCATTGCACATGCGATATGTACGTGTACACACATGTGTGCGTATGTGTGTGTGTCTGTGTATGTGTGTGTGTGTGTGTGTGTGTGGACTTGTGCCTGCACTGGGGTTTAGAGCTATCTGAATAAGCAACATACATTACACATGCACACACAGATTTCTGTGTGTGTGTGTACATGCACTGAGGTGTTTAGAGTTATCTAAATGAACACGCACAATACACATGTACCCAAAGATTTCTTTTCAGTTGAGCGAGTAGGCTTGTAGACAATAATGCCTTGATATCAGAATATAAAAGATAATCTTATTCGATATAACTTCATTTCTTACAATCTACTTTGTCATTGAAAGCTAACAATGTAAGTTTTATAAAAGCAGATTTATTTCACCATCCTGTTTGTCTTGTAAGGGCTTCTAAATTGGTGGTTCATGTCATTATGCCATTGTATAAATTGATGGCCTTAGTTGTTGTTGTTTCATTATTGTTTACCATTTCAAGATTTCTCATGGTTGGGAGTAACCAGATATATATTTGTATTTATATATTTTTTGTGTTAGGGTAGAGTATTTAAAAATTTCTTACTCCTTGGTGTAATTTTTGACCCCTAACACTATTACGTTACAGATATTGTGTCAGCTTTCAAAAGAAATAATAATAACTCAGGAAAAAGATGGTATTGGTATACACCGGAGAAAGGTTTCAGAAAATGACAAAACAATCAGACTCTGGGATATGTTAATTATACAAATAGGGAGATCAAGGCTAATTGGCCAGATATTGTTATCAAGGTCATTTTGGAGAAAAAATACCTCCTAATTGACATTTCAGTTCCAATACATGACTGTGTCTCTCTAAAAGAAATAGAAACTGTTGAAATACAAAGATCTGGAAACAGAGGTAACTTGAATGTGGAACCTGAAGACAGAAACAATCCCTATAATAGGTGCTTTAGGTATAGTAAAAAAAAAATATACAAACACATAACAAAAATTCAAGACTTGTGAATATGTATAACATACAGTAAATAACACTGCTAAGCACTGCAAACATCTTATATAATATAAAGCACTTTGAATATGCTAAAAATAACAACACCAAAACAAAGTATACCACATATCCAAGACACACAGAGCTGGACTCAGAAGTGCAGTGAAAGCATGCAATATAGTAAGCCTACTGAATAATAATAATATAATAATAATAATAATAATAATAATAATAATAATAATAAAAGTAACAGTAACAATAGACCAGCAAAATGTCATAAAAGAGTTAGACCCAGCAGAGAGCTACAAGTACCTAGGGATAATTGAAGGGGACGGAATAAGGCATTCAGTGATGAAGGAAAGGATCAGGAGAGAATGTTATTGCAGAGTAAGAGCAATACTCAAGACAGAGCTGAATGCAAGAAACAGGATCGAAGCGATCAATGCTTTATCCATACCAGTCGTGACTTACAGTTTCAATATCATTAACTGGTCAATTACTGAAATATGTAATCTTGACAGAAAAATACGAAAACTATTGACAATGCATAGAATGCACCACCCTAAGGCAGATATAGAACTACTTTATCTGTCAAGGAAAGAAGGAGGCCGTGGACTTTTACAACTGGCAATAACAATGAAGATTGCTACAATTGGCCTAGACACCTACCTGAAAAACTCTGGGGACTGGATGTTAAAACTTGTCTCAAAACATCATACTCAGTAACAAAACAGGCAAAGGAATATCTAAGTGAATTCTGAATACAACAAATTTCAAAATTAGACATACAAGAAACAAGCACAGAAAAAGCTAAGCACATGAAAACCTGTGCTAAAACTGCTGCCTTAGATATTCTGAATGATAAATGGCAATACCCAAAGAGAGCAAATAATGCAGATGTTGACAAAGCCCTGACCCATCAATGGCTAATGGCCTCTGGCTTAAAATCTGAAACAGAAGGGTTTATCATAGCAGCTCAAGATCAATGCCTACCTACAAGGAACTACCAGGCCAACATACTAAAGAATGGCAGTAGCCCAACATGTTGTGTATGTCAACAACAAAATGAAACCATTGATCATGTTGTCTCCAAGTGCAGTCTTCTTGCGCCTACAGAGTATCTCGACAGGCATGATAGAGCTGCACAATATATTCACTGAATAATTTGCAAAAGCCTGGACTTGCCCCATCATAAAAACTGGTGGGAACACAAACCACCTCCAGTGCTTGAAAATGACCACATTTCACTCCTCTGGAACTTCACCATTCAAACTGACAGAAAGATAGATTGCGAATAGGCCAGACATCATAGTAAAAGGCTTCAGACAAAAAAACATGCCTCCTCATTGATATGACTGTCCCTATCAATATAAACGTTTCTGTCAAGACCTACCAGAAACTAAGCAAATATAAAGATCTGGAAATAGAAATCAGCAAAATGCGGAAGCTGAAAACTAAAACAATACCTGTTGTCATAGGTGCCTTGGGAATGATAGCAAAAGGGGCTGATTGTTCCCTAACTCAGATACCAGGAAACCCAAAACTGGCAGAAATTCAAAAGATAGTGCTCATGGGAACTGCTCATATCCTACGCAAAATACTTTCTATGTAATCTCAAGTTTTAAAACAAACATAATTTTCATATGTTTTTTTTAGGCATTCACTAGTACAACACTAAGTACAAAACCAAATATATGGCACCCTTGGCATAACACCAACACGAACTTCCAACTTGTTGTCTCTTGAGGTCTCTGGGTGAAACTTGGAGCCAGCTTGTGCAAATGTAAAGCAAAAGTCAAACATAGAATAATAATAATAATAATAATAATAATAATAATAATAATGATAATGATAATAATAGGAAGAAAAAGAGGAGGAAGAAAAGACAGATGAGGTAGAGGGAAATAGATAGGGGAATAAAATGTAGCAGGGTTATATGGTGTGTGAGGGAAAAAAGTTTTAAGGGTATAAGATAAAGGTAAATATTGTGAATCCTTTCTAATGGAAGCACAAGGCCTCAGAGTTGTGGGGAGGGGACTAGTTGATTACATCGACCCCAGTGTTTCATTGGTACTTAATTTATCGATCCTGAAAGGATGAAAGGCAAAGTTGACCTCGGTGGAATTTGAACTCAGAACGTAGGGACAGATGAAATACTGCTAAGTATTTTGCCTGGCGTGCTAACGATTCTGCCAGCTCAACACATTCAATAATAATAATGATAACAATAATAATAATAATGATAACAACAACAATAATAATAATAATAATAATAATAATAATAATGATAACAATAATAATAATAATGATAACAATAATAATAATAATAGTAATAATAATAATAATAGTAATAATAATAATAATTTCAAATTTTGGCACAAGGTCAGCAATTTGGGGGGAGGGGTACTTGTTTTATCAACCCTGAGAGGGTGAAAGTCAAAGTTGACCTTGGCAGAATCTGAACTCAGAATGTAAAGACAGCTAAAATGCTGCTAAGCATTTTCGCTGGTGTGCCAATGCTTATCCCCGCTCACTGCCTTAATAATAATAATAGTAACCCTTCCTATTATAGGCACAGGGCCTGAAATTTTGGGGAACAGTACTGGTGGATTACATCAACCCAGTGTATTTAATTTATCAACCCCAAAAGGATAAAAGGCAAAGTCAACCTCAACGGAATTTACACAGAATGTAGTGGCAGACGAAATACCACTAAGCATTTCACCAGGTGTGCTAATGGTTCTGCTAGTTCACTGCTTTAGTAATCATAATAATAATAATAACAACAATAATAATTATAATAATAAATGCCCTGATGCAGTACCAGGCAGTGGCTTTTGTGGCTTCTGATCTTAACTGATTGGAAGTGTTATCATGTACATTGTTTTGTCATGCTATAAAAGATGGGCTACAACAAATATTCTGCTCAATACCACAGATTTGCTTGTCAGTTGTTTGACCGTAACCAGTTGACCATGTCCCTTAGTGGCTGACAATATGTGCATCTCTGATCACAAGCAGAAGTAGTGGGGGAGCATCATAGCCATATGTTGAGGGGGATTCTTTGGGGTTTGGATAATTCACCTCTGGAAACATAGGTGTTTAGTTCAAAATCCTTAAACAACCCTTATTCAGGAACCTTTTGAGCAGGATGGGTTACTCGACCAGAAGAAAAATTCTAACTGGGTCCAACCTGCAAGGTCATGTGCTGTTTATCTTGATATGAGATCACCATGTTGCGCACATATGGTTGTGATGCATGTGCCTAGTGTACCCCTATCAGACAGGTAGTCACGATGGATATACTGGGCTTAGTATATTTTACCCTAGTGTTACTTTGATGGCATGCTCTGCTCTCTGACTCAATAATAATAATGATGATAATAATAATAATAATAATAATAATAATAATGTACAATCAGTTTGCAAGAGATGTGCACACCAAGACAGATACAAAGGACCAGTGGCTATGGATGAGGAAGAGTGACCTGATGATAGAGACAGAAACACTCATATACGCAGCTCAGGAACAAGCGTTAAGGACTGACTATATGAAGTGCAGAATAGACAACACTATCAATAGCAACAAAGTTGCAAGAATACTTCTCATTTGTATATTCCATTTTCGGTATGATTTCTATAGTTGGATGGCCTTCTTGACATTGACCATTTTATAGAATGCAGTGATTGCATTCTCTCATTAAAGAGTCTGCCCTGTCCTTGATATATGGTCCTCTATATTCCATATACTTTCATTCATTTACCTATCATTTTACAGAGTGTACTGGGTGCATTATACCCTGCTACTAGCATGTAAGAGGTTCTTGTCTGAAAATTACTCTCTGCCTTTGTTGTCTTTATATAATTGCCAACTACGTTACCGAGTGTCCCAGATGCATTTTTTCATGGCATTAACTAAATTTCTCTTTTTCAAATGTGAATCCAATAATTTCCAAAATTCTTGTAATGTATATTTGAATGTATGTGTATATCTGTCCCAATGTTTGTATGTATGTTTACAATGTATGCATAAAGAGAGGTAAGTATTGGGGTAATAACACCACTTAACTTACCTGTTGTAATTCTTTGTTATCATAATGACAACAGCTGTTGAACAAACTCTTTTGTTGTTTGGTGAAAGCAAAGTTCAACCAAAATATTATGTTATGATTGTGATAGATTCATACTTACGTTTTTTGTTAATGTTTTTCACCAGAAAACTGCTCATGACTGGAAGTACTATGAGGAACAGAAATTTCAAGTTTTGGAAAACTTAAGCAAAGCAGAAATGGAACTTGAAAAGGAACCGGTTGGTGGTGGCCATGACCTGGCACAAAAAGACCTAGAAGTGAAAAAGGTAAGGATCATCTGGTTTTTCTCCCGTGAGTCTCATAAATATTTTAGTATTTGTAATTGCTGTTCTCTAACCCAATCAGCACTGATCATTCTGACTTATCTTTGGCACATTGTTAATCAGTTGTTATTGCTTTGCCACGGGTGATCTGCCCTGATCCAGAAGACCTATGATCAAAGATATTTCAGTCACAGCCATCTTATCTTTAGGGGAATATCTAAGACTGCATTATCTAATAAGGCCTTCTTTTTTTAAGATGGTAGGATGTGATTTGAGTGAGATATTTAGCTGCTATTTCTTACAGGTTTAATGAGCCCATAGTTGCTTTCTGATTGTCAGTTAAGCAACTAATACATTTATAGTAAGTTGAACTAGCCATTGTAACTAACAGATCTAGTACTATCTCTCTTGATATATATATATATATATATATATATATATAATATATATATATATATATAATTATTATAAATGAGGGTGAAAAATCGATATTAATTTAATAATACCGTCAATTTAACACCAAGTGGCTTAGCACAAAAAACTACGGAGGAAATACAAATTTATACATAAATTATTAGAGAGTTATCCACTATGTGGATAACTCTAGTGCTAAAATAGCTCCGAAGCAACCACAGAAGATCCGTTTCCAACTAGAATCAACACACATTTAACTGAAGGAAAGTGAAATACAACGAATATCGTTGTATTTCACTTTCCTTCAGTTAAATGTGTGTTGATTCTAGTTGGAAACGGATCTTCTGTGGTTGCTTCGGAGCTATTTTTAGCACTAGAGTTATCCACATAGTGGATAACTCTCTAATAATTTATATATATATATATATTATATATATATATGTATATATATATATTGTCACAGGCATAGCTGTGTGGTAAGAAACTTGATTTCCAAACACATGGTTCTGGGTTCAGTCTCACTGTGTGATCACCTTGCACACGTGTCTTCTACTGTAGCCTTGGGCCAACCAAAGCCTTGTAAGTAGATTTGGTAGATGGAAACTGAAAGAAGCCCGTTGTATATGCATATATATCTATGTGTATATGCCTTTGTACTTGTGTTTGTACCCCCACCACCACTTGACGATCGGTGTTGGTGTGTTTATGTCCCTGTAACTTAGTGGTTTGACAAAAGAGACTGATAGAGTAAGTACTGGGCTTAAAAAAATAAGTCCTCGGGTCAATTTCAACTAGCAATAACCACGCCTCAGATAACCCTTTTAAGGTGGTGCCCCAGCATGGCCACAGTCAAATGACTGAAATAAGTAAAAGATAAAAGATATATGTGTGTGTGTGTGTGTGTATGTATGTATGTATATATGTATGTATGCATGCATTTATGTATGTATGTATAAGGGTAAGATCTAAGGATCCAAGTGAGGGAAGTTTGTAAGCTGAAAGTTTTTGTGTAGCTCACAGCTTGTAACCAGAGTTGCTATGAATGCAAATAAGAATCCAAATTCAGGGAATGGAAGGGGTAAAATCCAGGCTACATATGTTTCTTAGCTAGCTAATCCTCTGATGTAATAATTACTCAATGAGGAGTACTCAACTTAACTAATCATCAGGCTAAGAATGCCTTAAATTACATGAAGGTTACATCATTGCTTGAAATCCCCAATTTAGCTCACTATAGATTTGAGTAGAAATGAATGGTGAAACCAGAAGAACAGAATACCGAAACAAATGTTTGAAGAAATAAAAGAGTCAAACAGTAAGAAAAAGAGGATGTGATCAGATATTTAGGAATGGGAATTGTGTAAGGTTGTTAGGAGTGAAGAAAAGGAGCGGGGAAGATAAGAGTAGATAGTTGCTGTTGTTAAGGGGTAAAAACGAATGATAGTTGTGAATATTTAGTTTGTTAGGATAGGTAAAATTTGAAACCATTATTATTATTAAGGTGGTAAACTGACAGAGTTGTCAGGATACTGAATAAAATGATTAGTGGCATTTTGTCCTTTATGTTCTGTATTCAAATTCTGCTGAGGTTGACTTTGCATTTCATCTTTTTAGCAGTCAATGGAATAAGTACCAGCTGAGCACTGGGGTTGCTGTAATCAAATAGCCCCTTCCCCAAAATTTCAGGTTGTGTACCTTTAGTAGAAAAGATTGTCATTATTATTATTATAATCTTTATTCGTTATCTTATTTAAAATGGTACAATGTATTTGAAAGAAATTTGGCTGCTATTTCTAGCAGCTCGAATGGCTACATATTTTGAGACACAGGTACTGTGCACTTGGCTGGCGTATGATATTTGTTCCTTAGTACTTAGCATTGGTGGTGGATTTCTCAGTAGAGTATTTGTTGGCCACAAAGTTATTGTTATTATTTATGTGGGTGTGTGTGTATTTTCAGTTTGTTTAAGGTTAACTGGAAGTGGTTTTAGGATAGTATTGTAGGAATGTCCTGCAGTCTTGTGCATGTATCTTTTGGGAGTGTTGTTAAACAGAAAGGAAGTCACAATGTGGTTCAGTTGATCTGGTAGCTTTATCAGCAAATCTCTCTCAAATTACTTTCTACTCGTGTGCAAATTTTGCATGAATTTGGAAATGGCAGTGAGTGAAATTTTCTAAATAGAATTATGAGCTCTCACTATATATTGACTTTAAAAAGTAGTCTTATATTAGGGCATATAAGCCCAATTGTTCATTTTTTTTTTCCACTACAGGGGCTAATATGTCCTAATATTAGACTATTTTCTATAGTCAATATAGAAGGTTCATAATTCTATTTACTTCAAAAGAGAGATAAATAAACATGTTGGAAAGCTCAGTTATTATTAGGTTTCATGGGTGACCTAGAATGCATCACCACTGATGTTTTTTATGGGTTAGAGTGGTTTTTGGGTCTCTTCAACATCGGATCCCGTCACCCAGTTGAGCAACCAAAGTTGGTAAGTCCAGGCTGCAACAAACCAAGATCTATCCTTTATATTCAGAATCATGTAGTAGCTTTCTCTTTGGCTTCAGTGATGGAATGCATGGCTCCTGCATTCATCTTGTACCTGTAACTCCAAGTCTAGTCAGAATTTTATTGAGGGATTGCTCCATGAGCCTCCAGCAGGGCACTTCAGCTGGCTAGCAGCAAACTCACTAGCTTTGGTGTCTATACCGTTCTACTAGCTCCTGGTACTAGCAAGCTTTTTCTAAAAGTAATACGTCAGAAAAAAAACACAACAAAAGATGGTCACAGCTGGAATATTGGGGCAGGAGCGAATGATAAAAAGTGGACAGAAGAAAAACAAGTATATCAACATTATAGATCAAAAACACCATGCATGAAGAAAATTCAAAAACTATAATAGGATTGCCTGCATAGTCAAGTTGCTTTATTAAATGGGAAAGGGACACACACACACAGTACAGTGATACAAATGTTGAATGTTGCTCATGATTCATTAGTTTGTTCAGCTTTTACATGTTTAGTAGCTAATTAGAAAAAAAAATCTATAATTTCTAGCATAGGCAAGGGGCCAGATACTTGTGGGGATGGGTTAGACAATTATCTCAAATACTGGGGTCGATATAATTGATTTATACCCTTCCCCACCCAAATCCAAGGCCTTGTGCCTATGTAAGAAATCAATTAAAATGAGCTACTACATTATATGTTTTGTGTGTGTTCATGCATACAACACATCTCTTTAGAATTTTGCTTGTGAGAGTACAAATGTATGTATGCAAGCTGTTAATGATTTTTTTTTTCCTGATCTATTATTTATTTATTTCATAACCATTTTCTCACATTAATGTAGGTGGGTTGGCTTTCTTACAAAATTAATATTTACATATTGTGGGAGTAACAGTTTTATAGTGAGATATATTTTTAACAACTATCCATGAAACATAATGGAACCTGATAGGTGAACCCTGATAGAGTAGAATTATGATCAAAATCACTCTGCCCATGACCATTCCATCTTTTTATATTTTAGACTGTATAATTAAATATGTCCTTTCAGTAGTATGAACCGTCTAACTTGATACTCCAACAGTTCCACCAACCTATAACCCATATCACTGGACTGGTATTTTATTTATTGACCACAAAAGGGTCAGTCTTGTACAGGATTTGAAGCCAAGTGAAATTGTAGTCATGGCTGATGCTGGCATCACATAAGTGGCACCTGTGCCGGTGGCACGTAAAATGCATTCTTCGAACATTGGGCCTCACAGAGGCAATGATAAGCGACCAAGACCTATGGTGATATGCTGTGCTTGAAAAAACCTGTCAAGCCAAGTGAAATCCTAGTCATGGCCGATGCTGGTGTCATGGAAGTGGTCCCCTTGCCAGTGGCACATAAAATGTACCCATTACACCCTTGGAGTGGTTGTCGTTAGGAAGGGCGTCCAGCTGTAGAGACCATGCCAAATTGGATTGGAACCTGATGCAGCCCTTCCAGCTTAGAGCATGGATAACAGGCACTAGATGACGATGATGACATGGGCATAACTACAGTTTGGTACCCCTACCCTGCTGAAAATGTTGCCTCGTAACATTCTGAAAACTAAATATTTTCTAATGAAATTTTGTAGAGATATATGTTTGAGGATGTAGATGACAGATATGTCGAAAACATTAAAGTTTTGAATCATGTTTACCCCCTCCTGACTTTGTTTCCTCACAACTCTATAAAATGCATATTTTCAAATGATATTTTTCAGAAATATATTTTTGCAAGTGTAGACTATTGATTCTTCAAACATAAACCTCGAAAAAAAAGCAACAGATATTAAAATTACAAAACTTAGTGACAGTAAAGTTGGTGGGAGAAGATAAAATTCCACCCCAAATCATTTTTTTTTCCTTAAATCTTATCAGTTTGGTTATAGTGTAGCTGTGGCTGTGTAGCTAAGAACTTTGCTTTCAAACCATGTAGTCTTGAGTTCAGTCTCAAATCACAGCATCTTGGGCAAATGGCTTCTGCTGTAGCCCTGGACTTAACAAAGCTTTGTGAGTGGATTGAGTAGAAAAAATTGAAAGAAGCCCACTCTGTGTATGTACATTCTTGTCTTGACATCATGTGATGATTGTAGATGTGTACCACTGTCATGTAAGTGATGTTGTTTGTTTCTATAGGAAAATATTGCTTTGCTTGGAAATAAGTGAGGGTTAGCAACAGGAAGGGCATCTAACTGTAGAAAATCTGTCTCAGTAAATTCCATCTGACCCATGAAAGCATGGAAGAATGGATGCTAAAAGATGATGGAAATTGTAATCTACACTCCTGAAAACATAGCTCTACAAAATGTTATTAAAAAGTATACATCTTTGTGAATGTTATGAGGTAAAAAGTTGTGGTGGTGGTGGTGATGATGATATGGGGTACCAATCTATAGTTATACCGTAAAGTGCCATGAACTGATACAAATGCCACAAGACATTCAATCCAACACTTTGATAACTACCATTTCACCATCTCAGATAGTGATATTCTGTTCTTATGTCAGCCATCATGCATTTTGATAAAGATTTATGACTTCTCCAGCAACTAATATTGGACATTCAGTAAATTGCATCATCCTGCTGAATTCCAGTGTATTAATTTAGTAAGATTTAGTATTTGTTGAGATGTCAAACGTGCTTTATCTAGCATATAATTAAAATATCTCTGCTTTGTTTCTAACACTGCAAATATGACTTTAGATAGTATGACTGGACAAAGTGCAATGTAGCATTGTATACTATGTTGTAATAACAAAGACTCAGGTGGGCTACAACTCATTGCAAAAAGAGATTTAAAAGGGACAGAAAGAAGCAATAAATCTTGTAAAGGAAGAAAGCAATGAAAGCTAAAAGTGCGTGCGTAGTACACAGGATAAAACACAAGAAAGAAAAGTGGACAGTGACTCTGTGGTAAGAAGCTTGCTTCCCAACCACATGGTTTTGGGTTCAGTCCCACTGTGTAGCACTTTGGGTAAGTGTCTTCTAATATATCTTTGGGCCAACCAAAAGCCTTGAGAGTGGATTTGGTAGATGGAAACTGAAAGAAGCCTGTTGTGTATATATATATATATATATATATATATATATATATATATGTATGTATTTGTCATTATGTCTGTGTTTGTCCCCCCCATCACCGCTGTTAGTGTGTTTATGTCCCTGTAACTTAGCAGTTCAGCAACGGAGTCCGATAAAATAAGTACTAGGCTTTAAAAAAAATGTCCCGGGATCAATTCATTTGACTAAAACCCTTCAGGGCATTGCTCCAGCATGGTCACAGTCAAATGACTGAAGCAAGTGAAAGAGTAAAAGGATGAAAGATCTATTAAGAGAAAAGGGTACATCAGCACATCAGGATTAGTTTTGGTAAATTTCAGGAAATTTTAAAGGATTTGGTATCTTGACAACTAAACCTGATGTAGGAAATTTATTCCACGTTTTAACAATTCTGAGCATGACATAATTTTTTGTGTGGTAGAGATATTGAATTCAAAAAGTCAGACAAAGTTGTTTGTGGGAAGATGAGCCATATTCTTTTATTCTTTAGTTAGTTTCACTTCTTGTACTGTGTGACCTTGGTGGGCCCACCATTTCCAAGGATTTTAGTCAATTATATCAGCCCCACCCCACAGAACATATTTTATTATGGTTCTTCTTTCATCCATTTCTATTTGTTTTTAAGTTAAGTTACTTTTTTGACACAACACTATTTACACTCAATATTGTTGTGGTAAACACACATTCACACACACACACATACACACACACACACACACACCACACACACACACACACACACACACACACACACACACACGTATGAGTGTATGTGTTTAAATATTGATGTACATGCATGTACATATCTATCTATCTCTCTATGTCTATCTATTTATCTCTCTCTCTCTCTATATATATATATATCTATTGAGAGAGAGAGAGAGAGAGAGAGAGAGAGAGAGAAAGTGTGTGTGTGTGTGCATATTGTGTCCTTTCACCAGCTTCTGTGTACCAAGTTCAATTCCATTGACAAGGTATGAATCACTCCATGGTTATAGTAGAAGAAACTTGTCCAATAGTGCCAAATAACAGGATGAAATCCTCCCACTAAAAAGGAAAAAAAATGCAGTGAAGCAAACCTTTTAACTACACACCCATCACAGCTCACACAGCTCTAACAGTGATGTCTGCATTTATAGTAAAATATTTATTGTGGATATTGTAAATTTTGTATAGTTTAACAAGGGTTTCTTTTATCAGAGCAGACAGACATTTGTAAAGATGTGTTACAGTCAAATGAATGATCTCCTTTATATGTTTCATACTTGTTTTATTAAATCCAAATCTGTTGTAGAAGATTGACAACATAATACTACTGTTCAGTGAAGTAGTATTGCATAGTAAACCATATGGTTTAGTTGCTGCCTGCGTAGGTGTGTTGAGACTAGTTTGAATTCTCTGTTATATTTCCTGCTTATTGTGTGTAACACTTCAGCATTCCTTCATTGTGGCTTGTGTTGTAATGAAAATGCACACACACACATATATAGGGAGAGATATATAAAGAGAGAAAGGAGAGCAGTTAAAAAACTTTTTCTTCCTCTCTAACTATTTGGGAATACACACACACACACACACACACATATATATTACATTGTATAAATAATACAAGGATATCACATTCCTATTGACAGGTGTCAATAGCACACATGTATATGATGATATATGTACATGAATATATATATATATATATATACAAAATAAGAAAATGGAGAAATACATCTAAATCATTCATCAACTACCAGATGATACCCAATCACATACTTTATTGAACCACTACTATATTGGATATATGTTATCCCATGGAGGGTTGAATTTGAAACCCCTATCTCAATTTGTATATATATATATATATATTTGTGTGTGTGTGTGTGTGTGCATTATATATATATATGTGTGTGTATATGTATAAAAATGTATATATGTATAAAATGTGTGTTAGTGTGTGTATGTATGTTTTTTTTTTATAATTTTGAACACTATATAAAATATGGTTCAAAATTGTACAAAAACATTCGCACAAACACATATATCTATAATGCATATATATATATATATATATATATATATAAATGTACATACATCATCTGCATGTGTGTCAATGACATTTGTCAATAAAAAATATATCCTTGTATGCATATACACATGTGTGTGTGTGAGTATACTAACTTAAAAGCTGCACGATAGGGCAGCTTTTAAGTTAGTGCATTGCTTTTAAGCATCTGACCCCAAATAGGAAAATCTGCAAACAGACTTGTTTTGGAGAATGTGTTGCAATTGCTTCCTCCAGAGTTATATGCTAATGATGATCATATTTGTTGCAAAAAATCATGTAAAAAAAATCGCTGAAAACAATCTCAATAGTGAAAACATAGGAATCCAAAATTTCAGGATTGTGGGTCCGGATTCAGCCCAGAATGTTTTTAATTTATTCACAGAGTTAGCCTTTAGATTATAAAAATTGTTATCATACAAAACATTTGTCACAAAAAGTCACATAAAAAAAATCACCAAAAACAATTACAATAATGTAAACTTGGGAATCCAAAATTTCACAATTGCGGGTCCGGATTCAGCCTGGAATGTTTTTAATATACTCATGGAGTGTCAGCCTGATTCCAAAATGATATGATATGTCGGGCTATGGCCTCTAGGGGTAAAGTTGAAAAAGTGTGACACACTATCATTCACATTTACTATAATTATATTATAGTAAGGTGGCGAGCTGGCAAAAATTGTTAGCCCATCAGGCGAAATGCCTAGCGGTATATTGTCTACTGTTAAGCTTTGAGTTTGAATTCTTCTGTGGTCAGCTTTGCCTTCCAGACTTTCTTGGGCGATAAAGTTACTACCAGCTACGTACTGGGGTCGATGTAATCGACTTAATCCCTTCCTCCAAAGTTTGAGGCCTAGTGATTCCGGTAGAAAGGATTTATTGAAGTTGAATAAGTGTGACACACTTATAAGTGTTCACATTTATTATATTAGATTTGTTTAATTTTGGGGAAACTTTATTTCAATTAAAGCGTATTTTATATGTGTGTGTGTGTGTATTGAAAGCAAAAAATAAAACAAAAATGAGTGTTCACCCCCACTGCCACCATCAACACTACTACTTTTAATCAAACATCAACTCTTCCAAAATTTATTTGTCTCTCTCTTTTACTCCCTCTCTTTTTTTCCTTCTCTCTCTCTCTCTCTCTCTGTCTTTGCCACTGCCCTCACGATCTCTATGCCTGCTATTACATTCACCCCATCATAAAGAATAGTAGGAGTGTCATTGAATAGTGAGAGAGGAGGTCTAAGTGTGACACACAGAAATTAGTTTTCGCATTTATTATATTATATTATATTATATTATATTATATTATATTATATATATATATATATAAATATCTTTCATTAGACCTCGATATTCATTATACAGCTAAATTAAATTAAATATCCCTGTCAAGTCTTGCCAAATTGGTTTTCTTTCCTTTCTACTTTAACCTATACATACCAACCCAAGGGGAAACCAATTCCAGCCACTTTGAATAAAGCAGTCACAAAACCACAACTTCAAGTGCAGTTCAAATCAGAATTTTAATGGCATACCTACTTGAGCACTCAGAGTTTATACCTATTAGTTTGAGTCACCCTCGCGAAAACTCCTTGTATCTTTTATATATATGTGGTCTGATCAAGAAGTATCTGGATTGTTGCCATAGTAATGTAACTAAAGCACGCAGAGTGAAGCTGCTTGACACATTGTGACTATGAACTCTGCTGTGCATGTGTACAAAGTTTAAACGTTCTAGCTCACTTCTGCTGTTTACAATAGTGCTTTGAAGGAGCATGTGTAGCGTATGATCATCACATTGTCCACGACAGAGGAAGTTGAGCAGAGAATCTGCATCAAATTTTGCTAAAAGCTTGGTGATACCTGCTCAGAGGCTTATACAAAGTTTTCAAAAACTTTTCATCGTTCTTGACACAATCAAGAAGATCTTGTCCAGCTGAAAGCCCTGTGTCTTTTTGGTCAGCTGTAAGTAGTTTTGGCACAAACTTGGCAGACACACATCTCATACCCAAATCTTCAATGATAATGGACTGAACTGAAATGTAACTAATCTGGACATTCTCTGATAACTCATTGATGGCAATTCAATGATTTCCCCTCACAGCTGCACATACATTTGTGATGTTTTCTCAGTTCTGACCTCTATAGATTATTTTGGAATATATTGCAGAACATGCTGGTTAACAAAGACAGGTAGATTAAAACAACTTGTCCGGGTATTAGTGATGAAGACAATCAACAAAAAGAATGTCTTCTAACCGATATATCCATTCCAACAGACAATGTATCCCAAAATAATATTGGTGAAATTATTTCAATTAAAGATATGGAAATAGTGATGTCTACAATGGAGGGATTTCAAACATAAAACTATCATCCATAGTAATTGGTAGCTTGAGAAAGATTATAAAGAGATTCAAGTGAATACATAACCAGAACTCTGTGTCTTACACAGCATACAGAGATTAATACTGTATACTGTACTTTAAATACAATAGAAAAAATACAAAAGGAGAAAAATAAAGCAGTGGTCACACCCAAGATATTCTGAGCTACACTTTGTTGTATATTATATAACAGTATGTAATAATAAAATAAGAATAATTTCACTTGTTATTGGAATAATAATAATAATAACAACAATAATAATGATAATAATAATAATAACGATTGAGTCAGTACTTGAGTGTTGCTTTATTTTGTTGACCTTGGAAAGATGAATGGCATTTGACCTCAGTGGTAGTCGAACTTAAGAATAATAAAATAATAATAATAATAATAATAATGAAAATAATAATAATAATAATAATGAAAATAATAATAATAATGAAAATAATAATAATAATAATAATGAAAATAATAATGAAAATAATAATAATAATAATGAAAATAATAATAATAATAATGAAAATAATAATAATAATAATAATAATAATAATAATAATAATAAATGCCTTGATGCAGTACCAGACACTGACTCTCATGGCTTCTGATCTTGACTGTTGGAAGTGTTGTCATGTACCTGTTTTGCTTGGAAACAAGGGTGTTTCGTTCAATATCCTTAAACAACCCTTATTCAGGGACCTTTTGAATAGGATAGGCTACTCAACCTGAAGAAAATTCTAGCTGGGCCCCACCTACAAGGTCATACCTTGTTTATCTTGATATGAGATCACCATGTCATGCATATATGGTTGTGATGCATGTGCCTGGTGTACCCTTATCAGTCATGATGGGTATACTGGGCTTCATATATTTTACCCCAGTGTCACTTTGATGGCATGCACTGCTCTCTCACTCAATAATAATAATAATGATGATAATAATAATAATAATAATAATATATGATGATTTCAGATTTTGGCCTAAGGCCAGTAACTTCTTGTCGGGTAAGGGTTAGCTGGTTACACCAATACCAATGCTTAATTGGCACTTTATTTTACGAACCCTTAAAGGATGAACAGTGAAGTTGATGTTGTAGGGATTTGTACTCAGGACATAAAGAACCAGAGAAAATAGTGCAAACCATTTATTCTGACAATATAATGACTCTGCCAATCCATACTAACAATCACTATTGTAGAGGGCAATGATGATGATGATGAGACAGAGAAAGCGTATGTCTCTCTCTCTCTCTCTCTCTCTCTCTATATATATATATATATATATATATATATACATATGGACATCTACTGCTCTATAACATAGTGTGCTTCTCTTTCAGATTTATGATTTACTGACAATTTATATATATATATATATATATGTGTGTGTGTGTGTGGTGTGTGTGTGTGTGTATTACATTCACTGAGGACTGTCAACACCCATCAGAATTAACAACCATCTGAATACTGAACCTAAAACCATAATTTAGGTTTAATAGTCCAGTTATGCAATTATAGACACACTTGCATAAGTTGGCAATGAAGCTTCTACATGGTCACTCAAATTTCGATAACAGTCATTGCATGCTTATATACAATACCCTACCAGCTCAAAAAAGATAGGCACATTAGATTATATAACCCTAGATCATTGTAATTGTACTGCTGCATCAACCATATTATAGGATGTTGTCATACATTGCTGGTTGTAATGCACTTCCTGGTAATACAGTTCTATATTTAAGAGATGAGGAATTATGTACATTATTTACATTCGACGGATATTTCTTACTTCTTTATTGCCCACAAGGGGCTAAACATACAGGGGACAAACAAGGACAGACAAAGGGATTAAGTTGATTACATCGACCCCAGTGCATTCAAAACAACAAAAGATTTTATTGTGACTGGATTTAGGAGATCAGTAAACTATTTTCTTCTGAGAGGTAGAGAGAAAAGAACCTCAGCCAAGTTCTTAATGCTAGATGTAGAACGGGGCTTCTTTTAATGGGGTAAATGGCTGGAATACATTATGGACTGATCCAAAGTCAGTCCAGTTTAAGCTCAAAGTCCTCTCATGACTCAGCCTCGGATATTTTTACTGTCTCTATTACAACTTTTCCCACCTCAGTGTACCCCATGCAGGAATTAATATGCAAATGATTGCATATCCACAAATGTGTACCTTCAATCTAATTCTCAGGTTAAATCAACATGACACCAAATGTAACAATGCTGGATCTTTGAATTACAGGCACAATTCACCCATGCATACGTTGTGCATTTATTGAAGCTTGATAAGCATTGTTTATAGAATATTGTTCCATGTTGCTTGTCAAACACATTAATGAATGGTATTTCAATTTTAAGATTTCATCAGTGTTTTGATCACAGAGGAGATAATAAAGGAGTTCTCAATTTCTTATTTAATTCTGACGCAGTTTGTGGGTAATATGTAGCTTAGAGGCACATTGTGACTGGAATTCATTTGGTTTCAATTCTCAGTCGAAGCTACTTCTCTTTACTAAATATTATTAATGTTGTTTTTCTACAACACAGTTATATATATGTCCATTTCTTTGCAAAACATATCTTAGCTATTTTTTCTTCGTCTTTGTCTTCTTTATTATATATTTATATCATAATAATCATCATTGTCTTGACATTGTTGTCATAATCTTATCACCTCCTCTACCACAACTGTCATTGCTGACACCATCATCATCATCATCATCACTGCCACCACCTCCACCATAACCACCAACCTCAACAACATCTCTGTTGTAATCATCATCATCATCTAAATAAGTAAATATAGTCTCCTGATAATATTTTGCTAATGAATTAGAGTAGATCTCTTTTACTTGTTTCAGTCATTTGACTGCAGCCATGCTAGAGCACCACCTTTAGTCAAGCAAATTGACCCCCAGGACTTACTCTTTGTAAGCCTAGTACTTATTCTAATGGTCTCTTTTGCTGAACCACGATGTTACGGGGACGTAAACACACCAGCATCGGTTGTCAAGCGATGTTGGGGGTGACAAACACAGACATACAAACATATACACACACACATACATATATATATATATATATATATATATACATATATACGATGGGATTCTTTCAGTTTCCATCTGCCAAATCCACTCACAAGGCTTTGGTGAGCCCGAAGCTATATTAGAAGACACTTACCCAAGGTGCCATGCAGTGGGACTGAACCCAGAACCATGTGGTTGGTAAGCAAGCTACTTACCACACAGCCACTTATCTCAAATATTGCTCATTTTCCATGTGATGGAAATATTTAAGATACCATTTGTTACTTTTCTTAACCCTACCACCATCACCACATAACTATTCTATTTATTATTTTACTCATTAACCCCTTCCCTATTAAGATGTTTTAATTATAATTTATTACTTTTTTTTTTCTTTTTTTCCTTTCTAGGATCTGAAGAAAACTATCGAGAACCTGAGAGATGGTCTTAGTGAAATGCAAAAACTGAACTCATTGCTGTGCGAAGGTGCCAGTAAGGAACGGCAGGCACCACTCAAACGAGAAATAACTATGATTGATCAAAAGTTGGAACATGTCTATTCTCGTCTGACATCAAAACTTGTACAGTTGGAAGGTACCATTAATCACTGGTCACAATACTACAGCAGACTGAACAACTTCAGCACTTGGTTAGAACAGAAGGAATGTCAACTGACTGAAGTCAAAAAAGACACTGGACAGACACCAGAGAAGCAATTAACCACCATTGAGGTTAGATTTATTTTTTTAGTGTTTTGTTACTTTTTGGTTTTTGTTCTTCTTTTTATGTCTTTTACCCCTTAATGAGCTTTGGTAGGTTATAATCAGTATGAAATACATTTAACTCTTTAGTGTTCGCATTATTCTGCCAAGATTAATGCTTTTTTATCCATATTGTTTTGAACTAATCATGCATTATCTTGTAGCTATGAGATTTTGATGAGGTAGCTGTTAATTTTTAAAACGATATTGTAGGGTTGTCGTGAGAGACCAGATCTGTCCAGTTTGAGCATAAAACAGGCAGAATACTTTTGGCTGGATATGGCCGGTTTAAATGCTAAAGGGTTAATAGACCTTGCTTTTATATATATGTATATACATTACTCCTGAATTGAGTTTGACAATTTGATCTCTGGTTTTCATATATAACTCATCATTTAAAATTTTCTTGTTTATAATTAATTCCTCCTCAATCACCTTGAAACAAATTACTCAATCTTTACCACCACCACTGCTATTGCTGCAATCATTATCCCCACTCCTAGCCGCTCCCTTCTTGCCTCCTCATCTGTTTCCTCCTCCACAACTCTTCTTTCTTTTCTCCTCTTGAAATCAGAGACCTGGTCTGAATATTTGCAGCACAGTTGAATCTGTTATAGTTTCCCAGCTGCCTGCTAGTTGTGCCAGACTGGGTGATGAATTAAGATCACCACTCAGGAGCAGGTACACTCACTCTGGTAGTGTTCCAAACCGTTTACAGCTATCCTGTTTCATTCATAGGGTTTAAATTTACCTGAGACTGTACTAGAAACTGAACATTTTATACATGCTAGTTGGATGAACCTCATAACTCTTTTGATATGAACCTGCCTGAAACCATCCCTAGTTCTAGGACATAAACTTCTAATTCAAAAGTGATCTGAATTAACCCTTTCATTACCAACCTGGCTGAAACCGGCTCTGGTTCTGAGTACAAATGTCTTGTTTTCATAAGTTTTAAATTAAAACCTTCCACCAAACCTTAGTCACAATTTATGTTCCTAACACAAGCTGAATAATAACTAAGTTATTTTACTAAATTCTTTGTTATATTTAAAGTAACTGAAAGAAACACAGCATCTCAAAATAAATACAGTAATGAAAGGGTTAAACTCATCTATCCAAATTTTATATGAATTTGTTCTAAACACCAACTTAAAAATGCCAGTTATTTTACTAAATTCCTCATTGTTTTCCAAATTAATTGAAACCCAGTACCCCCTGACTGACTCCCATTCCAGTGGCATGTAAAAATCACCCACTACACTCTCAGAGTGGTTGGTGTTAGGAAGGGCATCCAGCTGTAGAAACATTGCCCAATCAGATTGGAGCCTGGTGCAGCCACTGGCTCTCCAGACCTCAGTCAAACCGTCCAACCCATGCCAACATGGAAAACGGACGTTAAATGATGATGATGAAGGTAGTATATTTCAACAGAAATATGAAAACAAATGGTTTTATGTGATTAATCCTATTCTAAAGTGATTTAGTATTTTGATTCTTGTGGGTCTCATGCAAAAAAAGTATAGGGAAGAATGTTTTGATAAGCAATGTTGTATCTAGTTTCACCTCTTTACATTCAAATAGATTTTGCCTTTCCTTGATAGAATAAGTTCCAGAGGAAGTAATAATGCTGATATAATACCATATTTTAACGTGTATCAGGAACCCTGATTTTGGGGACTTAAAATTTGGAACAAAGGTTCTCGTAAGGGATTATAATACTATCCATGTATAAGAAACTCCCATATTTTTTAAACCTAATTTTTGACAAAAAGGGTTCCTTATATATGTTAAAATATGGTAATTGACTAAAACCTTTGAAAGAGATACCTCAGGATGGTTAGTGTCCGATAAGTGGAATCAGTAAAAGAATAAAACAAAGTACCATTTTTGATGGCATTAAAGATACTCAGGCATATTAGACACATCCCATTTTCAGCAGTGCATATTCAAGGAGAAAAGGTTTTAGTACTTCAAAGCATTTAATGTATGTTGAACTTCACATTTAGGGACCTGGGGTGATTTTTTTAAAGATTTAAAAAAAAAATAAATGCTTTTTACATGCCATCAAAAAAATACAATGAAAGAAAATGCTTATGAATAGCACAGAGAATATTCTTCTCTCAGCTGAGAGATACTAATCTTTTGGGCTCATGGATGCTGGTGTCACACAAAGCACTTGTGACAGTGTCACATAAAGAGCTTGTGCCAGTTCCACATAGAGGTGCCTGTGCTAGTGCCACATAAAAGCACCTGTGCTAGTGACACGTAAAAGTTCTCTTGCCAGTCCTGCATTGTGCCAGAGCTACTTTAAAGCACCCAGTACACTCTGTAAAGTGGTTGGCATTAGGAAGGATATCCAGCTGTAGAAAGTATGCCAAAATAGACAAATGGAGCCCAGACAGCTCTCCAGCTGCTGTCAAACCATCCAATCCATGCCAGCATGGAAAAACGGATGTTAAATGATGATGATGATGATTGTGGAAGAGCTATACTTGCTATTTAATAGTTTCTAATGTGGGTACAAGGTCAACAATATTGCGGAGAGGGAGCTTAGTTGATTCCATTGACATTAGTACTTAACTGAAACTTTTTTGTCAACCCCCAGAGGGATGAAAAGCAAAATTAACCATGACAAGATTTGAACCCAGAATGTAAGGAGTCAGAACAAATATCACAAAGCATTTATTCTGATGCTTTAACAATTCTGTTATCTCACCATCTTATACTAACCGTCTAATAACACACTTTGCTGTTAAATTAATTTTAAATTTAAATTCATTTCATGTGGTATCAAGATTTTTATTGTACATCTGCGTTCTGCTGACTAACACAGTTCTGACTAACATGGAACTTTCTCAGTGACCAGGTTACAGTTGTGCAGCAAAAGATTGACACCTCATGAAATTGATTTTTGTTCTAAATTTATATTTATCTCATGTGGTATCAAACATTTTTATCACATTACTGCAATCTGATCGTTATATACTTCTATGGGGAAATGGTGTCAGTGACTAAGTTGCAGTTGTGCAACAAAATTTTACATTTCATAAAATAAATCTACAATGAATTTCATAGTTTTGTGTGTTGTTAAAATAGCGAGTATGGCTTTTTCATGATGTAGTTGCTTTAGTTGCAACACACATTCTCTAAACAAGTCAGCTGTTAGATTAGTACAACTCCAGAATGGAGGCACATTGCCCAGTGGTTAGAGCATCAGGTTCACAATCATGAGGTAGTGAGTTCGATTCCTAGCCAAAGCTGTGTTGTATTTTTGAGCAAGACACTTTATTTCACATTGCTTCAGTTCACTCGGCTGAAGAAATGAGTTGCGAGTTACTGACGCCAAGCTGTATCAGCCTTTGCCTTTCCCTTGGACAACATCAGTGGCATGGAGAGGTGAGCTGGCAGAAAAGTTAACATGCCAGGTGAAATGCTTAGCAGTATTCCGTGTGCTGTTACATTCTGAGTTCAAATTCTGCCGAGGTCGACTTTGCCTTTCATCCTTTTGGAGTCGATAAATTAAGTACCAGTTACTCACTGGGGTTGATGTAATCGACTTAATCCTTTTGTCTGTCCTTGTTTGTTCCCTCTGTGTTTAGCCCCTTGTGGGCAAAAAAGAAATAAGTAACACCAGTGGCATGGAGAGGGGAGACTGGTATGCATGGGCAACTGCTGGTCTTTCCAAAGCAGCCTTGTCCAGACTTATATCTTGGAGGGAAATGTCCTTGGTGCATCCCATGCTGATTCATGACTGAAGGGTTCTTTACCCCTTTACTCTTTACAGCTCCAAAAGTAAGAAATTTATAATAGGCATAAGATGGCCTTGTTGTTAAGAAACTTTTTTTACAATCATGTGGTTTTGGGTTCAGTCCACTGCATGGCTCCTAGGGCAATATAGCCCTGAGTCAACTAATGCCTTGTGTGTGAATTTAGTGATGGAAGCTGTGTGGACGCCCATTGTATATACATGTATGTGTGTTTGTGTGTTAGTTAGCCACCACTGCTTGACAACTGGCGTTGGTTGATTTACATCCTCATAACTTAGCAGTTCTGTAAAAAGACAGATAGAATAAGCACCAGACTGAAAAAAAAAGACATAAGTACTGGAGTTGATTTATTTGACTGAAACCTTTCAAAGCGGTGCCCCAGCATGACGACAGCTCAGTGACTAAAATAAGTAAACGCGAAAGGAAGATAAATACCATGGACATTCACTGAATTCATATAGCAGAGAATACAGTCAAATGGAAAATGGTTATCAAGAAGGCTTCATTGTTGATTCATGTCACATTGGTACAATAAATAATTGTTGTTATATGTCTGCTGGTTCTGAAGAAATATAGCTCATATAAACACAATAACCAAACAAGGATTGGTGTGAACTGATACAATGGTGAATATATATGCTTAAATAGGTGTGTTGTTATAGACTTTTATGACTAACCTCAAAAAACTGTTTATTTTGTTGGTCTCTCCATTACATTACATTTTGTCTTTCTAAAGACTAATGTTGGCTTGTTGTATCACCTAGTTTTCTTTCAGGTACCTCATATTCCACTTTTGATATTTGCTTTGGGAATATTTTCTCTCTGCTTTTAGAATAGAAGTTATTTGTTAAACTATTTGTTAGAATAGAAGTTATTTGTTAAACTAGTGAGTACCCAGAGAAAGTCCATGGATGATAAATATCTTCTTTTGTAGTAAATTACTTGGAGCATACTGTATTGAAAGGGATAAATTGAATAAAATATACTTTTTTTCTTTAGTATTTAATAAAATATGTATACAAATTACACTATATGTATATATATATATATATATTTCTTAGACATTTCCTTAGATCTTAATAAGAATATTTATAAGCCTTATAGGAAGCCCAATGATAGACTAAGTTATATTAATGTAGGTTCATGCCATCCCCCTATAGTATTCAAAAATTTAGTTAAAAATATTAGTAAGAGGATTTCTAGCCTCTCCTCTGATAAGGACATCTTCAATAGTGTTGCCCCAGTTTATAATAAGGCTTTAAAAGATAGTGGTTTTAGCGAAAAAATAAAATATACACCCATTACTAGCCCAACAGTAAGGAAAAGGAATAATAGAAATAGGAAGGTCATCTGGTTTACGCCCCCTTACTCACCCAAGGTGGCCTTCAATATAGGTAAATATTTCCTAGCACTGATAGATAGACATTTTCCAGTTAACCATACTTATAGGAAACTCTTCAATAGACACAATTTTAAAATTAGTTTTAGTTCCACTACCAATTTTAAAAACATAATCAAACATAACATACAAAAAACACAAGAAAACAGCTGTTCATGCAGGAATAAAGAATTGTGCCCGCTAAATGGAGCTTGCATGTCCAAGACCATCATATATGAAGCTACCGTAGACTCTATAACCACTAAAGACACCGTTTCGACAAAAAAATACATGGGCCTTACAGAGGGTAACTTCAAGGCCAGGTTCAATAACCACACTTTGAGCTTTAGGCACTGGAACAAAAGAAAAGCGACACAATTATCTAATCATATTTGGTCTTTAAGAGATAAAGGTGTCGATTATAACATACATTGGAAGATTTTGGCCAGATGTAAGCCCTATACCAACGGCAGCGAAAGGTGCGGTCTATGCGACATGGAGAGATGGCTTATCTGGAAAAGCAGCTTAGACCCTACTACATGTCTAAACACAAGGACAGAACTTTTTGGATCATGTCCACACGTGACTAAATTTCTGTTACGTTTTTGGTCCCCTAAAGAAAACAGATAGAACATGCTTTCTATGTTATGTCCCAAGAGGGTTTTTTTTACCTCATCACACCTTCTATCATATATTTTATGTATATTTTTATATATTTTTTATATATTTTTCATGTATTTTTATGTAATTTTTATGGCGAAAAATGCAAGCGATGTATAAGTACGCAGGCAAGCAGAGTTATAACACAGTAATTTCCCTTTGTATAACGGTATTTTTTCATAGTGTTTTCAAATAGCCAGATAACCGAAGAGATGTCGTGGATTCCCACTTCGGCATCTGAAACTCAGAGTTTTGACTTGACTATCGAGTAATGTAACATATTATTTTATATATATATATATATATAGGCATAGAAGAGGCTGTGTGGTAAGTAGCTATAGGCGTAGGAGTGGCTGCGTGGTAAGTAGCTTGCTTACGAAACACATGGTTCCAGGTTCAGTTCCACTGCGTGGCACCTTCGTCAAGTGTCTTCTACTATAGCTTCAGGCCAACCAAAGCCTTGTGAGTGGATTTGGTAGACGGAAACTTGAAGAAGCCCATCGTATATATATATATAATCATGATTCCAATACCCCAACTACTATGCTATGTGCCCTCACATACTATATATATATTTATATATATGTGTGTTTGTGAGTCTATATTTGTCCCTCCAACATCGCTTGACAACTGATGCTGGTGTGTTTACGTCCCCGTAACTTAGCAGTTTGGCAAAAGAGACTGGTAGAATAAGTACTAGACTTACAAAAATAAGTCTTGGGGTCGATTTGCTTGACTAAAAAGGTGGTGCTCCAGCATGGCCACAATCAAATGACTGAAACAAGTAAAAGAGTATAAAGTGAAGAGTATATATATATTTATATATGTATATATATGTATATATATATTTATATATGTATATATATATTTATATATGTATATATATATATATATATATATATATATTATATATGAGGACAACAAATGTTAAGGCAAGGCAAACATCTCAAGTCATATACATCATTATTATTATTGGAAAAAATTCAAAGTCTTACTGCTGTTTCTGGGATATCCCAGAGTATGGGATATTCTGTCATCAGAGACAAATAGGGAAAATGAGAAGGGTATAGATTAATGAAATGATGACATAGAGGACAGGAGTAAAGAAGAAAAAAGAAGTATAAAAGTTCACAGTTCAACTTTCTGATCGGGTACAAATAAGTCCATAAGTCCTTACAATCCTGCATAAACCCCTGTATTTTATATATATATATATATATAGATATAGTTGATTGATGGTAGTTTCTCATAGTCAGAGGAAGATGGTTCTGCAATTTCTTGCTGAATGACCTACACAAATGATCTGTTTGTAGTGATCAAATGTATGTACCATACATTAGCTCATTCCCTGCAGCAAATTGTTGTTGGTTGAACAGGCACGCAGTGAACAACCTGTCATGTGTCAAAGTGATTGCAGATGAAGTGTTTTGCTCAAGAACACAACACACCACTATCTTGCAATCATGATCCCAATACCCCAACTACTATGCTATGTGCCCTCACACACTATATATATATATATATATATATATACATGTAGTATATATATATATAGGCATAGGAATGGCTGTGTGGTAAGTAGCTTGCTTCTGAACCACATGGTTCCTGGTTCAGTCCCACTGCATGGCACCTTGGGCAAGTGTCTTTTACTATAGCCTCAAGCTGACCAAAGCCTTGTGAGTGGATTTGGTAGACAGAAACTGAAAGAAGCCCGTCGTATATATGTATATATATATATATGTATGTTTGTATGTCTGTGTTTGTCTCCCCGCCAAACATTACTTTACAACCGATGCTGGTGTGTTTATGTCCCCGTAACTTAGTGGTTCAGCAAAAGAGACTGATAGAATACCCCATCCTTTATATACACACACACGCACACACACTATATATATATTTCACTTATTTCAGTCATTGGACTGTGGCCATGCTGGGGTACTGCCATGAAGTGACTAGTTAAATAAACCAACTCCAGTACATATTTTTTAAACCACATACTATCAGTCTCTTTTGCCAAACCAATAAGTTACAGAGATGTATGTACATACATTTATATGTATGTATGTATCTGTGTGTGTGCATGTATGTGTCTCTCTGTGTGTATATATGTGTGTGTATAATGTGTCTGTGTGTGTAACATTATAAGTATAATTATACATAAACATGCACACCTGAACAGGGAAGCTTATTATGTACATTTCTACTCAGTAATACGGCACAAATGGAATACATAAGGCTATATACAATTTATGCATAGTTTGTTCAACTTGCATGTGTATTTGTTCTACACTGTATTTAGCTAAACAACCTGTTACTGTTAACATGAAATACAGAAATAATGAAAGTATCACAACTTGTCGCTGTTTCCATGAAATTCAGATATAGTGAAAGTACAATAGCAGCTAATTACTTTATATGTACATGTTGGGAATGGACCGACAGAGAGATGAAGACACACTATTAATTATACTGGTGCATTACTGGAAAATTTTTGTAATACAAAATAATATTTCATTTTTAATTCAGCACGAGAATACACACTAACCCTTATTGTAGTGGCTAAATATACACATACAGAATTAATTAATTTGTATTCTTTGAGGTGTCTTATTATTTGACGATTGTTAGATTACTAGGAAATTTTTCTTCTAATATGAAATATATGAAATTTCATTTTATTATTAATTCTACATGAGAATTTATACTTAACCTTGTTGTAAGATGCTAAATATCTATCAGTCTTTCCTTCTTTCCTTCCTTCTTTCTTTCTTTCTTTCTTTCTCTATGTGTGTGTGCATGTATGTTTATATATATATATTTATATATATATAAATGCATACACTCACGTGTTTGTGTGTGTATATATATATACATCATTTAATGTACACATTTATCTCTCACTCTCACTAGATGGAGTATCACACACACACAGATACACATAATTAATTCATATTCTCTGAAATGTGTTATTTATTTTTTTTATGGTTACTATTTTATCAGTTCCCATCAAAATTACAAAAGTTAGGTAGTATAAATTAAAAAATAAAATCAGCCAGTAGTATAGATTCTGTGAGAATGTCTGGCTGTGAGACATTTCTCTATCTCTATAAATGGCACAGATAACACACTGAGGTGAAAAGACACGCCAAGTAAAATTTATGACTTTTTTCAAGAAGTTTATCATAAACTAATAAATGTCTGCCTTAACATGCTCCGAATGTGTGCCCACACGTGTGTGTGTGTGTGTGTATATATTAGCAAGTCTTAATAGACATTCAAGCTTTCTCTCACACACTCACACATACTCTCATATATTCCTGTACCTACATACTCACACACACATACACATACAGTCACTCACATATGCACACACATGCACACACACACACTTATACATACCTCACTACCACACACACACACACACTCTCTCTCTCTTTCTCTCTCTCTCTCTCTCTCTCTCTCACATACACACACACACATACACATTTATCATAATCATTGTTTTAATGTCCCTTTTCCCTTGCTGGCAAGTGTTAGGTTAGCCTAAAGTATGGTATTAGACCATTCCTTTGATCCTGTTTCATGTAACAACATATTTATTTGATTAAGCTGCAGGCCTGTTGACTCTTATGTGAGTGCAGGCTAGGTTGTGACTATGTTGTTAACTGGTTTGCTTTATTACAACAATGCTGATTCAGTTGTGTGGTGCCTTGGGCAAGTGTTGTTTTAATATTGTCATGGATCCACCAAAACCTTGAGAGAGAAATTTGGTGGACAGAAATTGTGCTGAAGCTTGTTGGAAAGTTCTTTCCAGTTCTTCAGGGTTGGAGATATCTTAACTTATCACTCAGTTTAACACACTATGTGAGGCTTAGGTACCTTTGGTAGGATCCAGTATGTTGCAAGTGTTGTGATCAAAAATCCAATCTAAAGATAACTTCTTCCTTTCCTTTCATTATTCTCAGAAATCTGGGAAAGGACCATGGAGCCTTATGCTTCTTCCTCTGGCTTAGCCATTGAAAAAGTCCCCTTCCTTACTGTCATCATCATTTAAAGTCTATGTTCCATACTGGCATGGGTTGGATGGTTTGATGGAATCCAACAGGTTCAAGGACTGCATCATGCATGATTCACTGTCTACTTTGGCACGGTTTCTGCAGCTGGTTGCCCTTCTTAGTGCTAACTACTTTACACTATGTACTGGATGCTGACCAAAATCTTGTGAGTTCATATCACTTAGACATACAGTGCAACTGTCTGCTTTCCGTATCTACATATGTTTAATGGCCTATGTTTTACTATCTGTATGCCTGTCAGTCTACACCAATGTTGGAGTATCCTTCATTGAAGAAATGCCAAATGTAATAGACATTTTCTTTAAAAATCTCCACAAAATAGGAATCTCATTCACATAGAAAGTGTTGAAAATTATTAATTTAGGGAGAACATACATCCTTATAAGGATTATATCAATACAGAAAAATAACCTTACAAAAGGAAGCTATGTTCATTCTCGTAGAAACTGTTATCTCTGAATCTTTAGCACACACAAAACATGTGAGGTTACTATGTGCATTGCAACAATAGGAACCATACCAAAGATTTTGTAATGTGTTTCTTTAACCAAGACTCCTCCTGCTTTGAACTAAGTAAAAATAGTTGGCATCATTTATGTATCACAGTAAAATGCTTATTTGTTCACCCAGTTGGGAAGTGTTTCCAATCTCTACTATTACAGAAACGAATCAATAAGAGATGGAGGGAGGGAGAGAGTGAAGCATGTGATTAGCTGATCAGCTAGAGATAGTAACTCACTCCACCTCAAATGACATCCTACCATCGTAGAAGGAACAGACTGGATAATGTTGTCCAAAATACATTATGTCTGGAAAAAAAAATAAAAGGGATGGCCAGTTGGAATATCTTTGATTATAGGTCTGCTTGTAAAAGAATATATATGTCAGTTGTACAGAAAATGTGAAATAAGGTGTAAATATCATAGAATTGTGTTATTAATATCCTGAATATATGGTGATACAATGTTACTACTGCTGCTGCTACTACTACTACTACTACTACTACTACTACTGCTACTACTACTACTACTACTACTGCTGCTACTGCTGCTGCTACTACTACTACTACTACTACTACTACTACTACTACTACTACTACTACTTACAAAATATCAAATATTAAACAACTTACAAAATATTAAAGAAATTGGTCACCAAAGGAGTGTCAGTGCAATTGTTTGACCTGTTAGAAAGAGCTGCCAGATCCACATCAAATTATCCCATACCATATTTAAAAAGGAAGGAAGGACATTTTGGATAATGTGTCCCTTTATACACTATGTTTGAAAGATAAAGAAATGTGATATTCATGGGTGGCATAACTTTGAACATAAGTCTGTTTGATCAGGTCTGACCTAAAATTAAACAATAACAACAAATAAAGAAACAGTTTCAAAGAAAATAAAACTATATTGTAACTATTACTGGTTAATACTCTACTATAGAAAAAAATCAGTGAAATATAATATAATATAATATAATGTAAGCATAGGAGTGGCTGTGTGGTAAGTAGCTTGCTTGCCAACCACATGGTTCCAGATTCAGTCCCACTGGGCAAGTGACTTCTACTATAACCTTGGCCGACTAAAGCTTTGAGTGGATTTGGTAGATGGAAACTGAAAGAAGCCCGTCATATATATGTGTGTGTGTGTGTATATGTTTGTGTGTCTGTGTTTGTCCCTCCAACATCACCTGACAACCGATGCTGGTGTGTTTATGTCCCCATAACTTAGCAGTTCGGTAAAAGGGAACTGTTATAGTGGTGCTACTGCATTCCTTAGGGAATCAACTAATTGCCTATGTTTAAGGCAGTAAGCTGACAGAATTGCTAGCATACTGGGCAACATGCTTAGCTTCTTCTGTCGTTATGTTCTGAGTCCAAATTCTACTAGGGTTGACTTTGCCTTTCATCCTTACAGGGTTGATAAAACAAGTTCTATTCAAGCACTGGGGTCAATGTAATCGACTACTCCCCTCCCATGAAATTTCAGGCCTGATGCTTATAACAGAAAGGATTATTATTCTGAGCGCAACATTCCCTTTCATCCTTTCAGGGTTGATAAAATAATTACCAATTGAACACTGGGGTCAATGTAACCAACTTAGACCCACCCCATCCAAAATTGTTGGCCTTGTGTCAGAATTAGAAACCAATTAATTGCCTATGTCTGAAATTTATGGCCATCATCTCCAATGCTACTGTTACCCTCCTGGATATCTCTGTCACTATTGAAAACACATTTCTATCTCTATTCCTCACACACACACACACACGAACACCCTACTTTTCTTCTCACCCTGCTCGCACTACAACTGCCATACCATTCTTGCAATTTCGTTGATTCTGATAACTTTGTAGTTAAAACACAGATTTTATTGATTTTTTTTCTTCTTTTCCAAATCTAATGAAATGCACCATTTCTTCCCAACATGGGGTTACTCTGTACCCTGAGTCAACTTTGCATTCCAGTGATCCCAGGTCACTAACAAAGCCTCTGTACATTTGCCCTAAACACACATACACCATCCCAAAGACAGTATTCTCTTTTCTACAACGTTTCTGTGCCAGTGGCACGTAAAAAGCACCATTCAAGCATGATTGTTCCTAATCCTCCTCTCATCTCTTTCAAACGGTACAAAAATCTCCATTAATCTCTTATTTAAAAACTCCTTTCCCTCCTGTTATACAACCCAGCACCTTTAGAGGTTCCCATCTGCTATGTTACTCTTCTCTCTTTATGTCTGCCAGCAGACTCATAATTGATTCCAAAACTTAGTTCAGTGCCTCTGATCGTTTTGATTACACATTCACTGCCATTTTGATTTTCTCTGTGGGTGAAGTCAAACGTCATTTAAGTGACTGATTCTGTAAATACTTTCACAGTGTTCGGTATCGCACTCAAGTAACCTCCAAAGTTGTGGCTAGACATTTTTGTTTGTCAGACCATTTCTTCAACCATCTTTCTGTGTATAAAATTATGTGACGAGGGAAGGAATAATGTGTGTGTGAAAGAGATAGAGAGATAAAGGATGGGTGAATGAAAGGACTGAAGGACAGCAATACATGGCTGTCATCTTTAGAAAACACTTGATTAAAAACATTTCAACCTGCTTGTCAGAAAATGTCTTTCTAAATACATCAGAGCTATGTATATTAATAGATTTGCTGTACAATTTAGTGACACTCTGAAATTAAATTCTTAGGAATCTTGGTACAATCATACATGCAGACACATGGTGATATGCAGAACACCTACATGCTGTTAATGTCGTCGGCGGTGTCACTTTAATGTTCACTTCTCCAGGCTTGTGTGGGTCAGACAGAATTTTTTGAATCAGTTTTTCTATTGCACGATGCCCTTCTTGTTTTAACAAACTTCATCTGTTTCCAAGTAAGGTAATATATCCCCATGACCAGATATTCTTTCTCTGAAGATTGGAAAGAAGGATACCATTTGCATGACAGTAACATTCATTTTGCAACTATCATGCAAAGTCAAGGCAAGAAAATGGTAACGCACACATGCATGCATGCATGCATGATGGACTTTCAATTTCTGCCTACCAAATTCACTCACAAGGCTTTGGTCAAGCTAGGACTATAGTAGAAGACACCTGCCCAAGGTGCCACACAGTGGAGCTGATCGTGAACTCATGTTGGGAAGCAATCTTCTTACCACACAGCCATACCTGCACCTGTATCTATAAGTAATATTACTGAACTCACCTGAATAACTCAGAACTTCTCAGCTCATGGTCTGAACTGGTTCATGGATCAGCTTTTGGAAGTTCTAATTAAAATGCTAGGTTTCAATGTAGCTAGCAGTATTCATGGGTAGTAGACCTAACCCATCACCTGGTTAGCATCATTGCTTGGCACTGTGGTTACTTTTAGTGGATGAATCCATTCTGTTGCAAGCATTTAAACCAGGCTTCCATTGACTTCTTCCCTTTTTGTAAGACTGGAGACTGACTCATTCGAATTATGTTGTGTAGATATGAATATAACTAGCATTCTGTCAGTTGTGATGACAAGGGTTCTGGTTGGTCCAGTCATGGAACAGCTGCCCATGATATTAATGAATAAGTGGCTGAACACTCCACAGACATGCTTACCCATAACATAGTGCTCAGGGAAATTCAGCGTGACACAGGATGTGACAAGGCTGGCCCTTTGAATTACAAGTACTACATATTTCTTATTTCTTTATTGCCCACAAGGGGCTAAACATAGAGGGGAAAACAAGGACAGACAAAGGGATTAAGTCGATTACATCGACCCCAGTGTGTAACTGGTACTTAATTTATCAACCCCGAAAAGATGAAAGGAAAGTTGACCTTGGCGGAATTTGAACTCAGAACGTAACAGCAGATGAAATACCGCTAAGCATTTCGCCCGGCATGTTAACGTTTCTGCCAGCTCGCCACCTTTGGTACTACACATTTCTGCCAGGTGAATAGACTGAAGCAATGTGAAATAAAATGTCTTGCTCAAGGGCACAAAATGCCACCAGGTATCAAATTCAACCTTATGATCTTGACTTGACTACCCTAAGCACTTAGCCATGAGCCTTCACTAGATATGACTTTACATTCTAAAGAGGTTTTTAACCCTTTCGATAGAGCTGCAATGCTGTATGGGAATGAAACATGGTGTCTGAGGGAGAGAGAGAGATGGTAATTTTGAGAAGGACTGAGAGAGCAACGGTGAGAGAAATGTGTGGGATGAAGCTGTTTGATAAGAAGAGGACTGAGGATTTGATGGGAGTGCTGGGGTTGGAGGAATTGGTGGAATGGTTGGCAAGAGCAAATAGAGTGAGGTGGTATGGGCATGTGTTGAGGAGGGATGAAGGGCATGTTTTGAGGAAGGTGATTGTGTTTGAAGTAAATGGAGCGTGAAAGTGAGGAAGACTGAGGAAAAGGTTGAGGGGATAGTTGGAGGAGGAGATGGGGGGGGGGTGAAAAAGGAGGATGTCCAAAACTGGGCAAGATGGCGAGATGGTGTGAGGATGATTGCTATGGCATTGAGGTAGATCTGGCAACCCCAATTAACAAGGACAAAACCCAGATTTAAAACGCTGGATGATGATAATCATGACAATGATACCAACCCAGCTGAAACTGCCTCTGGCTCTGTAATACAAATGTCTTGTTTTTATAAGTTCTGAATTAAAATCTTCAACCAAACCTCAGTCACAATTTATGTTCCTAACACTCTCTTAATGATAACTAAATTATTTTACTAAATATTTTGTTATATTTAAAATTAATTGAAAGAAATACAGAGCATCTCAAAAGAAATATGATAACGAAAGGGTCAATAGCTTGCTGGCAACTTATCCCATTTGATATCAGACATAATGTATAAAGTTTTTCCAATTATTTTCCTTCATCATTCATTTTGTTGTCTTTCATTTGACTCTTCAATTTTGAAGAAATTTGTTTGCAATTTCTGTTGTGTCTGGGGAGAGTCATTTTCTTTTTGTGCCTTGTAATGTAACACGCTCACCGGTAAAATTACCACTTATTTCTTATTTTTATTTTCCTAAAATTTTCATTGCGTCTTGCAACCTTTTCAATAGTCTTGACTTTGTCCATTATTATTTAATATTCATCCATTCATTTATTTATTTATTTATTTCATATACTGACAGTTATTCATTTAATGTTGATTTATTTATTTAATTTACCAACAGTTATTGATTTGATATTTATTTATTAATCTATTTAATTTATTTATTTAATTTATAGACAATCTGCACCGAGGTGAAAAATAACCATGTTACACTGGACAACTTAGAAGAAGATGCAAAAGGTCTTGTCCAAAACTTCCGTTCCAGGGAGACAGCTGCTTTAAAGTCTAAATTGGTAACAATCCGTCGACAATGGCAACAACTTGTAAATAAGGCTGATGACTATAAGTCATCATATACTGGTAGTGTTTCTCATTGGAAGAAATACAGTCTGTTACTAGAGCAATTATCACCATGGGTAGAATCAGCACAGAAGTATTGCTCCCAAGAAGTGCCAAAATGTTCCTCACTTGATGATTCTACACAATTATATAAAGATCATCAGGTATTTATATATATTGATATCTCTAATGTTTAAAATGCATCATCATCATCATCACCACCACCACCACCACCACGTGTCTATTTCCCATGTTGGCATGGTTTGGACAGTTTGACAGGAGCTAGTAAGCCAGAGAACAGCATCAGGCTGTGTTGTCTACCTTGGCATGGTTTCTACAGCTGGATGCCCATAGCTTATATATGAAAACAATTATTATGGTATATAATAGGATACACTTGTTTATGTGTATCTGAAATGGACAGGTAGAGATAAACAGAAAGAATAGGCTGTGACTGCGAAGACCCAACAAATGAGTTCATGGCTGTTTCCTGCATCAGCTTCACAAAACCAGCCCCAGCCCATCCATAGTACCTTGGATCACAGGACAGCCTACTGTACTTACTTTGGATCATAGGGCAACCTGCTGTACTTGAGGAGACCTATTGAGTCAAGTACATCAACATCAAAATAAAAATCAGATGGAAATTGTAGTTGTGATACCTGTGCCGGTGGCACGTAAAAAGCGCCATCCGAATGTGGATGATGCCAGTGCCGCCTTAACTGGCTTCCATGCCGGTGGCACGTAAAAAGCACCAACCAATCGTGGTTGTTGCCAACCTCCCCTGGCACATAAAAAGCACCCACTACACTCACGGAGTGGTTGGCATTAGGAAGGGCATCCAGCTGTAGAAACACTGCCAGATCAGACTGGAGCCTGGTGCAGCCTCCTGGCTTCCCAGACTCCGGTCAAACCGTCCAACCCATGCTAGCATGGAAAATGGATGTTAAATGATGATGATGAAGATGAATATTATGAATGTTATTAAAGCGAAGATAGTCACTGCTTCTTCGATTGTTTCAGTGTTGGCCTTCCATACAACATCAGCACCATACAGCATTTTTATCTCTCAATGTCCCCATCTGCCTGGTTATAAATACGTATCATTGAGAGATCGATATGGATTTTCTAATCAGGAATTTCATCCATATTTGATTCATTTTCAATCAAAACACATTGAATTTTGCCCTTGGTAAATGCACCTAGCACACTCTGTAAAGTGGTTGACATTAGGAAGGATATCCTACCATGCAGACCATGCCAAAACAGACAATTAGAACTCGGTGCAACCCACTGGCTGGCCAGTTCCTGTAAAATCATTCAATCCATACTAACATGGAAAACAGATGTTAAATGATGCTGACAAGAACCAGTGTGTGTATGTTTATAATTGGCGTAATGTCCTTCCTAAGATACAACAAAGTATGTTTCAACACACAAGTTCTCATCAAGAATCTTGCAAACCAAATATAAAACCTTGTATATTTACTTAGTGATTCATTCATCACTACTTAGGCAAATCCAGACATGTTTTACTTTACTGATGAGGTCAGAATAAGATAAAAACATGGCTGGAATTATTTCCTACTCTTACTAGAAAAATGAAAATGATATTAGTCGTAGATTAACATATTTTTACCTTCACTGTATAATTCTTTTTAGTCAAGTTCTTAACATTGCCCATATATTAAATATATTAACACTAACTTAGCTATTACTTTTCATATGGATGGTATCTTTGAATTATTAGATCAGCCATTGTTTGTCAGATTTTATTAGAGTCAATTTAATATCGCAGTGTACTGACCACTGTTATTATATTGTACCAAACAGCTGGAAAGTTGATTATCTCTTGCACAGTTTTTAAAGGTTGCCAACAATGCTATAGTTGGCCACTTCTTAATCTTAGAAATACTGCCTGAATCTGTTCAGTAATAACAACTATTGCCCTTACTTTCTAGTTATTCCAATACATAAATTTTTTTTTAATATCTAAGATAGAAAATTATTGGCCTATTAACTTGACATGTATAGCATGTATGGAAACTATAATTAATGAAATTTTAATAAAATTCCTTTGCGAACATGGATGGAAGATACTTCAGTCGTTTACCAAGAGTTTTGCAAAGGCTTTTAATACAGTATGTCTCAACAAATTACTATTTATTGTCATCATCATCATCATCATAACCACCACCATCACCATCATCGTCGTCATTATCATCATCATCATTGTGTTCATTGCCATTTTAATGTCCACTTCTTTTATTGCCTGCATGAGTCGAACAGAATTTGTTGCATGGGTCAGAAAGAATTCTTCATTCGGAGGCCCTTTCTCTTGCCAACTCTCACCTGTTTCCATGCAAACTTAATATTTCTCCATGACTAGACATGTTTTCACAAAAGATTGGAAATGAATGACACTGCTTATATGTTGGTAACTCTCGTTTACAACTATCATGTGATGTCAAGACAAGGAGACACAAACAGACACACACATATGATGGTCTTCTTTCAGTTTCTGTCTACCAAATCCACTCACAAGTCTTTGGGTGACTCAGAGCTTTAGTAGAAAACACTTGCCTAAGGTGTCATGCAGTGGGACTGAACCCAGAACCATGGACATTATGATTAGTAATAAATGATATTAATCGTATGACTGAATTACCTCATCCTCTGTGTGTGTGCATTTGTGAGTGTCCCCATGTCCTTCTTTTGATATTGCATAATGGTTGTGCACAGGCATCACCTTCATACATGTTACTATCATTCATTTCCAGTCTTCTATGAAAGACCTGTCTAACTTGCTTGGAAAAGGGTGAGAGCTGGCAGTGGTAAGGGCATCCGGCTGTAGAAAATCTGACTCAGCAAATTCCATCTGAGCCATGCAGACATGGAAAAGTAGTCATCAAAACAAGTCATGATGATGATGATGATGTTTGGTGTAGGAACAAATCATTGGCAACTTCACTATCTTCACAATCTCACATCCGAATATTGCATGTTTAATACTTTTTTTAATATTCAAAAAGCTTCTTTTTTTTTTTTTTTGTTACTACCTTTGTATTTAATGCCACTTTCAGGCATCCACAATGCATCATTTTGTATGATTCTTTTTTGAACTACATTTGTGAATAAAGTGAATTTAATTGAAACTCACTGATTGAAGCCTAAACATTCTATATGAATAATGAAGTTAGTGTTAACATAGTTAATAAACGGAGTTAATTAGAAATAATGATTCAATGAAGCAAATGTAGAATTAATTAATTACTAATATTATATTCATTATTTTGATAAGTACAACAGACAGCTCCAGACATATTTTGGTCTTATTATGTCCTCATTTGTGAAGCATACACTTCATTTTACTTATTGAATTAGTGATGAAGGAATCAATAAATAAATGTATAAGAATATACAATGGTTGGGGAAGAAGAAAATGGAATTGTTTACAGAATGAATAATTCAAAGGTATCTGATGAATTGATGATGGAAATGAACTGGGTGGTTCTTGGACAAATTTCTTCCTGAATGATTGCTTGCTTGGTTCTTCTTTTATTGCTACAAATGAAAAAAAAAATAAGGCTTTTATGTAACATTTTTTTAATTTGCCTTTATTTTGTCTTAGATTTTTATTCAAGAATATGAAAAACATTCTATCATGTTTGAGACACTGTGTACTGAAGGTCTACGAGTAACTAACCAACCAGAAGTTATCCAACAAATTGACCAACTTCAACAACAGCTAAATGAAATACAGAGTGCCACCGAGAGACAAACTAGTGAGATAGAAGAAAGACAATTAGCCTTTGTCACATTAGCAAATAATATAGAAAAGTTCCAGACTATCATCCATAAATATGAATCTAAGCTGTATGTTACACCTGTAATAAACACAACTGATTTACAGATTCTTAACCATGAGTTAGCATTAAGTAAGGTAAGTTGATTGTTGTTTGTGTCATTCTATCATTTATTTCTCATCTTTGAGTTAGAACTGCAAGTCAAGGATGAATTCTTTTATAGAGGAATCATTAAAAACACTCTTGGCTCTAATTTACAATAGAATCGTTTGAATGATAAATGATATATCTAAAAATGCAAATGTGTTAAGGAAAGAAAGAATTTTATTCATAAATAATTCATGATTTGGAAATATACCTGAATAACAAAGGCATCAAAGCAATGTAATGCAAATTGTGGGGAGTGGCATATGATCTGAATAAAGAAGTGGTTTGAGGTATCTTTAAGATATAGATATAGAAATGGGTCAAAGAAAGACCTTGTAAATGGTATAAAAGAATATTGAATTAATCAAATTTGTACTGTAGTATGATTAATTCTGGATATTCTAACAGAAATATGAAGGAATATCTAATATAAAGGAATCTGACTACATTAAAGTTGTTTGGGCCTTATGTAGCTTAGAATTAAGATTCTTCAGTTGTCAAGTCCACCTTGCTTTCTAAGGATTTTAACCTTAAAATTAATTCATAGCAGTTCTAAATATATACCCTAATATAAAATACACATTGAAAAATTACACAAGAGGAGAAACTATTAGGCTAACAAGGAATAAATGCTACAATTACTGTTGAAATTATTGGCTTTGTTGAAAAATGTTCCAAAAATATTGGAAAACTATTGAATTTTTCCTTGCATTAATTTTCAAGTTGAACTGTAGATTTTCTCATTTCATTCTTCGGATGGCATTGTATATTGTTTTAGCAACAACGTCATGTCTCACCAGGAGGTAGCTCTTTGGTAGCATTTTTGGGCAGCTGCTGGTCACATGTGTGATGTCTTCCACAGAAATTTGACATGATCAACATTTTTGGTTGCATTTTGGAGCTTCAACGAGCTTCACTGTCTGTTTTGTTGATTAGGTATTTTGAAGCAATCTCCTGCTCTTGGATTGCAAATGCATAGTCTTCAAGCTGTGACATAATGTTGTGATTGTGAGTCCAAGAAAGGCTGCACTTCATGTCAATATTATTGTCATCAAGTGTTCAGGAAATATACCCATACATAATCTTTTTATGGTATGCTGAGTGATTCTCATTCAGGTCTTTTTTGAGGTATGTTAGCCCTACAGTTTTAGGGTTGTATGGAAGTCATCAGGAAGAAAATGATTTTTGAAGGGCTTAATGTCAAGATATAGCATGTTTTTTCTCTTCACTTTTCAGTACTAGGTTTATATATTCATTTTTGCTGCTGTTGCTTAGCTGGTGCTATCTGAGAGAGACTATATAACATTCGAAAACTGTTTGCACTGATCTCAAGTTTCTTACTCCTTCATTTCTTCTTTGGTAAAGCCTGTCAATATTATTATTTCTGTGGAAGCTTCCAGACAATGTCAGGCTCATGTGGGTTTTAATGTCTATGGAGTGAATTTCCTCCATAAAGCCCAGTCAAGTGTCCTGAATGTTTGTATCAACACTGATACTGTGAATGTATTATGGCATATTGTCTTGTAAGAAAAGTGTTCCAACTGACATATTTTTCTTAGTCTCGTGTAATATTTTTGTAAGACTCTATATTTATTGGTTTCAAATTTTGGCGCAAAGCCAGCAAGTTCGAGGGAAGGGGCTAGATGATTATATGACCTCAGTATTCAACTAATACTTAATTTATCGACCCTGAAAGGATGAATGACAAAGTCGACCTCAGTGGAATTTGAGCTTGGAACAAAAGAATGGATGAAATACCTTTAAGTGTTTTGCCAAGCATGCTAATGATTCTACCAGCTTGCCACTATAATTACTCCATATTTATTCAATGCCTGGGTATTTATTTGTAGCATTCTTTGAGAGAAAGATCATTGATGCACATGTTTACTGTATGTATGTATATCTATATAAGTGTATGCATGTATCAAAATGTAGCTATTTTCTAGTTTTACTTTTTTATTTGTATTTTATAATTTTTATGTATCTTTTGTTTGGAAAAATAAACTTTACTAATTCAACATCATGGTATTTCTAGACTTTCACACTCTTCATTAGGATAATAAGTGCTATTGATATGTGTAATTAACTCATTTTTGATTGGTAAATATGATTTCTGTATCAACAACAAACTCAAATGAAGAAAATAATATTAAAAAACATAAAGCATGTATATTTTTATTGTTTGAAATGATATCTCTCCTTTAGAAATGCATATGGAAATTATGGGGAAAATGTTGTCTTAAAATTCTGACATTTCTTTAAAACTCTTTTAATTATTGTTTCTGTTTTAGGCCTTGAAGGAAGACATACACAATCAAGATAACAATATAGAACCACTTAAAAGTCAGTTCACCAAAGTTAAAGTACATACAGTTCCTGCTGGCATTCCACGACTTCAGGAGTGTGAGAAACAGATTTTAGATGCTTGGGATAATATCAAAATACTCTCAGAAGACCGCCAGAAAACAATTACTTTAGCTCTGAAATCATCTGAGGAATTTGATGCAAATTTGGCTCATATGGAACATTGGCTATATCTGTGTGACCAAAACCTTGCACGAACGTCAGAAATTTATTCTGATGATATTCCAAATGTTCAGCAAGAGTTTAAGGTAAATAAGGAATTTTCTTCTTGTTCTGGTTAGGTCATCATCTCATAAGCTTGGAAGGTTGGGAGAGGGGCCCCCAGAGTTCCTTCAACTAGTTTATTTAAAATATCCTTGAAATTAACCTTTCTGTTGGTTATGCAGATAAGAAGTTGATTTTCCAATCATGTGGTCTTGGGTTTGGTCTTATTACATGGCACCTTGGGTAAGTGTCTTCTACTATGGCCCTGGTCCAACCAAAGCCCTCTCGGTAGATTTGATAGATGAAAAGTGAAAGAAGCTCATTGTATGTATATATACAGGGTTGACCAAAAGTCACCCAGCTGTAAATCAAAATTCCATAAATACTATCTGTATTTCTGTATTGACTTGAATGGAAAAATGTGTTGCCGAAGAAGGACTTCAGTTTGAACAATTTTCATGATGTTTCATATTTAGATGCTTTCATTAAATTCACTCAGTTGTTAAACAAAAATAAATCTTGGAATAAAATAGTTTTGATTTACTGTCCGGTGACTGTTGGCCAACCCTGTACATATATATATATATGCATATGTGTGTATGTTTGTGAGTCTATGTGTGTGTGTACGTGAGTGTGTGCATGGGTGTATGTATGCTTCTGTCACCTTGTCTTGACATCACACTATTGTTATAAACAAACATTACCATTATACAAGCAGTGTCCTTTGATTCTAATCTTTTATGAAAACATGTCTGGTCATAGGAAACCTTGCTTGGAGGCAGGTGAGGGTTGGGCAATAGGAAAGATTTTCTATGGCTGGGTGTCCATAGAAAATCTGCCTTAATGAGTTCTTTGATCCTTACAAATATGGAAATATGGACATCAAGTACAATGAAGTGCTTTACTCAAGGGCACAGTACATGATTCAGTCCAGGAATTGAACCCATGGTACATGGACAGACGGTGCTGAAGGATAAGAAGTTGAAACCAAGAAGCTGAATGGACACAATGCCGAGCAGACATAAAGCTGAACGGATAAGAAGCTGAAAAGATATATGAAAATTAAAATTTAATCATTTAATCTCATTAAATCTTAAGTGACAAATTGGTGAATTGGTCATTAAACTATTTAGGTTGGAAGGTTTTTTAAAAATTTTATTCTGTCCATTTGGCTTTATGTCTGTTCAGCATTGTCTGTTTGGCATTGTGTCCATTCAGCTTCTTGGTGTTAGCTTCTTGTCCTTCGGCAAAAGTGCATTCGGCATCCTGTCTGTACACGGAACCCATAACCTTATGATCACGAGCTTGTCATCCTACCACTAGACATTGAATTTGATATATGTCAATTTTTAAATTAACATCAGCTACACTGAGATCATTAATTTCTCTATTTTTTAATTATTTAACCAGTCTCATTGGTTATGGACAGAAATGATCATTTCTCTCTCATGAAACAAAAACCTTGTCAGTTATGTATTGTTTTAAATATTTCTTACTGCTTTTTTTTTTAATATCATTTTTATTTATGATTTTATTTTATTTATTTTTAGACAATGCTGTCAGAATGGCATGAGAATAGTTCCAATTACAAGAAACTTTCTTCAGATTTCCAATACTACATAAATAATTGCTCAGAAGATGAAGCAGCAGTCCTTAAAGAACGATATGATCGACTCTCTGATATTTACCAAAGAGTAAAAGAACTCTCTACAAGCCGTGAAGAAGCATGCCAAAACTGGCTGATGTATGCTGAAACTAGTAAACAGTATCAGATCAAACTGAAACAACTTCAACAACAATTGTCTTCATCCAATATCAAAGAACCTGAGATCGTTGGAATAATGGAATCAATCCAATCTATTGCTGATGAACTGAAAGATTGGAATAATTCCATAAAGGATTTAGATTCTTTGATGAAAATATCATGCCTCACCATAAAAGACAGAGCAACACAAAGATCACTTCATTTTCCTTCAGAATTACAGAACATCCAGACACTTTGTAAAGACATACATATGACCGTCAGCAGGAAAGAGGAAAAGCTTGGAGAAATGAACAAACAGTGGCAAGATTTTAATAATAAGAGGAACAATTTAATTGAAAACCTGGAGTCATTTGAGACAGAAGTGAATTCCCTTTCTGTGGAAAATTCTTCATTAAGTGGAGTTACTGATATGATCAATAATATCGAGGTAAACTTGTAAATTGCTATTTCTACCCATGTATAAGTTGTACCCTACTTTTTTCGCTTAAAATCAAGTATAAAATATTACACCTTATACACAAGTAAATATGATATATTATTTGCAAATAATTTGCAGATACAGGTGCTGCCAGTTGAAAGCTCTGCATGCCAGGCACTAGCAGGGTTTTTAGGGCCATCATGTATATGTTATACCCCAAATTTAGAGTTAAGTCTTGTTACAAAACTTTTTCCCTTCTTACTTTTAGCTTTGCTCCATGTATAAGTTGCATCCCAGTTTTTTTCTTTTTCAATTGAAATCAAGTATAAAATCGTAGGACTTATGCAGAAATAAATACAGCAATTTTCTTTTACTACCTTTGTTTAATCACCATCATTATCATCATCACTGCTGTCACCACCACCATTGTCATTGTCATCATTCTACATCAGTGTTTGCCATATTGGTGTGGGAAAAGGATTGGCTCTATTGGTATCTGGACTAGTGAATTCTGAAAGGAAACTTATTTGAATGGGTGTCCATGTGATGCTTTCTAAAGTAGAGATGTTGGTCTATATTGGATGGATCATTATGCCAGTAATAAACATGCACACTAGTTTCTGTTTCACTTCTTTATTATTATTGTTGTTGTTGTTGTTAGTCAATTGGTTAACCATTTAAGCAATGTACTAATTGATTGACTATTTGATCAATCAACCAGTTGATTACATTGACCCCAGTGCTTGATTGGTATTTATTTTATCAACATTGTAAAGGTGAAGTATAAAGTCAACCTTGGAGGGATCCTAGCTCAGAAGCACTGGTGCTGGCACCATGTAAAATGTACCCAGCATGCTCTGTGAAGTGGTTGGCATTAGGAAGGGCACCTAGCCATAGGAACCATGCCAAAGCCGGTAACAGAGCCTGGCACAGTGCTGCCCTTGCCAACTCCTTTCAACTCATGCCAACATAGAAAACAGATGGATGAAGAAGACGATGATGATGATGATGGGAAGGATTGGAGGAGAGGAAATACTGTAAAGCATTTTTTCCTTTATGCTTTTGCTATTATAGATAGAGAATGCCTGTAAATTGTGTAAACAAGAGAAGGACATTCTGTGTGTATGTGTGTGTGGGTATTTATATATATATATCACCGTGATGACCGTGACCAACCAGGCTATCAGGTGTTGTTGCACATCACTGGTCACCATGTGCTTCACATTGTTTTAGCCTTCAAATGACGCCACCCCGCTGGCTAAGCGAGCAGGCCAATTTATATATATATATATATAAACATACATATATATATATATATATATATATATGTGTGTGTGTATGTGTGTATGTTTATATATATATATCTCGTCTGGCACCTGTGTCGGTGGCACATAAAATCACCCACTACACTCTCGGAGTGGTTGGCGTTAGGAAGGGCATCCAGCTGTAGAAACACTGCCAGATCTGACTGGACTGGTGCAGCTTTCGGGCTCCCCAGACCCCAGTTGAACCGTCCAACCCATGCTAGCATGGAAAGCGGACGTTAAATGATGATGATGATGATGATGATGATATATATATATATATATATATATATATGCATATATGGATATATGCATCTGTCTGTGCTTTTGTGTATATGTTTATGTGAGATAATGCATTTGAGTGTGCGTTTGTGCATATATTTATGTGGATATGTGGTATAGTGTGTATACATTTATATCTGCACACCTGTGTATTTGTTATACATGATGTGTGTGGGTCTTTAAGGCTGTGGAATAAATTTGTGTGGATACACACACACACACACTATATTCTATTAAATGTTCGTCAAGTGATAGTATTTCGGTGTTATACATGAATACATAAAAGAAAAAAACCAGCTTCTAATCATATTCTTTACACTTGTGTGTATGTATATGTGTGTGCATACGTATGAGTGTGCGTGTGTCTGAGAGAGAGAGATGCATACTGTTGTCAATATAAATCCCTATAATCACTGATTATATTCAAGAGATATTTAAGAGATTAAAGTTGACTCTTCTTTGACCATTTTCTAAATTCATTTACAGGAAACCAAGAATGCTGTCTACAAATTCAACCCAAAGTATGAAGAAATCCGAGAACTTGGTCGACTCATTGTGCAAAATGACAACAACAAATCTGCTGAAGTACATGGCTTGTTAGAACAACTGCATGAATTCTGGGAAACCCTGCAGGCCCTGTTGCATGAAAAGCACAATTACTATAACAGCCTTTCTGTTTTGTGGAAACAATATTTAGATGCATTGAGTGTTGTGCAGAATATTCTGGAAACTGAACAACATTTAGTTGCAGAAAAGGTTTCTTTCACAAACTCTGATAATGTGAAAAATGCTCTTGAACAACGCAAGGTAAGTATTTGCGGACATAAAAATTTGTTTAAGTCATTATTGATCAACCAAAAGTTTTATTTGGACTCTTGAGGGAGTCTATATCAAGGAATTAGAAGCTAGAATATCAGAGGCCACATGAAGACTCTGAGTCCTTAACTGTGCCTTCTAGACATAGGCTAGGTTTTATATTAAAATTATATTTATATAACAATTGCAGCATGGAAGGTGTTTATAAGCCATTTAAGAAACACACAAAATTAGAATCTAGAATATCAGAGGCCACATGCAGACTCTGAGTCCTTGACTGTGCCTTCCAGACATAGGCCAGGTTTTATATTAAAAATATATTTATATATATTTGTTGATTATATAATATTACATTTAGTGTGAATATGTGTGTTCAAAGGTGGTGAGCTGGTAGAAACGTTAGCACGCTGGGCAAAATGGCTAGCAGTATTTTGTCTGTCTTTACATTCTGAGTTCAAATTCCACCAAGGTCAACTTTACCTTTCATCTTTTCAGGCTCGATCTAATCAACTGGCACCCTCCCCAAAAATTTCAGGCCTTGCGCCTAGTGTAGAAAAAATATGTGTATCCATGTGGTTACTGTGCTGGGCTCATGACCATTAGGTCATGAGTTCAATTCTTAGATTGGGACAGTGTGTACCTTTGAGTAAAGTACTTTCTTTCACTTTTTTCTAATCTACTGAAGACATATAGGCTAGTGGTCAGGGTGTTGCACTCATGATCACCCATGGTTTTGGTTTCTGGACAAGACAGTGTGTTGCGTTCTTGAGCAAAACACTTAATTTCCCTTTGCTCCCATCTACTGTAAATGAGCAACCCTACGAAGAGACTAGCATCCCATCCAGGGGGAATATTGTGTTCTCGGTCACTTACATGTGGCGTAAAAATTACCCTATGAGCCCTAAGACTTGTGATGATAATATCTAGGGGGTCTTACTACTACTACTACTACTACTACTACTGTACACATCTGTAAATAAGTATCAGCTATGTGCTAGTGCAAACCTCTCTCTCCTGCTCTTAACATCCTGGATATCCTGCCAGGTCAAGGATTAATCCTTTCGAAACCAACATGGCTGAAACCGCCTCTTGCTCTGTAGTACAAATGTCTTATTTTCATAAGTTTTGAATTAAAATCTTCCACCAAACCTTAGTCACAATTTATGTTCCTAACACTAGATTAATAATAACTAAGTCATTTTACTAAATTCTTTGTTATATTTAAAATTAATTGGAAGAAACACAGAGCATCTCAAAAGTAAATACGGTAATGAAAGGGTTAAAAGGCTGAGAGGGATCTGTACCTGCTTTTGATTGCATGATCACCTAAAGCAGATAATGACAGCATGATCGTTAGTGTTCCTTTCATTAATATATTTCTATTGAAATACACTGGTTTTGTTTTAGTTAATTTTGATAATAACAAAGAATTTAGTAAAATAATTCTGTCATTATCAAGCTGGTGTTCAGAACATGAATTAACATGGAATTTTGATGGATGGTTTTAACTGAGATCTGTTTTATATCATGAAACCAAAGACAGTCTCAGTTGGGTTGGTAGGAAAAAGGTTAAATTTTTATATTTGCGATGTTTCAAGTCATGGAGGCACAATGGCCCAGTGGTTAGGGCAACGGACTTGCGGTTGGAGGATCACGGTTTCAATTCCCAGACCAGGCGTTGTGTGTGCTTATTGCGCAAAAACACCTAAAGCTCCACAAGGCTCCGACAGGGGGTGGTCGTGACCCCTGTTGTACTCTTTTGGCCCATCTTTCTCTCACTCTTTCTTCTTGTTTCTTGAGTAATGCTGCGATGGACTGGTGTCCCGTCCAGCTTGGAGGAACCCATGAGCCTGGCTAGGCTTGAAAAGGGCGCATAAATAAGTAAAAAAAATGTTTCAAGTAGTTGATATTCAGTCTTATTTAGATAGATACTGATTTAGTCAACAAACCATGGGCTAAAACTGAAAACCTTATCTTGAATATGTGTCATGATCTATTTGACCCGTCATAAAGTTTATACTAATTGCCTTTATGTAAAAGCAAATGAAAAAAAGTTTATATTTAATCTATTGAGCAACAAACTTTTGCTTTCTTCTCCAGGCTGCAGAATTTGAGTTACATGCTACCCAGACACAGCTGGATTATTACAACAGCAAAGGTACCCAGTTACTGGAAGAGTTACAGAAAGTTCCTAAATTGGATTTGTCTCAGATTGAAAAAGAAATTAAAACAATCAACCACTCATGGGAAACAACTAATGATGTAAGCTAATTGTTACATTTACTTTCCTTCTTCTGCACAGCTAATATTGATTGCAATAGTCATCCTTATCCATTATTGTCTACTTTCCATGTTGGCATAGTTTGGACAATTTGTTACAATCCAAGTCAGTTCTTATTTAGAGTATTTGAGGAAAGTGGCTTTGTACCAAGTGTTAGGACATTAAAATATGATTGAGGGATAGAAACAAGGTCCTTGCTTATGAGGAGATACATAGTAACTCCAGTTAGAAAAGATGGTGATGAAATTGTGTGAGGATGCACCCTCAAGGAAGGGGCATATATGAGAAGTGGTACAGAAGATTGGATTAAAAACAAAGAGAACCAAGTAAAATATTAGATGTACTATTTCTGTATTTATTGGAAAACATACCATTGTGTGAATATCCACGCATCTCTTTCATTAATTTCATTTTTTTTTTGTTGTTTTAAAACAGACCATCATACTTCAGAAGGAAAACTGTGAAGCTCAGCTCGTCTGCTGGGAGCAATTACTCACAGGAATAGAGGAAATCAAAAATTGGATTGTGCCTCTTATTAAAAAATTTGAAGATAACTTGAATAATTTTGAAGACACAGTTACTGTGGAAACAAGACTTCTATCATATAAGGTCTGTATTTGTGGGCCTTTTTTGTTTTTTTCTTTTCTTGAATAATTGTCTCAGATTTTTCACTTTGTTCATATGTTACTCTATATACATGGCACAACCCTTCTGTTACCATATAATCCTCTTCTTATAGAAATCTTTGAAAAAACATCTGTTCTTCATCACATGTTTTTCACTTCTTAATTTTTTTAACTATTTCTTCTATTAATTGTTACTTTTTCTTTTTTCCCTTCACTTACCATTCACTATTATCATTGTTTTCATTTCTTTGACTCCTCTAGGAAGAAGTTCCTTATTTTACCAAAATATTTGTTGAAGTACAGCAAAAAATCAAAGACTTGCAAGAACTAAATGGCAATATTGTGATATCAAGTTTGAATCATTCTCAGAGTGAGATCAAACAACATTTCGAACATGCTGAAAGTCTTGCACGGCAGCTGGAAATGATCATAGGAGATTTCTCATCACAACACAAGAACTTGTCGGCCAGTCTTGAAGATGAAACAAAATGGTTAACTTCAACTAAGAATTCACTTTTGAAATTCAATGATGTTTCTAAAATTGAAGAAGATATTGCCGACCAGATAATGAAATTAAAGGTCTGCCTTCCAAATATTTTGTTTTTATTTTAAGAAAATTCAAAAAATTTTATTTGATAAGTAATTTTATTGTGAATGTTACTTTGTATAAGATCTTCGATGACTGCATGATAGGTAAAACTTCTTAATTTGTCTTTACAATGTTTCTTTGTATTTTTTCCAACTGAAAAGCTATATATTTCCATTGATAATGCATATTTAAATGGCTCTATTTTTAATCAAAGACATTGTTTCATGATAATTTTGTAGCTACCGTTTGTAGGCAAACCTTTTTAGAAAATTGCCACAGAATTGTTCACTTATTAATTTTAAATTAGATTTTTTCAAAGATGAATATTTCCAAGATGCAACTTGGAATAATCAATTCATCTTTTCTTTCCAAAATATTTTCTTCTTTTCTCATAAATGGAAAATCTTTATCAAAAGAAGCAAAATATAAAGATAAAAAGCAAAAAAAAAATTATCACAATGTGCTTAGGAAAATAAATAAAGAACAATAATGATTGGAAGTTATCAGAACATAGCTGCAGGATATATATTCACATGAAACATTAAAGCAAATAAAACTTTCATAAGAAATTTTAAAGTATGATGAATGATCTAATTACTGTTTTGGATATTAGACAAAAATTTAAATTTAAGGAATCTTTTTATAATTTAGTAGGAAGGGCAGAAATTATGACCATTTTCAGTGCTACTGTGAGTGGTAGGATGAAGGGAGGTGGTTGCCTTTGGACTGGAATGTTAGCCCAAATTCTTGCAGCTAACTGTACTCTGCTAAAGACATCTATACACCAGGTAATGGTGTTTATTTAGCTAGGCTAGGAATTAAGTCTACTACCCTCCAAGGGCAGGAATGGTGCCTCTGATGGACATCCACACACACAGTTTCTGTCAACCATAGTTTCACTTACAAGGCATTAATCAACCTAAGGCCATAGTGTTCTTTACCAATATGCATCAATGAAAGATATTTATAATAAAACACATCTTTGGTAGATGGAAACTGTGTGGAATCCTATCGTGTGTGTATGTGCATGTGATTATCAGTACCATAATCAGTAGCAGCATTTAATGTCCACTTTCCCATGCTTGTAAGGGCCAGATGGAATTTTTCATGGCAAATTTTCTACAACTGGCTGCTCTTTCTATCACCAACCCTCACCTGTTTCCACTCAAGGCAATATTTCCTCATGGCTTATGGAAGACTGGAAATGTACAACAGTATTTATATGAATGTTTCTCATTTCCAGTTCAACATTCATATAAATAATGTTATTTATATGAAGGTGATGTTCATGTACAACCACTATATAATACATATACACACACAGACACTTACATATATAGATATACTATGGGCTTCTTTCAGTTTCTGTCTACCAAATCCACTTAGTGAGCCTGGAACTATAGGAAAAGACACTTGCTCACGGTGCTGTGAGGTGGGATGGAACCCAAGGCCACATATCTGGGAAGCAACCTTCCTAACCACAAAGCCACACAAGCATCTATTAGCACATGTGTGTGTATATGCATATATGTATATAATATATCTATCTATCTATCTATCTATCTATATATATATATATATATATATATATATATATATATATGCACGTATGTGTGTATATATATATATATGCGCGTATGTGTGTATATATATATATATATATATATATCATTCTCCATGCTTATTCTGTGTGCATGTGTGTATGTGTATGTGTGTGCAAATCTTTGCATGCCAACAGTGCTTGATGACTAGTGTTTGGCAAAAAGAGAATGATAAAATATGTACAAAACTTTAAAAATACAAGTACCAGGTTTGATTTGTGTGACCAAATTGTGCAAAGCTGTTCCCAGCATGGCTGCAGACCAATAACTGAAATAAGCAAAAAAAAATAATAAATAAATAAAATAAAAGAATATATGCTGGACATATGTGCCTGTTAACCATGAGAACCACAAAATAATGGGAAAGATAATAGTTGATATATAGAAAGAAAGGTAGATAGATAGAAATATAGGTAGATAGACAGACAGAGAGATGGATAGATGATAGATAGATATATATATATAAAATAGATAGATAGGTAGCTAGGTAGGTAGGTAGGTAGGCAGGCAAGCAAGCAGGCAGACAGACAGAAACAAATAGGTTGATAGGTAGATGGCTAGAGATAGATAGATACTACAGATTGATAGATGGTAGATAGACAAATAATAGATAGATTGAAAAAGAGATGGGGAGAGAGAGAGAGATGGATCTATGGCAGCACAACAATAAATGTGTTTCCTTTGAAATGAAATGCAAGAAATACAGAACAATATATTAGAGTAGTGGCAGAGTAGGGGATGATGGTGTCCCCTAATTCTAAGGACAATGATGAGATTCATTTTTATTGCTTGCTAAGGAAATATTTTTTACCATTGTTCTGGTTTGCATGTTGAAAGTAATGGTAACCCTATAATTAAGTACAGCTGTATAGTGTGTCACTGTTATAGAATGTGTTTGAAATTCTTAGCAGCGTGATAATTATATGATATTGTTGAGTGTTTTATAGATTGATGCGGTACCCTATTATATAGCAATCATCCTATCATCCAGTTGTTCATCATTTAATATCTATCCAATTTTTACCATTTAGTAGTAGCCAGCCAATTCTTTCAATAACAGTTTATTAGTCTTTTTTTTATTTTTATTTTCTTTTTTCTCTTTTATCAGGATATGAAACAAGAACTAACTTTACACGAAACAAACAGCAAGTTATTGTTAAATGAAGCAGATAACTTACAAAAAACCTTCCAGTCAGCTGAAGCTTCCAACCTGTTCAAAGACGTCCAAATTCATTGCCAAAAGATTGATTCTTTGTCGAATCGGTTTGCGAAAACAGAAAACATGCTGTTTGAGTGCCTTGAACAAAACTGCAAAGAACACCACCACAAACTCTCTGAGAAGGCTGAACCACTGACAGAAAAACTCTCTTGGTGTAGTGAAGTTGGTGGAGATCAACAAGCTATTGAGATTAGGCTGAAGGCTGTGAATGTAAGAACATCATTATTATTATTATTATTATTATTATTATTATTATTATTATTATTATTATTATCATTACTATTATAATAATAATTATTATTATTATTACTATTATTATTGAGTGAGAGAGCAATGCATGCCATCAAAGTGACACAAGTACAAATATATGAGGCCCAATATACCCATCATGACTACCCATCCGATAAAGATACACCAGGCACATGCATCACAACCATATGTGCATAACATGGTGATCTCATATCAAGATAAACAGTACATGACCACTTAGAATGTTTTTCTGGTTGAGTAGCCCATCCTACTCAAAAGGTCCCTGAATAAGGTTTGTTTAAGGATGATGAATGAAACACCCATGTTTCCAGCAGTGAATTATTCAAGCCGCAAAGAATTTTTCTCAACACATGGCTATAATGCTCCCCCACTACTCCTGTTCATGATCAGAGATGCACATATTATCAGCCTCTAAGAGACATGCTTGCCTGGTTAAGGTCTAGCAACTAACAAGCAAATCTGTGGTATTGAGCAGAATATTTGCTGTAGCTCATCTTTTGCACCAAGACAAAACATGTACATTTTAACATTTCCAATCTGTTAAGATGAAAAGCAACGGCCTGTTACTGTATCAGGACATTCATTATTATAATTATTATTATTATTGTTGTTGTTGTTGTTATTATTGTTATTGTTATTATTATTATTATTATTATTATTATTATTATTATTATTATTATTATTATTATATTCATCATTATTTCTAAATTATGTAACAAGCTGGCAAAAGCATTAGCATGCTGGACAAAATGCTTTGTGGCCTTTTGCTCGTCTTCACGTTCTGAGATCAAATTCTGCCGAGGATAGCATTACCTTTCATCCTTAGGTTTGATAATATAAGTACCAGTTGAGTATTGGGATCGATGCAGTCGACTTACCCCCTCCCCCAAATTGCTGGCCTTGTGCCACAATTTGAAATTATCATCATTATTAACAGATGAAATACCGCTAAGTATTTGATCCAGCATGCTAATGATTCTGCCAGCTCGCTGCCTTTATGTGAAATAGTAATTAAACTGACCATGCTATAGAAGCAAGAAGGATAAAATAAACATCGATTTCGCAATTCCTTATGATAGCAGAGTCAATACCAAAGAAATTGAAAAAAAGCCAAGAAATATCAGGATTTAGCCATAGAGTTGAGGAGACTGTGGACGACCAAGACAACAATTATTCCTGTTGCCCAGACATTGATTTGATGGCGGGTGTACCATGCGTCAGGTGTCAAAATGTTTGCAGAGCAGCATGAAATGAGGTGTTTTGCTCAAGAACACAATACACTGACTAGTCTAGGAATTGAAAGCATGATCTCATGATTGCAAGTGCAACAATCTAATCACTAGACCATGCATCTATTATTATGATGATAACAATAATGATGATGATAATAAGGAAGTGAAACAAAATCAGTATGTGTTTTTATTATTGGTATAATGAACCTCTTGAAATACAACAAAATTTTTATTATTGTTTTACATTTTAAATCACAGGATCTTCTTTCTAATGTGCCAAAAGAAGAAACAGATCGGCAGTTAGTGTTGAAAAAGGCAGAACAGTTATCAGCTATATTACCAGATGGGAAACAAATTAAGTTGAAACAACAACGAGATAATGCTAACCAATTGTGGAACACATCTATTAAGCAGATGGAGGAGATCAAGTAAGTCATGATGAATTATAAATTTCAAATGATATCAATATTCATATATATTTGTATATATGTGTATCTGTGTTTGTTTGTGTATGTGTGTTGTATACGAAAGTATGTGTGCATGGAAGTGTGTGTTTGTGTTTCCTTGTCTTGACATCATGCACTAATTGTACATGAACAATTTCAGTTGTCATGGAACAGGTGAGGGTTGATGACAGGAATGGTACTTGGCCTTAAAGAGACTCTCTCAATGAATTCTGCATGAAGAAGTGGACATTGAAATGATGATGAGGGAGGAGGCCAATGGTGTGTGTGTGTGTGTATGTGTGCATGTGCATGCACATTTATACATTCATGCTGGAATAAGAAGAGTATGAAATTAATGCATGCAAGATTTCACAGCTCTAGCATCACTCCTTCATAGTCAGCTTATGAACTTTTCAGCCCACCCTCATGTATAATATATGCCGTCATCATTATATGCATGTTGATGTGTGTGTGTGTGTTTATATCCTTCCATTTTTACATGCAAATGTGGCATAAAAATTGAGTTGTGGTAAAAAAAAAATTTAATTTCAAATAAATACTTACATGTACTGTATAACATATATTGAGTACTCTTTTTCTCATTCATTTACAAGTTGTGACATTTTCATGTGTGTGTGTATTTTCCCATTTATACTCTCATATACATACACATTTTCTCTCTCTCACTCGAGTACATATTGTATAAAATATTTTTTTTTATTTCATTGTTTGTAAAATTCCTCTCTAAACTATTTCTAATTGCTTTGTTTGATAGAATTACTCTAGAAAATTCCAAGAAACAACTGAAGGAATATGATCAAAGTTATGAAATTCTATCTAACTGGATGAAAAAAGCAGAGAATAAACTGAAGGACGGCTCCTCATTAAAACCTGATTTACCAAAGAAGGAGGAACATCTTGAATTTATCAAAGTAATTCGCATTTTTTTTCTAAACAAAAGGACATTGATTGAATGTTGTCTTCATTAAAGACTAGACAGAAAATGCTATTTTGTTGTTGTTGAAGTTGTTGATGTTGTTGCTGTTTAACCAAGTCATTTCTGTTGTAGTGGACCTGTGATGAAAAGTTTTCTAACTATTTCCATATTAGTTTGTCTAAAGACATGGTGCATTTATCCAAGATATTTTTCCATTTTTAACATGATAAAATGTTACCTGGTCTCAGGAAGGCGCAGGCATGGCTGTGTGGTCAGAAGTTTGCTTCCCAACCACATAGTTCCAAGTTCAATCCTACTGCGTGGCACCTTGGGCAAGTGTCTTCTGCCACATGTTCCATCATCATCATTTAATGTCCACTTTCCATGCTGGCATGGGTTGGATGGTTTGACTGAGGACTGGCAAGCCAGGAGGCTGCACCAGGCTCCAATCTGATCTGGCAAGGTTTCTACAGTTGGATGCCCTTCCTAACACCAACCATTTTGAGAGTGTAGTGGATACTTTTTATGTACCACCAGCATGGGGACCAGTCAGCTGGTACTAGCATCGACCATGTTCACATGGGGCTTTTTCCATGCCACTGGTATGGGAACCAGTCAGGTGGTACTCTAGTTGACAAAAACCTTGTGAGTGGATTTGGTAGATGAAACTGAAAGAAGCCCATCTTATATGTATATGTGTGTGTGTGTGTGTGTGTGTCTGTTTATCCCCCACCACTTGCTTGACAATCAGTGTAAGTGTGTTCATGTCACTGTAACTTAGCTGTTTAGCAAAAGAAATTGATAGAACTCCTTTCAGTTGCAAGGCTTCAGATCAAGAGTTCAAGTGTCTTGGGAAGAATGGATAGAATTACTTTTACTCACCGCTGCTTTCAGTCTAACTCTGGTGCTGAGAGTTAGTACCTTTCAAAGACCCCTGTTATGGGTTAAATAGCAGAAGATGGTTCTGTGGCTTAGGCATGAAGGGCTCAGATGAGGGTCAGCCCCTACATACATGTCACATTGGACCCCTAAGGTGAAAGGGTGTGGCCTGGTGGTTAGAGTATTCAGCTCATAAACATAAGGTCATGAGTTCAATTCCCCGCAATGCATTGTATCCTCGAGCAAGACCCTTTATTTCTGTTATATCGCACGTTCGGTTGACCTCTACTCAACTCCTTCACGTCTAGACTTCTCCCTCTATATCTACGTATTGGGCTAGCCTACTTCATCGTCGGGGGGGGGGGCGTCAGTACAACAATTTCACATTGCTCCAGTCCACTCAGCTGGCAAAAATGAGTTGCACCTGTAATTTAAAGGACCAGTCTTGTCACATTCCATGTCATGCTTAATCCCCCTGAGAACTACATTAAGGGTATGGGTGACTGTGGAGTACTCAACCATTTGCATGTTAATTTCACGAGCAGACTGTTCCATTGATCATATCAACTGAAACCCTTGTTGTCCTAATTGACGGAGTGCCAGTTTGAGTTTGGACCCCTGATGTGTGGATGTGCCCTGATGTTATGTGTATATGTCTCCCTTGCCCAAGGGTTAACGAGGTGTTGTGTCTCAATGGTAAGCTTGAGAGATGAGATCAACAGAGTAAACAGTAAACAAAACTCACAAAA
>NC_043000.1:127304568-127314568 GCF_006345805.1 Octopus sinensis | reverse complement strand
ATAAAGAGCACGATTTGAGCGTGATCATTACCAGCTGTCGACTTATTGGCACGTGAACAAAACATTCAAGCAAGGTCATTGCCAGTGCCATTGGACTAACTCCTGTGCAGGTGGCATGTAAAAAATACCATTTGAGCGTGGCTGTTGCCAGTACCGCCAGACTGGCCCTCATGCCAGTGGCACGTAAAAAGCACCAACTACACTCTCAGAATGGTTGGCATTAGGAAGGGCATCCAGCTGAAGAAACTCTGCCAGATCAGATTGGAGCCTGGTGCAGCCATCTGGTTTGCCAGTCCTCAGTCAAATCGTCCAACCCATGCTAGCATGGAAAGCAGACATTAAATGATGATGATGATTCCATTCATAGTTGGCTGTTTAGTTGAGAAGCACACTTTGCATAAACATTTGGTTTCAGATTCAGTCCTATTACAGGACACATTGGGAAAGTGTCTTCTATTGTAGCCCCAGGCCGACCAATGCCTTGTGAGTGAATTTAGTTGATGGGAACTGTATGGAAGCCCCTCTTTATATATAAATATATATATAACAAAAGTAATAATTTAAATAAGGAAAGGAAAAGTCAAATTGTGATATTATTGTTGGTTCCATAAATGGACAATATATTTATTCCATATCTCATTCAGTATTATGCAATTCATATTATCTAATATAAAACACAATATATGGAAATATGTAAGAATTCTCTAGTCCATTTGCTGCCTCTGATGTCATGATCTGAAGGCACAATTGACCAAATAAATTTCAGGATGAATCTGTTTTTGAAATAAATGGGCTATACAATTTCCACATATTTCTATATATTATGTCTTGTATTATATAACATTGTATGAATTGCTTAACACAGTATGAGATGTGGAATAAAAATATTATCCATTTAGGGAAACAATTACAATGTCAGTCTGACTTCTCCTTTCCTCATTTAAATTATTTGTATTTTCACTGTGCAGGGCTTATTTTAAGCCTACTGGATCTTACCTTTGAGTTGTGTACTGATCTCATTTATATCAACCGAAGTCTTACAGATCTCCTTTTGATTTTCGAATACTTCACTACCCAGGATCTGGCATGATGTGCTGATGAGGCTTATAATTATCCCTCCAATCTATCTTTCTGTCTGTCTGTCTGTCTGCCTGTCTGTCTGCCTGCCTGCCTGTCTGTCTGTCTATCTATCTTTCTATCTGTCTATCTACACACACACATATACACATCTGCATATCTTTGTATTTATCCCTGCCACTACCACTTGACAACTGGCATTGGTTTGTTTATGTCTTTGTAATTTAGCAGTTCAGCAAAAGAGACTGACTAAGTGCCAGACTTAAATACAAATAAGTACTGGGGTCAATTTATTTAACTAAAACACTTCAAAGCAGTACCTCAGTATGGCCACAGACTAATGACTGAAACAAGTAAACGACGGATCACGGTATTTTGTATTTCTTATACTTCAGTCTACATGTTTCCTTATTTCCTGCCAGTCTCATTCTGCAGCAATTCTTTATCTACCAACTTTTTCATCCACTTCTTTATGATATTGAAACCCTTATAACCCTCTTTATCAATGTGTCCATTTCTTGCTAATCTTCCTAAATACTATTATTTCGTAGATACAATGATGTTAGATTTCCCAATTTGAGCATGTTCATTTTGATAGCTAATACAGAAATATCGCTGTCATCATTTTCCCCTTGTTATATATAAATCCAAACTCTTACCGTTTATTTGATTAATCCAGTATTTCCCAGAGATAGCTGTGTGGCTATTGCATGCACGTTTGAACAAAAGGGGAATTTAACTACATTTGGATAAACATCCATTTTCTGTCAACAGGATCTCATGAACACAAAAGAAGAAGGTTTGCATTTGTTGAATCTGTGCATTGAATCCAGTGAAAAACTCTATTTGAACACTTCAAAGAAAGGCAGAGAGAAAATACGTCAAGATGTACAACAGCTGCAGAAAAGATGGGAAGCATTTTCTGATAGTCTTGCAGAAACCCAGCACAACTTGGAGACAAATCAGTTGCAGTGGTCTTCATTTGATGACAGTTATGAAAGTTTTGTGAAATGGTTTGCAGATATGGAAGCTAAATCCATCACTTATCAATCGATGAAGAATACTTTGCCAGAAAAGAAAGCAGCTGCACAGTCCATGAAGGTATTTTGAACTTATTAGTATTCATGAGTAGGTACAAGCAAAACTGTGTTAGTTAAAATCTCCCTTTATGATAATATGTCAGCCAACCTGGTTCTAGACTTGATCCTTAGTGTATGGCATCTTGAACACCTTTACATGAAAAGGTACCTCAGTCATTCTATAATTGGAGAGCAATATTAGGTGCCAAGGGTGGGGAGCTGGCAGAATGATTAGCATGTCTGACAAAATGCTGAGTGGCATTTCTTCCAGTCCTTTATGTTCTGAGTTCTAATTCTGACAAGTCAACTTTGCTTTTTATTCAATGTACTGACTTACCCCTTCCTCTTAAAAAACTTGTGGCCTTGAACTTTGCAATGAACCTGCACCCCATTCAGAGGAATGTTGTGATATCAGTAACTTATATGACATGAAAATTGGGTAACTGGCCAAATGAGAATATTATGGGTCAGGATGATTATATGTACTATAGAGGCTAAGACTACTTTACAAAATAAATCATTTAAGCTTCTTCCCCAGGATAACCATAGTTTAATGACTGAAACCAATGAAGGAGTAAAAATATAAGGATAGGTAAATGTTCTTTATGATATTATTGAGTTGCTCTCTTTGTTATCAGTTGTTAGTGTTGTTTAGTACTAGAAGAACCTTGATCAAAATCATTCCAGCCATGACAATTCCATCAGATATCTTTTCTAGACATAGTATATCTAGATCAACATTATCTAATGTAGCTGTCATGTATATTTCCCTTGTGCTATGATAAAAAAGCTATACAGTCTGTAAAGTGGTTGGTATTAGGAAGGGCATCCAGCTATAGAAACTGTGTCAAAGCAGACATTGGAACACAATACAGTTCTCCAACTTGTTGGATTCTGTCAAACTGTCCAACCCACCAATTGATGCCAGCATAGAAAGTAGATGTTAAAAGATGATGATTATAATGATGTGATTTGAGAAAGATTTTGACTTATTTCTAGCAGGTCAAATGCCTGGATGAAGGTTCTTTTGTTGACTGATAATAGATGAAATATGTTATTTTTCTTATTATGAGCAAATGCTAATGTCAGTAATATTGTTTATAGCTGATGTTGAAATCCTTAATTATTGGATCATTAAAACGTTAACAAAGACTCTTTGTTCACACTGAATCCATCAACATGGTGGAAGTCATTCTTTTGCTAGCCTTATTCTCAGAAAGAGCTGACCTTAGCACTATCAGATAAACTAATGGAACACTTGTTAAATATACAATGCTACCACTTCTTACAATCACAAACTATAATACAGTGGTACCTATTTATAACTGGCTGAACTAAAACCTAATTAACCCTTTCGTTACTAACCCAGCTGAAACAGGCTCTGGCTCTGAGTACAAATATCTTGTTTTCATAAGTTTTGAATTAAAATCTTCCACCAAACGTTAGTCACAGTTTATGTTCCTAACACTAGCTTAATGATCACTAAGTTATTTTGCTGAATTCTTTGTTATATTTGAAGTAATTGAAAGAAACACAGAGCATTTCAAAATAAGTACAGTAACGAAAGGGTTAAGAGCTAAATACTTCAGTCATAAGCACAAAACAGTGCTTATAACAGGAAAGAAATGGCTAATGTCTCATCTGGTAGTGTGGTCTTTGCTTAATTTGGCTAACAGTGACTTTCATCCAATTTAGAATACTTAGAAACTGACTGCAAGAAGGGAGCTTTTATTCAGAATTTAAGTCTTTCTGTGATAGATCTTTCCTCTCATTTTTACTTGGTTAATAATGTATTACATTTGTTTATCGTTATTTTCTTTGTTTACAATCATGTATCTAAATTTTTCATGCACGCATGATTTTTGGTTTTTGTAAATATCAACATTTGCATAAAGTTAAGAGTAAATCATTTCATAGCTGAATGCCTTTCTTGCTACAAATCATTCAACCGTAAAGTAGGAACTGACATAAGTCAAGCAAACTGATATAAAGAGAGTAGAATGTCTTACCAGGGGACACAATATATATCATATTACATTGCTTGTCACAGAGCATTCGACTGTAAAATGAAATTTCTCTTAAAATGGAAAAAAGTCAAATTTTCAAAAATTCCTCTCACCCATACAAATATTGACAAATTGGTATCAAATAAAAGATAAATAAAAAGGTTATACTATCACCAATTCTTCATTTCTTTCTTTTTCTTATATTGCCTTGAATTTCTTTTTTCGATTTCTCTTTTCCGCTCTCCTCTTCTCTTTCTTTCTCTTTGCTTTCCTTTTGTTCATTCTCTACCATCTTTAACTCTCTCACTTTTTTTCTTTTACTTTCTTGTTCTCTCTCTACCTGTTTCTCTTTAAGACACTCAAACACTCACAAAGGCATAGCAGTGTGCTTAACTTCACTTCACAACTACATGGTTTTAGGTCCATTTCCATTGTATGGCATCTTGGGCAAGTGTCTTCTTATTTCTTTATTGCCCACAAGGAGCTAAACATAGAGGGGACAAACAAAGAGATTAAGTCAATTACATTGACTCCACTGTGCAACTGGTACTTAATTTATCGACCCTGAAAGGATGAAAGGCAAAGTCGACCTCAGTGGAATTTGAACTCGGAATGTAACGGCAGACGAAATACCGCTAAGCATTTTGCCCAGCGTTCTAACATTTCTGCTAGCTCGCCGCCTTAATCTTGGGCAAGTGTCTTCTACTATATCTTCAGACCAACCAAAGCTCTGCGAGGGCATTTGACTGACCGAAACTGAAAGAAACCTGTTTTATGTGTATGTGTTTTAGTGTGTGTACCACCTATGTCCTAATCTTGCATCACATTCTCATTTTAAACAAACTTCACCATCACACAAGTGTGTTGTTTGTTTGCAATCTTCCTATGAAAACTATATCTATTCATATCCAGAGGACTTGGAGTAATACCATATTACTTGGAAAGAGGTGAGAGTTGCAACCAGAAGAGCATCTGGTTGAAGAAAACCTGCCTTGACAACATTCATGTGACTCATGCAACCATGGAAAATTAGACTTTAAAATGAAACAAACTAAATGACCTATACCAAATATTATATATACATAGCATTTTCATCATCATCATCATCATCATCATAATCATCATTGTCATCATCATATTAATGTCTACTCTTCTATGCTTGCATGAATTAGATGAGAGTACATTAAGACAGAAATTTTTGTTTAGCACTGGATGCCCTTTCCCAATTGTTTCTAAGGGAAGTAATAATCTCCCAGTCTGTTCCAACTACAAACAGCCTGGATGTGTTTGGTGCTGCAAACTGGAAACAAATAGCACAAGTTGATTGAGCTTTTCATTTGTAAAAATAGCTTGTCAAGACATGTTAAGACACCTAGACATGCTTTCATAGTGGACTGCAAGCAAATAAACAAAAAAAAAAAAAGAAGCAGTCCCTCCATCAGTTATGACAATAATGGTTCCAGGTAATCTGATGAACAGAACAGTCTACTTATGAAATGAACATGCAAGTAGCTGACTCCACAGACACATGTACCCTTAATGTAGTTCTTAGGGAGATTCAGTGTGACACAGAATGTGACAAAGCTGCCCCCTTGAAATACAGGTGCTACTCATTTTTGCTGGCTGAGTAGATTGGAGCAATGTGAAATAAAGCGTCTTGCTCAAGGACACAAGGTGCTGTTGGGTATCAAACTCTCAACCTTACGATCATGAGTTAAATACCCTAACCGCTAAGCCTAGCACCTTCTTTGAAAGCAAATAGTACTATTAAGAAGTGATTGTTTACAAACCACTGAATATAAAGAAAACACAAATACACGCACACACACACACACACACCACACACACACATGCATACATACATGTGTGCACACATGCACAAACACTACTCTAGGCTCAAGGCCCAAAATTTTGGCGGGAGGGGGCCAGTCAATTAGATTGGCACAAGTACACAATTGGTACTTAATTTATTGACTCTGAAAGGATAAAAAGCAAAATCAACTTCAGAGGAATTTGAACTTAGAACATAAAGACAAATGAATTACTGCTAAGCATTTCATCCAGCATTTCTTATTTCTTTATTGTCCACATTGGGCTAAACATAGAGGTGACAAACAAGGACAGACAAAGGGATTAAGTCGATTACATCGACTCCAGTGTGTAACTGGTACTTAATTTATTGACCCCTGAAAGGATGGAATTTGAACTTAGAACGTAGCAGCAGATGAAATACTGCTAAGCATTTTTCTAGGCGTCCTAACGTTTCTGCCAGCTCACCACTTTAGCATAGGGTAATAATAGAAGACACTTGCTCAAGGTGCCTAACTGAACCAAAAAAAACCATATGATTGAGAAGAAAACTTCTGAATCACACAGCCATGCCTGCACTCTTGTGTGTGTGTATTCTTTTTGCTTTGCTCATTCCTCCTGCTTTCTTCTGTCTTAAATCTCATTCTTTTATTTTCTTTCTTTCTCCCTTATTCTTTTTCTCTATTTTGTTCCTGCCTGTTCTACTCTGCCCACCCCTCCCCTTATTAACATGTTGCTTGTATTTGTCACATTCTTATATTCTTCCTTTACATTCACTTTCTCACCCTTATCTTTCACTCTCCCTCCTGTCTCCTTTTATTCTGCCTCTTCTCTTTCATACTCCCTTTGTCTGATTTGTCTATTCTGTCTCTATCTTTCACTCTCTCATCCCTGCCCTGCCAGTTTCTCTCTTTGCACTATCTCTTACTTGTTCCTCTTACTCTCATTCAACTTATGTTCATTTCCAGATTTACTACCAAGACTTACTCTCTCACAAAACCATGCTAGAAAACTTAACCAAGAAAGGAAAACAACTTGATTCTCCAGATATTGATGACAAGTTGCAGCAGATCAGTTCTAAATATTCAATACTTATGTCTGAGACAGATGTAAATATGCACAAATATTTTTATATTTATTCACTTATTATTGATGTTGTTTTAAAAACTTTTTCTTTTCTCAGAATATTCCTTATAGCAATCAATCAGCCAATAAATCGATACTTATTCTTCACCATTAACAAAGAAGAAAGACAGACATCACTGTAGGCAGTTCCAAATTGACTGCCATTTCTAGTATATTCCTGTTATCTAGCAGATGTCTGGTTCTCTTTATGGTAGGATGATGAAAAATATATCTTTCATGCATTGATTTTTGTTTCTACCACTTATGTTTACCATTCTTTAGGTGTTGGAACAAAAACTATTCCATGTATGAGTCATTGAAGGTGTGACAGATTTTATCTCCCAAGCAACACATTTGATGATAATAAATAGAACTGCATGTATATGCTTGGTCTGACAACCAAAAGCTTCTTTATTCTCACCCTTTTGTCTTAAGTGGATAAATATGTTGGATAAAACAATCCAGAATAAAATACGCCAGAGAGGAAATCAAGATGAGTGAAGCAACACTACTTGAGAACAACAATAACAATGACAACAATAATATTAATTCTTTCTACTATAGGCACAAGGCCTGAAAGTTTTGGGGAGGTAGTAAGTTGATTACATTGACCCCAGTATTTCACTGGTACTGTTTTCATCGACCCCAAAAGGATGTAATGCAAAGTCATCTTCTGAAGAATTTGAGCTTAGCAGTGCTGCTAACCATTTTGTCTGGTGTGTTAACAGTACTGCCAGCTTGGCACTTTTGTAGCAGCAGCAGCAGCAGTAGTAGTAGTAGTAGTTGTAGTAGTAGTAGTAGTAAGAAGAATGAACTTGTTATATATGGTGCTCTGGTGCATTAATACAAATAACAATTTAGTTGTTTCTCACACATCATGGTACCCATGCTGATGGCACGTAAAAGCACCCATTACACTCTCAGAATGGTTGGCATTAGGAAGGACATCCAGCTGAAGAGCAACCATGCCAAATCAGACTGGAGTCTGGTGCAGCCTTCCAGCTTGCCAGCTCTGGTCAAACCATTCAACTTATGCCAGCATGCACAATGGATGTTAAATGGTGATGACAATAGGTAGGTGAAATATAACAAATGGAACGAGGGAAATGAGAAATGGACAGTGTGATAGGTTACAACAGGTTGATGAAAGTTCAAGAAGTGATGGACAAAATGTAAACATGCACACAAAAAAAAAACAATGAAAGTTGTGTACAATAAGTAGTAGGAAGTGCAAAAAAGTAAACTAACATAGGAGTGGCTGTGTGGTAAGTAGCTTGCTTACCAACCAAGGGGTTCCAGGTTCAGTCCCACTGCGTGGCACCTTCAGCTAGTGTCTTCTACTATAGCCTTGGGCCAACCAAAGCCTTGTGAATGGATTTGGTAGAGGAAAACTGAAAGAAGCCTGTCTTATATATATGTGTGTGTGTGTGTGTACATGTCTGTGCATTTGTCCCCCCCAACATTGCTTGACAACTGATCGTGGTGTGTTTACATCCCTGTAAGTTAGCAGTTCAGCAAAAGAGACCGATAGAATAAGTACTAGGCTTACAAAGAATAAGTCCTGGGGTTGATTTGCATGACTAAAGTCGGTGCTCCAGCATGGCCACAGTCAAATGACTGAAACAAGTAAAAGAGTAACATTTCAGGTGAACTCTTCATCAGAGTAAGTAAGGAACAAGATAAACAAAATAAGAAAAAAATAACAAACAATACCTACTTGTAGCAAGTGTGTATCATTCTGTTACATGCTAGTGCTATATGATGCATAGTAGTAGCATCAACCCATTCCTGGAGACAGGACCACCTGATCAGTAGGGCTTGTTTGCCTAAAACCAGGCTTGCTAGTTATATGAGATCTCATGATGGATATTACTAATTGAAAAGATGGCCTTCTTCTGTGAAAAAAGTGGCAATCATCATTTAGTACCCTTTGCCAAACCACTAAGTTACAGGGTCATAAACACACCACTAGCAATTGTCAAGCACTGGGCAAGGGGACAAACACAAGGAACCATGTTGTTGGGAATCAAGCTTCTTGCCACACAGCCAATCCTGTATAACTAGTTAATATACCTGCTTTATTGACAAATATACAAGAGCCTGTTTTTTTCCTGACTTATGAATTCTTAGACAACTATGTAATGAATGACATTGATATTCTTAACAATGAATCAGTTATATAATAAAAGAGTGAATGATAATAACAGCCAGTGTGTGCATTTATTTGTTGAAGAAGATGGTGCTTTTAAAAATGCAACAATATCGTTTATGGTAAATAACTGTAGCTCAAAATGCTTACCAAACATATAGAAAATATTTATATAGATATGTGCTTCAGGAGCTATAGATCAGAATTGCCTCCGGTAGACTATATTCTCAATCAAAGAAAAAGTGGCAAGAGCAAAAGAATGGTATTAAATAAAGAATTGTTGTAAAAATGAAGTTGAAAAAAACAAAATAATAGAACAAAAGAAGCAAAATGATTGATAAGATCTAGTATAGAATGTATACAATTTCGTTAAATATTGTATATTTATGCTTATTCTATTTGTGGCTTAGCAATGCTACCAATGGTTCTATGTGGAAAATCCCACAATTTTCAAGCATTCCACTTAAGAATATTGATAATCTGTTTCCATGTTGAATGAGACAATGTGAGATTACACAAGATTTACAGGACTTCAGATGTTGTGTAGTAGCATGAGTATTAAACAATAAACAGATAAGGACAGACTCGTGTCTGTCATGTTCTTTATATGTATACATACATACATATACATGTGTGTGTATTTGCAAGTGTGTGAGAGATATTGATACCTTTGTCAGTGGAATTATCCAAATAACAATATATACTGTGAGACTTCAAAATGTGATCAAATTTTTGTATTAATGCTTCAAAATAGA
>NC_043000.1:127287068-127299568 GCF_006345805.1 Octopus sinensis | reverse complement strand
TTGCTATGACTGGGCTCATATTCCAGTCCATCTTGAAGTTGATGTCCTGTTGTCATACTACACTGGATATTGGGGCGGTGTGTGGAACCCTGATCCCAATCTTGGTTACATGTCATGCTTCACAGCACCGTGCTTAGTTAAATAAATATACATTTTTATACATATGTATATATATTTATAAAATTATGTCTATGTGTGAAGATTAGTGTATACAAAATGTTTACATAAGTGTTACATGCAGACAATGCATGCATTGCATGCACTCTTGAATGTTACTGTTGTGTCCTGTATATTTTCCATTGTGACTTCGTCCTGAACCTGTGCACTGTGAATTGGATCGCACCAAACTACAATACCAACAAATATTGTTTACTATTAGTGAATTTCTGTTATAAGTTTCTTTATTCATTGGTCGGTTGTCCATGCTGTTGATAATTCCAGAAAAGAATGCTTTTATACGATGACATTGTACAACATCATCAGATATACCAAGATACCTATCAGAACTGTAACGGTTGGTTGGCCAGTATGAAAGACAAGTTTCTGGTTTGTTCCGAATTAGTTGCTGATAAGCAGGTTTTGTTGAATAAATTGAACCGAATTGAGGTAGGTCAGAGATGGAAATTGGAATGAAGGAAAAAAGAAAAAGTCTACAGACTTTTTAAAAGTTTTGTTGTGAATTCAATTGTGTGTGGTTTTTAGCTTAAAATTTGGTTTTTCTACATGAACAGACATATTATACCTTTAATTTTTTTTAGATGAAATAAAATTTCAGTCCAGTATCACCAATATCGTTGTTATGATGATAATTATTAATTGCAACCATAGTAATAACAATAATGATAATGATGATGATAATAATAATAATAATAATAATAATAATAATAATGATAATAATAATAATAATAATGGTGATGGTAATGATAACAATCATAATGATAATGATTAATGATGATAATAATAATGATGATGATAATAATAATAATGATAACATTAATAATATTCTTGCCTCGCATGCTACTGCCTCTTTAATAACTGTTACTAATTCTTTTCTAATCCTTAAATGTTAATACTTTAATCTCTGAAAATAATCTTTTCTTTCAATCACCTATGTCTCTTCTTTTCTAAATCTATTCACTTTTATTCATTGCAATTTTGGAATTATTTTTGCTTCTCTTTTGATTTTATTCTGATACAAACACTGAATTTGATTAGCAAATTTCTCACACAGACAATAAGCAGATAAATATATAAGCGTGTGCATCTATGTATATATACATATATTCTCTTATATATACACACACACACAGACAATAAGTAGATAAGTGTTCATATATATATATATATATATTGTAATGACCAGTGATTTCAAATAAATATACTAATGTGAGTGAGTATATATCTGTTTATGTATTGTATGTCTACTCGTGATAAACAGCAATGTGATAAACAAGCTACCACGAGTTTGCTTCTCATTGTAGAAGATGAAAGCAATGATTTAACTTTAAGTCTAGATTCCAGTCAGTTGCTTTCATTTAGAATTTCGTCTTTGTTTATTCGAACAGAACGGCAGTAGACTAGTTAAATGTCAAGCTTTGATTGAAAAGACTATTCTAATTGCAAGAAAACAATAGAGTAAATGAGAATCTGTCTTGCTGAATCCATACTTCAGTGTCTGTATATCTAAGATTTGAAGAGGGCTTGAGGACTTGTGGAGGAAGTTGCAGCTACTTGAAAATCTTTTGTATTTTTCTTCAGTTATAGTTTGTAATCTACAGAACATTTCAAAATTTATATATATTTAAGAGAAATTATTATAAATCTTACATTTGCTCTTTATATCATAACCAATATTATTAAGTATGGTAGTAATTGTAGAGGTGCATAGCTTAGTGGTTAGGGTGTTGACTTTATGATTGTAAGATTACATTACAGTTTCAAAAGTTGGACTGGACAATTTGTTGTGTTCTTGAGCAAAACACTTCATTTCATGTTGCTCCAATCAACTCAGCTAGTGAAAGTAAGTAATCTTGTGATGGACTAGCATCCCATCCAGGTGTGGAATATATATGCCATAGAATCTAGGATATCAACTTTATAAGTTTATGGCTTGGGAAGGATGTTGGATCCTTTTATTGATAGAAGTAACCAAACCACCATATCGGAAGCAGACTAGATGAAGATATTCTATGTGGTGATCTAAACGCAACAGTAGCAGTTATACACCTAACTGTGTGTATTAAGGCTACCATTGTTTTCATGTTAAGAAAATATCTTAATATCTTAAGAATTTTTCAAGCCAATCGCATGAAAGAATGGTGTTCAGTTTGAAAAATTGTTAAGATATTAAGATATTTTCTTATCATGAAACCAACAATAGCTTTAATACACAAATAAAGAATCTTTATCCACCAATGCAGTGTTGAGTACTCATTCTCTCTCATTATTTGACATTTACATTATTTATATATATAAAATCTTTTCTACTATAGACACAAGGTCTGAAATTGTTGGGGAGGGGTCTAGTCAATTACATTGACCCCAGTGTTTGACTGGTACTTAATTTATTGTCCCCAAAAGGATAAAAGGCAAAGTCAACCTCGGTGAAATTTGAACTTAGAACATAATGACGGGCAAAATACTGCTAAGCATGTCATCCAGTGTGCTAACGATTCTGCCACATATAATGCAGGATATCAATGTATCTCCAAAGAAATCTCTTCCAGTCCTTTTCACGCTTTAAACTCTCATCACCTAGCATAAAGCCATCCCTTTGCTACCCCTCTCTACTATACCCCCATGTAGTCATGGGTGATCTTCAGTTTTACGAGTTGCATGGTGACTTTACTGGTGCCACTGCCATGAAAGGTGCATTTAATACACTTTGTAATGTGTTTGGCATTGAGAAGGACATCCAGCCATAGAAACCATAAACACCAGCAGAAATAGGAACACCAACACAGTCCTCCAACTTGTCAGATTCTATTGAAGGGTCCAGCCTATGCCATCATGGAAATTAGACAGATGATTGTGATATTGTGATATATGTGTGTATGCATCTATCTATGTATGTAAATAAATGTGTGTGTATGTGTGTATGTTCCTATTGCAAAACAAAAAAAATTCATTTACAATGTCACACACATTATGCAATGAGAATTACATCAGCCAAATAGGATCAAAATTAATACATTGTGTTAACAACATACCAAAGACTCATCATTTAGAAATGTTCTATGTAGCAAATATCCAGACATTTGTACTAATGGGAAATTCAATATATATATATATATATATAATATATATATATATAATATATATATATATTGAGGTTATAAGAGGTAATGGTGTCATTGAGACCCAAAGGTGTCAGGTAATGCTGAATAAGTGCTATAGACAGACCATACTTAAGTTCCAGGTTCAGTAATTTTGTGAATAAGGGGTTCAACGTTGGTCATATGTGTATACACACGCTGACATATGACCAACGTTGAACCCCTTATTCACAAAATCACTGAACCTGGAGTAAAAAATTCTGATATATATATATACACATACATACATACATACATACACATAGGCAGATACTTACTCTTTTACTTGTTTCAGTCATTTTGACTGCGGCCATGCTTCCGCAAATATGTGAAATATATATGTGTGTGTGTGTGTGTATATATATATATATATATATATATATATATATACACACACACATACATACATACATATATATATATATAAGTACACACACATATACACACGTTTTACACATCTTTATATGGATAAATGTGTTTGTGTGTGTATATATATGTATATAATATTCTCGCTGTTATATCTCTAAAACTTTTTAATAGCTTTACTAATACTCATGAATGAAAAGTAAAAATTGTGTTCTTATTCTTTGCTGATTGTAACTTTTACATGCATGCAATCAGTCATTTGTGTTGCATACTAATATACATGTTTTATATAACATGAATGCTTGTGTAAATGAAAACTAATATATGACCATTCAATTTTATTTAAGTGCTTGCTACAAGAATTAAATGACGGAAAAGTAAAAGTGGAAGAAGTACAAATAGCAGCTAAAGTTGTTGTGCCAGAATCTGCAGAGAAAGGTCAAATGGTGATAAATAATGAAGTGCAAACCTTGGGTCAAAATTTGGCAGCCCTCACTGATGAATGTACAGAGAGCAAGATAGTTCTTACTCAATCTGCTCAAACTCTACAGTCTTATGATAACAATTGTGAAAATCTTTCCATGTGGTTGAAAGACATGAAAGCTGCTCTCTCTAATCCAGAATTGATGTCATCTCTGAAAGAAAAACAAATGCAAGCTTCAAACTTCCAGGTAAAATATAATTTATTTTTTTTCTCGAAGCAACTTAGGTTTTCAATAGTATAAATATTTCTAAAGAACCTTTGAATAATTCTGATCAGAAGTTAGGAAAACAATATGTAAGATGATGACAATTAATGGAAATGAGGTGAAAATATACTGTACAGATTGTTCAATGATCCTATAATATTTTGGGCAAGACTCACCTTTTCAAATATAAGAAAGAAAAAAATGAGGAGATTGAAGAAATGTATTGTTACTAGTAGACCATTCTGGTGGGTTGCGACAATCTTTTTTGAAATATTACAGGATCATTGTAAACTACCTGTTTAAGGTAACATAATATATTTTAACTTTGCTTTCACCTGCAGTGCACATTTTTTTACAAACATTTATATCATTTACATGTTGCAATGTTTCAAACAAATTGCAATACTCTTGAGGGTTTTGAAATTTAATTTAGTTCAATAATCTAGCTGGAATTGGGTACCATTTATAACTTCATTTTGTTATATCCTTAAACATCTGTTTATTTTTTCTTCATAACATGTTGATAACATGTCTCAGTCAGGAAGAAATTGAGTCAAAATTTATATTGTTAGATGCACTTTGTTGACAACACTTGCTTGTTTTTCATGTAAGAAATTTTTATTGCTGAGGAATTGAGCACCAACAGCCATGTTGCTAGATATAGACATTATTCTGTATAATTGTGTAACATTCTCCCAAGCACACACATGCATGCAGGTACACATACAATGGGATTCTTTCAGTTTCTCTCTTACCAAATTCCTTTATAAGGCATTGGTTTGCCTGGGGCTATAGTAGAAAACACTTGTTCAAGGTGCTGTACTGTAGTACTGAACCCAAAGCCGCATAATTGAGAAATAAACTTTGTAACTAGATAGCCATGCCTGTGTCTACTAAATTCACTTTAGTTAAGTAGTTTACATTTAAGAAAAGTTAGCCAATTGAAAATTATTTACTTCACCAATCAGTATGGAAGGAATGCAAGAAAGCTAATATTTCTCAATAAATTAACTACTTTCTTTAAAATGGATTATATATTTTGAAGATTTAATCTTTTAATTACATGCTTTAAGATAAAGATGAGATAACCATGAATGCAGAACTGATCTTAAGATGCTCCAGACACTTTATATATATATATTTTGGGCCCAGAAGTAGGCTTCTGGCCTTCACTTGATTTGTTAGAAAAAGATATGAAATTCTCCTTTAATCATCTTCTATCATATTAAAAACAAGAAGTACATATTGGATAATGTAAATAAATTGTTTGAGAATAATATGGGATCATCATGGCTTGAATGTTTTGAACATACTTGTACCTGATGAGAGCTGACCTATGGCTGAAGAACAGCAACAAGAATATAACAGCTTATTCACTATGATGGAGTTATTGATTGCTCTTAAGCATTCAGCGGGTTACATCCATATTCTGGGTTTGCTTAAGCAGAGCTGATTGAAGCTACTTAACATCAACATCAACACCATTAACAATGGCAAGAATAACAACATTAAAATCAACATGTGCTCCAGAGATATCCATGTTTGCAATACTATGAAAGTAATTTTCTCATTATTGTAACTACCACATCCATTTTCCTTTCTAGCAGGGCATGGACACGACTGCTACTCTTATCTTTACAAGCAGTTTAATACTATATCAGTTCCTGTGCATGTTGAAATATACTCTCATCTATGAGAAAGATGTTGACCTAACAGAATAATATGAAAGTCTATTTCTATATCTTCAAAACTGTGTGGCAGAAAGTGTCTTTTCATAATTGAATGTTAAGCATTGCAAAAAAGGGAAATGATGTTTGGATGTTTAGGTTTTTCTTTTCAGTTCTATAGATATCGGCATGGTTGTATGGTCAAGAAGTTCACTCTGCAACTATGTGATTTTGGGTTCAATCCCACCTGGGTTAGTTCATTTTTTTTTTACATTAGCCTTGAGCTAATCAAAGCCTTGTGAGTGGAATTGATAAACAAAAACTATGGAAAAGCAAGCTGGCAGAAATGTTAGTATGCCGGGCGAAATGCTTCGCGGTATTTCGTCTGCCATTGCGTTCTGAGTTCAAATTCCACCGAGGTCGACTTTGCCTTTCATCCTTTTGGGGTCGATAAATTAAGTAGCAGTTACGCACTGGGGTTGATGTAATCGACTTAATCCCTTTGTTTGTCCCCTCTGTGTTTAGCCCTTGTGGGCAATAAAGAAATAAGAAGCTATGGGGAAGCCTATAGTATACATGTACTCTCACAGACATGTAAATATATACAAACATACAAACACAAACAAATGGGAAGAAAGGAAGGAAGGCAAAATAAGATATACATAGCATGTAGAGGCGCAATGGCCTAGTGGTTAGGGCAGCGGACTCGCGGTCGCAGGATCGCGGTTTCGATTCTCAGACCGGGCGTTGTGTGTGTTTATTGAGCGAAAACACCTAAAAAGCTCTACGAGGCTCCGGCAGGGGGTGGTGATCCCTGCTGTACTCTTTCACCACAATGGCGGTGCCCCAGCATGGCCACAGCTCAAGAGCTGAAACTGGAAAAACAAAAAACAAAAAAACAAACAAGCATGCAGTTTATAACATTTGTTCTCTATCCACCTTTGGTATAAGTAGTATCTTGTGTTTATCATAATTTTCCCTACATTTGCTGTGTATATCATAACCACTTATAATACTAAGCACAGTAGCAACCATACCACTAAACTGGAAGCAAACTGGATTATAATGCTCTGTGTTATGCTGTAAATTCACCAGTAACAGTCATACATCTAACTGTAGACAGGAAATATGTGTGTGTGTGTGCCAATTCTGTATGTCGTCTTTAACACCACTTGAGTAAAAGACAGTGACATTGTTTGCTTTCTCCGGTGAAAAATTGTTCTATAGTTCAGTGGATTTATAATAATCAGTAGAATGAAATACTTTAATTAAAACACATGGAAAAGTTTGTGACTGGAAGAGTATCCAGCCATAGAAAAACCTGCCATGATAAGATTCATCTAACTCATGCCAGCATTGAAAAATGGACATGAAAGCGATAATGGTGTTTTACTTTTATTGTAGTAGCAAGTAGTTAAGATGCCAACTAGATCAGGTGTTGGACTGTTATAGACATTATGGTTAGCTGTTAAGTAAGATGCATCGATCTCAATCAATAAAACCACTATTACTAACAAGGAATCAAACTGTAAAAGTTGCATGCTCCATTAATTCATACAGCCAGCAGATAAGCCAGCCTATCATGCTATCAGTTCAACTGACCATGGTGTTTTAAGCCAGTAATATATATATATATTCTCACATGATATAACTGAAAGGAAATATTTAATCATTGAGAAAGAATGAAGAAATTAATGAGTTATAATAGGAAGGTATTGGAAATAAAATGGGGATCTGTGGCATTAATGCAGTTCCTGAAAGCATAAGCAATGAAGCTGAAATAATTTTATCAAGAAGGTGAAGCCAAGTTGCAAATTTTGCTTAACAGACGAGTAACCACAACAATAATAAAATATATCAATATGGATTGGAACATTTTAGTTTGAACATGTATAAACAGCAGTAACAGTAGCAACAATTTTGATAGTTGTACTGTAGGTGCAGGAGTGGCTGTGTGGTAAGTAGCTTACCAACCACATGGTTCTGGGTTCAGTCCCACTATAACCTCAGGCTGACCAAAGCCTTGTGAGTGGATTTGGTAGATGGAAACTGAAAGAAGCCTGTCATATATATGTATATAAATATGTGTGTGTACATGTTTGTGTGTCTGTGTTTGTCCCCCAACATCGCTTGACAACTGATGCTGGTGTGTTTACGTCCCTGTCAATTAGTGGCTCAGCAAGAGAGACCGATAGAATAAGTACTAGGCTTACAATGAATAAGTCCTAGGGTTGATTTGCTTGACTAAAGGCAGTGCTCCAGCATGACTGAAACAAGTAAATGAGTAAAAGAGTAGAACAGACTGTGGCTTTGGAGTGGCATCTGGTGTTCAAGGATGAGTATTATGTGTAGCATTATCATCACCATGATCAGGGCAGTGAGCTGGCAGAATCAGCAGCATGTTTGACAAAATGTTTATCAGCATTTCATCTGTCTTTATGTCCTGAGTTCAAATTCCATTGAGGTTGACTTTGTATTTTGTCCTTTTGGGATTGATAAATAAGTACCAGTTGAGCACAACAATTTCAGGGTTGGGAGTAATCAACTTGCCCCAACCCCCGAAATTGCTGGCCTAGTGCCAAAATTTAAAACCATTATCATCACCACCATCATTTTAATGATCATCAATTTTCCTTGCTCGCATGGGTCAGACAGAATTGAGGCAGATTTTCTATGGCTGGATTACTTTCGTTTTATCAACCCTCATTTATTTTCAAGTAAGGTAATATTTCCCCATGGCCAGACATGTTTTCACAAAAAGCTGGAAACAAAAGATATGATTTGTTTGACACTGGCATGTGTTTACAACAACCATGTGATGTCATGTCGAAGTGACACTGACACACATATAATACACACACACACACACTGATTGATTTGGCCAACTTTGCTTGCTTGAGAACTCCATCAGTCTGGGATTATAGGAATTTTCAAAATTATCCTACCTACTGGAAGTGACAAAACTGAATTAAATATATAGATAAGCAGTAAAAGATTTAATCTTCTACAACATTAGTAAGGTGGACTACACTGTTGGAATAATACAGGAAACAATGTAAAGGAAATTGATCTTCCTTTCTTTAAGCACAATTGAGAACAGAAGAAAGCGGGAGAAGGCAGACAAACAAATGTCCTGAATTAATTATTTATTCCCATTTTCATTTCAGAAACTAAAGCAAGAAATTGAGTCAAAGAAAGATGATTTTGAAGAGCTGAAAGCACTTTCTGGGACTGTTGAATTGGATGACAAACACATGTCGACAGCTGGAAACCTTTTAGTTAACAAATATACATCACTTTGTAAAATGGCAGAGGTAAGCTGGCTTGAGGCTTATACATTGACATTATATTTATAACTACATGTGTATGTCTGTGTATTTACATGTATATGGATGTGTATGTTTGAGTGAGAAAGTGTATGTGAATGAATGTGTGTATTTATGTGTGAGGATAAGCACCAACCAAATTCTTTCTTTGACCACTGCTACAAACTGACCAATAAGAACATAGGAAATAAGTCACTATTTAGCCCCAAGTTAACTTCAATCAAGCAGACCTATAGTGATTCAGTAGCATTCAAGCTGTGAACATCCTGATTCTTTTGACATACAAAGGACTGCATGAATTGATTTTCCTTTTCTGTATTTAGCATTTTAGCATTTAAACCAGTGATGTCCAGCCCAATTATTCTGTCTGTTTTATGTTCAAACTGGTTAGAATTCACCTCTTACCCTACAATGTCATTCAAAACATAGATTATCACATCATTGAAATCTTGAAGCTACAAGATAATGCATGACTAATTCCAAATGATGTGATTAAATAAACATATTTGGCAATGTAATCTGAATGCTAAAGGCTCAAGATAGTAGGATGTAATTTGGAGAGTGATTTGATTACTATTTCTGGTAGATCAAGCAACCAAACAGAGGCTTTTTGATTCTGGCCTGATTTGGGGCAGTTGACAGAGTCTCAGTTATTGTTCTCCTAAATGAGTTGAAGATAATGTCTTGCTTGTACATTCCACTTTGGTTTGGTTTCTGCAGCTGAATGCCATTCCTGTTGCCAATCGTTTTATGGAATGTACCGAGGGCATTTTATTGGAATACAATTCTATATTTCTGAGATGAGGAATTTATGTATTATGTATTAGTCGGAGTGGTGTCCTCATCTTGATGGTTGCTTTCACTATGTAGTGGACAAAGGCACTGAAATGCAATGCAGTCACCTAGAGGTTCTGAGATCAATCCCAGATATTATTCAGATCATAAATTATCACAGAATCTTGATATAAGTTTTTAACACAGGTCGCTTTAAAACAGAAAGTTTGTCTCTTAGAAGTGGTGGTGGTGGGGAGTTATTTCAGGTGAGTTAGTATCAAAGGGTTAAAGGAAACTAGACTGCTTGAAACTCACTGTCTTCCTACACTTTGATTCTTGGATCTTACCTTTACATATATAAATGTATATATAGGGAAGTAGAAAAACATGGAGGCAGAAAGATTAAGTCCTCATCTGTCTGAGCACTTCTCTGTGATATTTATACCATGCTTACTTTGTATTCTCCTACTCACATGCACACTCTCTCATTTCTTTCTCTCTCTATATATATATGATTCTTATTCTTATTTGATATATAATTGTTATTGCTTTCATTTATTTTCTATTCCTGTAACTTGGATCGGAATTTCCTTTCCATTGTATTTGTTATATTCTAACAATAAAGCTGATATATGTATACGTGTATGAGTGTGTAACGTTATCAAATGTATATATGTAATCAACTTAATCTCATTATATATAATTACAACAGAAATAGATTCAAGCACAAGGTGCTATATATGGTTGTATATCTTTCTACTAACCCATATGACTGTCCATTCATCTTTGTTCTGCCTTCATAACTTTTGTTCAGATTGACTTTATTCTGTAATTCATTTGATGAGTTGAATAAGTAGTGCAAATTCTTTTTACCTTGCCATTTCAAATCTTAGTTTCTTCCTGTTCATATCATTCTCTATTTTCTAATTCTCTTCTAGACACGTAAATTAATTGCTAAGTTTTCAAAACCAACTCTACGCTTTATTCTTTGGAACACTTTTCTCTGAACAAAACCCTTTGAATACCATTATTTTGCTCCTACATTTTATCATTTGTCTGCTATTTAGGAATGTGTCCATACTAGGAACCAGTTTGTTCAGCAGCATGAACAGTACCAAAATAGCTATAGTGATGCGAAACAAATGCTAGAAAATTTAAAGAAGCAACTAAAAGCTTGTTCAGAACCAAACAGTGAAAACACGTATGAAGAAAGATTGTCAAAAGTAAAGGTAAGAATTTTATTAGTTCCTCCTTCGAATGAAAGCTTAAGATGTTGGGAAAACATTTACTATTTGCTTGTGGATTTATTGTTCTATTTCATTGTTTTATGCCAATTTCTCCCTGAAGCTAGAATCTTACTTTGCAAATGTTTGATCACATGTTTTTAAGTAGTGTATTGTACCCAGTCTCTTAATCTAGTAACTGCTATTACATATTGGAACTGTTGTTCAGTTTTCTGCTGATAGAATATTTTTAGCAAGTGTTGAATCTATAGCTCATAGCTTCTGAAATCTTGGTCATTCTAAACACATATGTGGCCCACGATGGACACACACAAACACATATTCACTCTCATAGATGCAGAATTAGGAAAGACAATTAATGAAAATATGGGATGTTAGACGTTTAAAATATCATGATTATTAATAAATTATATATCCATGTATATATGCAAGATAGTGGCATACATCTTATGATTTAGACATTTAACCACTTAACATTCAAGAAATTTAGTGAACCTAGCTGTAAATACAAATTTGTAGGATAGGAACACCCTGTTATTGTATGCAAAAGTACAGTGTTGCAAAATTGGTGAATTCTTCATCAGTTTTCAGTCCCGAGTTCAAATTTTTTTGTGGATCTTTCTGACAGAACATAAATAACTACTCTTGAAGTGAGCCTTAAATCAGAGTCTTCTTAGTGTCTTGGCACTGGAACTAGGCTCTGGTTCTGATTATATATTATATGTAACGGGGTGCTGTACAACAGCCATATTCCACTTGAAAAAATCATCATATGTAGGCATCTATCATGAAAATGCTATTGTTCAGTTAATTTCCAGTTTTCCATGCTAGCATTAGTTTGGGTAGAGATGTATATGAGACATGGCGTTTACAGCCAAATCCTCTTCTTGTCACCTTCTTTGCTTGTTTTTCTATTTAGGGATATCTTTATTCCACAGACCTTCAAAAATGTACAGCGGCTGGTCATAATGTCAACATCAGTAATGTCAGCATCAATATAATTCAACCCCCACCCACCCATCCACACCAGGCTGACTATAGTTTCCATCTACCCAATTCCCTTCCATGGCATTGGTTGGCCTGGTTTTAGAGTAGAAGACACTTCTTTTAGGAATCATGC